>NC_072493.1:8883235-9190882 GCF_027574615.1 Eptesicus fuscus
GGCTGCAGCTACGATGTTAGGACCAGATGGGGTGAGATGATCAGATGTGATTAATATGTATCTTTCCCATCAAACTGAAAGCTCTCTGAGGCCGGGACCCACACCCTGTCTCATTCATAGCTGCATCCCGGGAACCTAGAACAGCTACTGGGCATTGAGCTGCTCAACGATTAGTTCGCGAATGCGCAGAGGGACTCAGTGGCTGTGCCGGGCACGCAGCGCGTCTCCTTTCCATCCACAGCCTCCATTCCCCAAAGCGGCTGGGCGAGCGAGGGCACCCGGGGGCGAGCGGGCCTGGCTCGCAGGCCGCCTCCGACTCCTTCCGCCCGGCAGCAAGGGCAAAGGCAACTGCCTTCTCTAAGGGTGAAAGGAGCGCTCCCAGCAGGGACTCCCAGGTGACAAACCCCAACACTCACCTCCGAAAAGGCGCAGAGTCCGGCGTGACCGGAAGTGCGTCACACCGAGCGCGTCGCCCAAGCCGCACGTGCTTCCTCTCTAGGATGCCAGAGCGCGCAGCTCAGTGGTTCTCTGGCGCCGCTCCCAGCGCAGGGCTTCTTAACCTGGGATCCCTTAGAGACCTTGAGTAGGTGAGGAAGTTGATGGTCGTTTTCGCTCATCCATAACCGAAACAGCGTTTCCTTCCATTACGTGTTGGCAACAAACCACAGTAGTGTCAGTAGTACCTGTGATTTTTGTCAGAAAATCACAGATATTTTCTTCACATTACAGTTTATATAGATGCAGTATCTCAAAATACGGGTTATTCGCATCAGTAATTTGTTGACATAAGAAATGTCCAAACCTGCAAGAATTTCTATGAGTTTATTTGAGCCAAACCAACAACAGAACAGTTTGCTAGGAAGCAAAATCTCAATAGATTGAGAAATGGCAGTTTTGCACCTTATTTTATACATTAGAATCAAAGGAGAAGACATGGGGGGGGGAGGGAGCGGTACATGAAATCCATTGGTAGATTAGGGAGACAGGAGAAAGCAAAGCGGGGAAATCTCTGAGATTGAATAAAAAGCACACCACAAGGTTGCAGGTTTGATTCCGGGTCAGGGCATATACAGGAGGCAACTGATAGATGTTTTGCTCTTTCTCCCTTCCTCTCTCTCTAAAAAACAATACTGTAAACATATCCTTGGGTGAGGATTTAAAAAAAAAAAACCGTTTTAAAAAAATAAATGAAATGAAAAAATATCTAATACATGGATACTATGTTCATTGACTGAACAACTCAATGTTGTTCTCCCCAAATTGATCTATATTTAAAGCAATCCAGTCAAAATCCCAGCAAGACCTTTTGTAGAAATAAACAAGCTGATTGCATGTCAATCATACAATGAAACTGAAAAAAAAAAAAAAAAGCAGTGGAAAAAGAGGGCTACATTGCATGATAGTTAGAGCATGGGCTCTGAAGCCAGGCGCCTGGGTTTGAATCTTTAAGTAAGCATCACAAAATGTCACTGGTTATTAGTATTCATTAAAGGACAGCTATGGAAAATTATAGACTAATATCTTGTTGAGGAAACAACAACTGGAACTAATGAAACTTGATTCAAGCAACTTCCACTGTTTCTTTATCTGAATCACTTTGGTGTCTGCAGAATCATTAAGTCCATTATTAAAATTTAGCCCCCAGAGGCCTCCAGAGAGATGCAAGCACAGGTCCTAGACAGAGACCTGGAGGTGGGAACCACGGCACAAGGAACTCTTTATCTGGAGCACAGAGCATGGAGGCGGGCACCCTCCTTTCCTTCTAACTTGGCCCCAAGCAGTACTAGGCACAGGGATGTAGAATGAATAATAACCAAGAAAAAAATCAAGGTTCAGGGAGTTTTAAAAAGGCCACAGCAATCACAGTCTGCATGGGTGGAATGAGGATGAACAATCTTCAAACACTTGAACAGCCTGACCCTGTGGTGAAAAATATTAAACAGCACTCCTGAGGGTCAGCTACTTTTGCACAGCACAATGGTGACATCTAGTGTTAGCAAGATAATTCTCACCTAGCGCTGCAATTTAACCTGAACTTTAGAGAAACAAGGGTCTTGGTGTCTTACTTCCTCTCAAGGGCCAAAAAAAATTTGTTTGTTTTTCAATTGGTAATTTATTAACAATTGCTCTTTTATTTTTCACATTTTTGAAATAAAACTGATGTACATAAACTGGACATTGTATTTTTTTCATTTAAATATAGTTGACATATAACATTGTGTAAATTTAAGGTGCACAGCATGTTAATTTGATGCATTTATATATTGTAATATCACTGCCATTGTGACAATAATTAGCACCTCTACCACATTACATAATTATCATTTTTTTAGTGTTGGAATAATTAAGTTCTGGTCTCTTGGCAAGTTTAAGGATTGTAATACAATATTGTTTTCTACAATCACTATGCTATGCATATAGATCTCTAGGATTTATTTACTACTAGAGGCCCGGTGCACAAAATTGGTGCACGGGGGGTGGGGTGTCCCTCAGTCCACCCTGCACCCTCTCCAATCTGGGACCCTTTGAGGGATGTCCAACTGCCCAGTGGGATCGGGCCTGAACGGGCAAAAGGACATCCCTCTCACAATCCAGGACAGTTGGCTCCCAACTGCTCACCTGCCTGCCTTCCTGATTGCCCTTAACTGCTTCTGCCTGCCAGCCTGATCACCCCTAACCACTCCCCTGCCAGCCTGATTGATGTCTAACTGCTCCCCTGCCAGCCTGTTTGCCCCCAACTTCCCTCCTCTGCTGGCCTGGTCACCCATAACTGCCCTGCCCTGCAGGCTTGATCGCCCCCAACTGCCCTCCCTTGCAGGCCTGGTCCCTCCCAACTGCCCTCCCCTGCTGGCCTGATCGCCCACAACTGCCCTCCCTTGCAGGCCTGGTCCCTCCCAACTGCCCTCCCCTGCTGGCCTGATCGCCCACAACTGCCCTCCCTTGCAGGCCTGGTCCCTCCCAACTGCCCTCCCCTGCTGGCCATCTTGTGGTGGCCATCTTGTGTCCACATGGGGGCAGGATCTTTGACCACATGGGGGAAGCCATCTTGTGTGTTGGAGTGATGGTCAATCTGCATATTACTCTTTTATTAGATAGGATAGAAGCCTGGTTCATGGGTGGGGGCCAGCTGGTTTGCCCTGAAGGGTGTCCCAGATCAGGGTGGGGTTCCCTTGGGGTGAGGGGCGACCTGGACGAGGGGCCTGTGGCGGTTTGCAGGCCCCCGGATACCCAAGCAGAGGCCCTGGTATCTGGGATTTATTTATCTTCTACAATTGAAACTTTGTAGCCTGGAGGGGAGCCAAGCCTTCTGCTTGCTCCATGGTGGCAGCCATTTCTGTTGGGATTTATTTATCTTCTATAATTGAAACTTTGTAGCCTTAAGCAGAGGCCAAAGCAGGCCAGGGCTGCAGAAGCTTGGCTTCCTCCATCGCTGGAGCAACCCTAGCCTCCTGCTCTCTCCAGCTCCGTGGTTGCCGCCATTTTTGTTGGGATTTATTTATCTTCTATCATTGAAACTTTGTAGCCTTAAGCAGAGGCCTGGGCTGGCCAGGGTGTACGGAAAGCTTGGCTTCCTCCATCGCCGGGGAAACCCAAGCCTCCCTCCTGCGCTCTCTGTGGCTGCAACCATCTTGATTGAGTTAATTTGCATACTCACTCCTGATTGGCTGGTGGGTATGGCTTGTGGGTGTAGTGGAGTGATGGTTAATTTGCATATTACTCTTTTGTTATATAGGATTGGTTGCAAGTTTATACCCTTAAACAACATCTGTCTTTTACCCCCATCTGGAGTGGACATTTTAAAAAGTGTTAGATTTGGTGAGTTTTAACCAGCAGAGAACAAAATAGACCAAAAAAAATCTGTCTTCATAGAGCTTGCATTCTTAGTGGCCAAAATAAAATTATGTCACATGGCTACTCCCACCAGCAGAGAAATCTGGAAGGCAAGTATTTAGCTTTCTGGTTTCCTTATTAGAAGAGAGGATGGAAGGGTATAGAAAGAGCCCAACTTTAGTTTCTGCCACAATGATACTGAGGAGCATACTCAAAATGTATAAATGTTTTTGTACACGAGTTAGGGTTAAAACATGTTTCAGAAGTATCGACATGTTACTCCTTAAACTAGACCTATTTATTATTAATACTAGATGCCCAGTGCACGAAATTCGTGCACTTGGGGGGTTCCTTCAGCCCAACCTGTGCCCTCTCGCAGTCCAGGAGCCCTCGGGGATGTCCGACTGGTGGGGAGTGGGCCTAAGCCAGCAGTCGGATATTCTTAGTGCTGCCACCACTGCGGCCAGATGTGAGCCTGGCTTCTGGCTGAGCAGCACGCCCCCTGTGGGAGCACACTGACCACCAGGGGGCAGCTCCTGCATTAAGTGTCTGCCCCCTAGTGGTTAGTGTGTGTCATAGTCAATGGTCGTTCTGCCCTTCGGTCTATTTGCATATTAGCCTTTGATTATATAGGATTAATTTATTAACATATTATTTATAACTTAAATTTTTTTTTGATAGCGTGTAAACAGATCCCCTAGCACAAAACCCTGGCCTACAGGGTATCTCCAGTCAATATTATCTTGGCATCAATAAGGTACACCTTGTGGGTCCTCAAGTATTGCTTACCAAGCATGTTAAACTCCACTGGCCGCGAGTTTGACATGCTTGGTTAGACCAGTGGTTGGCAAACTCATTAGTCAACAGAGCCAAATATCAACAGTACAACAATTGAAATTTCTTTTGAGAGCCAAATTTTTTAAACTTAAACTTCTTCTAATGCCACTTCTTCAAAATAGACTCGCCCAGGCCGTGGTATTTTGTGGAAGAGCCACACTCAAGGGGCCAAAGAGTCGCATGTGGCTCGCGAGCCGCGGTTTGCCAACCACTGGGTAGACCAGGCATCCTCAAACTATGGCCCACGGGCCACATGTGGGTGTTTTTTTACTTCAAAATAAGATATGTGCCGTGTGCATAGGAATTTGTTCATAGTTTTTTTAAAAACTATAGTCCGGCCCTCCAACGGTCTGAGGGACAGTGAACTGGCCCATTTAAAAAGTGTGAGGACCCCTGGGGTAGACCATTCATTAGTTTGGATCTCTTTCACTGGCTTGCAGTAAAGGTTCTCTGTGTTTCAAGCTCAGCTGGCTTTGCTAGCTTCTTGAGATGTTCAGAGCCTCTTTTTTTTCCAAAGTCCCCTTGATAGAAAGAAATAGTCTTACTAGATAGGATGAGTGGAACTGCTCTTCTGGCCCAAAATAGATCCATTCGTGCTGAGTTAATAGTAAATCAGTTTATAGAAACCTACTCTAAAATTCCCGGGACTTTCCATCAGGATATACTTCCCAAAGGAAACTCCATCAGAGCACTGATCCTCAAACTTGACTGCACATTGGAATCACCTGGGAAGATTTTTAAACTATGATGCCTGGATCGTGGCCCCTACAGCAGTGATTCTCAATTGGGCGATTTGCTCCTCCCACCAGGAAACATTTGGCAATGTCTTTTGGTTATTACAATTGGGAGAGGATTCAACTGGCATCTAGTGTGTAGGGCCCAGGGATGGTGCTAAAATCCCACAATGCAGAGGAAAGTCCCCCATGGCAAAGGATTGTCTAGTCTCAAAGGTCAGTAGGGCCATGGTTAAGAAATCCTATTAAAGACTCAACTCTCTAACTAAAGGTTCGGCCTCAGCATCAGATTTTTATTTTTAATATATTGTTATTGATTTTAGAGAGAGAGGAAGAGAGGAGAGAGGAGAGTGAGAGAGAAACATCAATGTGAGAGAGAAACACCAATCGGCTGCCTCCTGCACACACCCAGACTGGGGATTAAGCCCGCAACCTGGGCACATGCTCTGGCCGGGAATCAGTCTGTCTGCCTGCTGCAAGGAAAGCCAAACTAATGAGACTGGTGCTGGTGCAAAATGAAAGAGGTTAATTCAGGTGCCACGGACCTGAGAGAATGGTAGACTCAGTCTCAAATACCATCCCCCTTCCTCCTCAAGCCTGTGGTTCTTTATGGGGAGATAAGGACACATATGTAATACCTTGATCAATAAAAATAAATTAATTTAAAAATTTAAAATAATTAATTTAAAATTTTTTATTGATTGATTTGAGAGAGAGGAAGGGAGAGAAACATCAATGTGTTGTTTCACTTATTTATGCATTCATTGGTGTATCTGGACAATGCTCTAATTAACAGAGCTACTCGGCCAGGGATAGGGAGGGGAAGGCTTTTTTTTCTATACAATTATCTTGCCAGCTTTTGGGGGCCCTTGATCCCTGTTCATTCATCTTTCTAGCTTTTGGCCGCTAAGTGTAAGAACACACACACACACACACACACACACACGCACACACACACACGCACGCACGCACTATCTTGGCCAATGGAGGAGACTCCCCAGAGCTCCCTGACTGTCTCTGGTAGTGAGGTGGGAGATGGAGCTTCAGGACCTGCCATCAGGAAGCCTGATGCCAACAGCCCTCAGCCCTCCTCCAGAAGCTGGACATAGAATCCACACATCTGGAGGAGCCCTTTGGAGTCCACGGGGCACCCCTAGATCCAGATGTGGCCACATCCTCTGCCCAGCCCCCGTGCCTGGCTTGCCCCTCCAAAGTTGCCAGCTGGGCCTACACTCCAACTGACAGCTTAAGGCAGTGGTTTGCCGCTCTGTTGACTAATGAGTTTATCGACCACTGGCTTAAGGTAACACTAGGAGTTGCACGTGGGAGAAGCACCTCCTTTGCAAGTGAACCCCTGCTGCTACTCTGTAGAGGTCAGGTTCTTCTTTGGGGGACCTCCAGGAAGGGCCCCACAGTTGCACAACTCCAGGGAGCACTGTTCACTTAGAACACAATGTGAATGCTATTTCCTGGCTCCATGGCCCCCAAAGTAAATTTCTACATTCACCAGATTAACTAGACTTTAAATCAGACACTTTGAAATATTTTTGCCAAATGAGTATATCCAACTGGCTCTAAAAATATATTTATTCTGATATATTTATTTACTAGATGTACCGGTTAATAATGTGGATTTTTTTAATAGATGGAGTGACACATATGTTGATATATATGCGATTTGATATGTATGCTATTTTGTTGTATTGACAACAAGCTTCAAAACTTCATATGTCAAATTTTCTGAAGGTGTTAACATCATAAGGTATTTTTATGCTTAAAAATGTTGAATTTCGTGCCAAAGAAAGAGCATTTGCGGGAAGTTTTAATTCATTATTTTGAAGAAAAGTGCTGCTAAATACTTTGGGAAGCTTGTGGTGAACATGCTCCATCTCAAGATACTTGTGAACGCTGGTTTAAACGCTTTAAAAGTGATTATTTCTATGTGAAAGACAAAGAATGTCCAGGTCAACTGAAAAAGTTTGAAGGCCAACAATACAAGCATTATTGGATGAAGATGCGTGTCAAACTCAAAAACAACTTGCAATTTCCGATGTTTTACAAGCAATGGGAAAGATCTTAAAGGAAGGAAAATGGGTGCCACATCAACTGAACGAAAGACAAATGGAAAACCGAAAAGTTATCAGTAAAATGTTGCTTCAATGGCATGAAAGAAAGTCTTTTTTGCATCGAATTGTGACTGGCAATGAAAAGTGGATTTATTTTGAGAATCCCCAATGCACAAAATCATGGGTTGATCCAGGTCAATCACCAACATCAACTGCAAGGCCAAATCGCTTTGGAAAGACAATGCTCTGCGTTTGGTAGGATCAGGAAGGTGTGATGTATTATGAGCTTCTAAAACCAGATGAAACCGTTAATACTGATAGTTACCAACAACAAAAAGTCAATTTGAACCATGCTTTGATTGTGAAATGAGCAGAATGTGCCAGAAATGAGGCAAAGTAATTTTGCTTCATGATAACGTACCATCACACACTTCAAAACCAGTTAAAGACACGTTAAAAGATCTTGCCTGGGAAGTATTAGCCCATCTGCTGTATTCACCAGACCTTGCTCCTTCAGATTACCACTTGTTCTGATCGATGGCACACGCACGTTCTGAGCAGCCCTTCAAAATGTACGAAGAAATGGAAAATTGGGTCTCTGGATGGCTTGCCTCAAAACAAGAAAAGTTCTATTGGGACAGTATCCACAAACTACCTGAAAGATGGGGAAAATGTGTAGCTAGTGATGGACATTACTTTGAATAAAGCACTTTTGATGTTTCTCTTGAAATTGTTTCCTTTGATTACAAAATATGCTATTATTAATCAGTACACCTAGTATATTGTCTCAGATAATGCTAAGGAGAATATATTTTATATTATATATACAACATATGTATATGTGTGTTTATATATGTAAAATTTTTATGAAAATGGTATCATGCATACCAACCTGCAGCTTTCTTTTTTCATTTAATTTTCTATATTGCCCACGCACAGGTCCATACAGGTTGCTGTTAACAACTGCAGAGTATTACACTGCATGGCACTGGTGGGCTTAAAGAATAGCTGCTTATTAAATACGGGTGAAGTGAACACAGGCATTTCTGGAACATGACACTGAAAGTACAAAATGGATGAGAATCTACAAGGATAAGAGCATGAGAAAGATGAAAACGGATGAGAGATGTCGATACAGGTTGGGAAGATGCGAAGGGGTAGAACTATGGTAACCAGGGAAAACTGGAAGCCTTGCATGGGAATGGAGTAGGGAGGAGGGTGGTTAGGACTCATGTCTAATACCAGGAAGTACGTGGACTCACTTTGGGGGGACCTCCAGGAAAGGCTCAGGAACTAGGCGTCAGATACAGTACTTTGCAAGGTGGAGACAGCCAAAGGGGGAGATATAAGGAGCAATTAGACTTGCAGATCCCATCCCACAAGCACAGCCCAGAGACTTCTCCCAAGCCCTGTAACACAGGAGGTTTATTCTCTGGGAGAAAATAGCAAAGGGCCAGATTAAAGCAGTGGATTTAAAACAAGAAGATGAATGAAAGTCTGCATACTGAACAGAGAAGCACCGCAGTGCCTCACCACTGCCCAGCCCTATTCTCCCACCTGGCTCTCAAACACTATCCACCAGGCTTTATAATCTCTGCATGGAAGCCTGGAAGATCCTTCTTGAGAGGCAACAAATAACCCCACATAAACCTACAGACATCTGGGGTAGAGATCTATCAATGAAAATCCAACAGTCTTTTTTTTTTTTAAAAATATATTTTTATTGATTTCAGAGAGGAAGAGAGAGAGAGAGAAACATCAATGGTGGGAGACAATCATCAATTGGCTGCCTCCAGCACACCCCACACTGGGGATTGAGCCCACAACCCCAGGCACGTATACTGACCAGGAATCGAACTGAGACCTGGTTCATGGGTGGATGCTCAACCCCTGAACCATGCCGGCCAGGCACCAACAGTCTTCTTTACTACAAAGGACTGGGTGTGAATCTAAGGTCTCAAGTGTGGCCGTGCCTACGGGTAGCTTGAATGTAATATAAATAAAAAGAAGTTGACGATGCTCCAACCAACTGACCCACACTAGCCCGGGCCCCAAGTAGGACTTTTAACTTTTTAAAAGGCTTTGTTGTCTGGGTCTTGTGTTTCCCTCCTCACTGACCCACAAAGGCAAGTGTTACTCTTCTGCGACAGCTGTGGGTCATGGAGACCTAGGGCAAGACTTGCCAAAGATCTGACAGCAAGTAAGTGACCTGGGTCAGAATAGCACCTACACTGACCTCCTTTCTCCAAATGCATCAGACCGGGAAAATACCAGGAAACCAATGCAAGAGCATGAAGAAATCACCAGCAAATTTAAACACCAGCAAATGAACAGAAAATATAAAGTTTATCCAGTATGTATAGTATATACAACATCCAGTATATCCAAGTTTATAGTATGTCCAGATTTTTTTTTAATTATTCTTTTTTTAAAATATTTTTTATTGATTTCAAAGAGAGGAAAGGAGAGGGAGAAAGAGAGATAGGAACATCAATGATGAGAGAGAATCATTGATTGGCTGCCTTCTGCAGGCCCCCCACTGGGGATCGAGCCCACAACCAGGGCATGTGCCCAGACTGGGAATGGAACTGTGACCTCCTAGTTCATGGGTCGATGTTCACCGCTGAGCCTCTGACCTCCAAAAGTTATATATGATCTAAACTGCTTTCCAAGCAGAGAACCCTTACATTTTGGAGCTGGGAAGAAACTTAAAAATTATCAATACATTTATTCTTAAGCTATTTGGTCTTAAAGAGTTTTTGTTTATGTGGGCATGTTTGAATAAGGTTTAGAAGGCTGAATAGAAGTTTGTAAGGTGGAATGGGGTAAGGTGGAGAGGAGAACATTCTAGAGAAAACAGGTATAGAGGAATGGAGTGTGAAAAGACATTTTTCTATCACTAACAGGACATAAAATTTTGGATATTTATACTTCCTGATCTAAGTTCAACTCGAATAAGAACAAATAGTGACACCCATGTGGCAAATAAAATTAATGGGTTATGAAACACCTTTCAAGGGCAAAATGACACCTTCACACCCAGAAGGTAAATGCTACCACAACTCAGGCGAGATGTGCTCTTGGAAAAGGCACTTAGAACAGTTTATCCCAATGTTGATTCTGGTTTTGGCTACATGGAGTCTCATTCATTCTTACTCTTGACCTTCACCCCTGGCTATAATTAGTTTTTCACAGAACTGGACCAGCAGGATGTGGAGGGGGTGGGGGATAATTCATGGACTCCCAATGAATGGACAATATGCTAAATGACTAACAGGAAGAGAAGAGCAAACCTATGAACTCAAAATAATTCCTTGGTCATTTGTATCCAGCATAAATCCAGACTTTAATGAGACATGTGATTTAGAAATAAATGGGAATAGTATCTGCATAATAGTATTTTGGTATTAAATTATTTAATATGACTATTAAGCATGTTTCTGCAAAAAACCTTCCCATACCATACTGTCATTCCCTTGATCAAAAGTTATAACATTCCTGCTGAGTAAAATATAATTTTAAAATGCCCCTGATCTTATATTCAGATTTCCATGTATTTGGCTTCATAATTCCCTGCCATACCCTGCCTTTTAAGAAAATTTAGATGTAATTGGCACATAACATATTAGTTACTCCCAGCCTTTTTTACTATTTCTCTGCAGAAACCCTCTTCTTTAGCAAAATTAATTTGCTCAGTATCCCCAAAACATGCTATACATGTGATCAATGACCTTTTTTTTTTTTTGGGGGGGGGGTCCAGTGAACTTTATTGATGGTGCATGACAAGGTAGGGCTCCCCAAGCCCCTCCCCTTCCTCAGGGGGTCTGGGATGGAAACCGTGGAGGTCAGGAGATTCTCAGTGTTGAAGGTCCGATGTGAGGCATGGACTCTCCAGCAGCTGAGGGTCTCTCTTCCTCTTGATGGGGCTTGGTGGCCCAGGGGGATCTTACTCCTTGGAGGCCATGTGGACCATAAGGTCCACCACCCTGTTGCTGTAGCCAAATTCACTGTCATACCAGGAAATGAGTTTGACAAGTGGTCCTTGAGGGCAATACCAGCTCCAGCATTGAAGACGGATCCACTGTGTCACTGTTAAAGTCGCAGGAGACATCTTGATCCTCAGTATAGCCCAGAATGCCCTTAAGGGGACCATCTGTTGCCTGCTTCTTGATGTCATCGTATTTGGCAGCTTTCTCCAGGTGGCAGATCAGATCCACGGTGGGGATGGGGACAACAAAGGCCATCCCAATGAGCTTCCCATTCACCTCAGGGATAATCTTGCTCACAGCCTTGACAGCGCCAGGAGAAGCAGGGGTGATGCTCTGGGCAGCCCTTCGGCCATCACGCCACATGGCCCATCCACAAACTTCTGGGTGGCAGCGGCGGCATGGACTGTGGCCATGAGTCCCTCCATGATGCCAAAGTTGTCATGGATGATCTTGGCCGGGGGGTGGGGGGGGCAAGCAGTTGGTGGTGCAGGAGGCAGTGCTGACAATCTTGAGGGAGTTGTCATACTTGTCATGGTTCACACCCATCACAAACATGGGGCATCCGAAGAAGGGGCAGAGATGATGACACTCTTGGCTCCATCCTTCAAGTGAGCCCCAGCCTTCTCTGTGACAGTGAAGACACCGGTGGACTCCACAACATACTCAGTACCACCATCACCCATTTGATGCTGGTGGGATCTCGCTCCTGGAAGATAGAGATGGACTTTCCATTGATGACAAGCTTCCCGTTCTCAGCCTTGACTGTACCTTTGAACTTGCCATGGGTAGAATCATACTGGAACATGTAGACCAGGGGTCCTCAAACTTTTTAAACAGGGGGCCAGTTCACTGTCCCTCAGACATTGGAGGGCCAGACTATAGTTTTAAAAAAACTATGAACAAATTCCTATGCACACTGCACATACCTTATTTTGAGGTAAAAAACAAACAGCAAAAACACCCGCATGTGGCCCGCGGGCCGTAGTTTGAGGACGCCTGATGTAGACCATGTGTTTGAGGTTAATGAAGGGGTCACTGATGGTGACAATATCCACTTTGCCAGAGTTAAAAGCAGCCCTGGTGACTAGGCACCCAATATGACCAAATCCGTTCACTCTGATTTTCACCATCGTGTCTGAGGTTTACAGCTGGCACTGTGCAAAGATGCGGCTGATGAACAGGAGAAGCAGAGAACCAATTGCTGACCTTTTATAAGAATGATGTTCTCGCCCTAGCTCGTTTGGCTCAGTGGATAGAGCGTCAGCCTGTGGACTGAAGGATCCCAGGTTCGATTCCGGCCAAGGGCACATGCCTGGGTTGTGGGCTCTATTCCCAGTGGGGGCGTGCGGGAGGCAGCCAATCAATGATTCTCTCTCATCATTGATGTTTCTATCTCTCCCTCTCCCTTCCTCTCTGAAATCAATAAAGAAATATATTTAAAAATAAAATAAATAAAATAAAATAAAAAGAATGATGTTCTGACCATCCCACCCATACATGGCTAGGCTACTAGATATATTTTCCTCTGCAGAATCCTAGTAAAAATTCTCTTTTTATTTTTTATGTTAATATAAATAATATCATTTTTAAAAGCAATTCAAGTTTCTTGACTTTATTAGGAAATATCAATAATGGTTTGGTATTGTGTACTGAAGATAATAGTAAGGATATCTAGACTGAGTCATATCCACTTATTTACACTCTACCCCTTAAAGTGTACTTATAGGATTTAGATTACCCGTGAACTAATCTATACAGTATTAATAGAATATAAAATAGAGTACCCTATGTTTAAGAAATGACCATTGTACTTGAGGAAGAAAAGCACCTTAATCTGTGATGAGAATTTATTTATATTGTAGCTTCACATATCTTGTTGAACCAGGTTTTCTGTGGGTGGGTTCATTTGATTACACTGTTTGGTTATGAGGAACTCTGCACCTGCTGTGAGCAAAGCATTAAAGTTCCTTCTTAAAGACTGAACAAAGGTTCATTCATTCATTCCTTTCACAAGCTTTCACTTAGCATCCTCCTGTGAAAAAAAGGCCCTTCCTAAAGGGACTCCCCACCATTAGTTGGAGAGACAGGGCTAACACTTGTGACAGAGCTATGCCCGAGGGACTCTATTAATTATCTAATGCCACAGTAATGCTGAGTAACAACCAACCACATAACTTCAGTGTTATACAATAGCTGTTAATTTCTCAGTATCGGGTGGTTGCCTAGACAGTTCTGCTGATTTGGGTTGGGTGCCTTTTTTTTGGGAGGTGGCGGGGCTGATCTAGGATAGCCCCAATATGATGATTCAACTCTGCGTTATGTGTCTCTCACCCCCATGGCAGTGGCTCAGACACAAGAGGAAGAGCACACCTAACAGCACAAGGGGTTTTTATGCCTCTGCTTAAACATGTCCTATTGGTCAAAGCGCGTTTCATGGCTAAGACCAGAATCAGACTCATGGCACAGGGCATGAACACAAAGACAGGAGAATTGGGGAGGTCAGTGCACTCTATCACAGGCTGTAAATACTCAGACCTGGAGCACCTAACTCAGCCTAACGTACACTGACTTAAGCTGAACCTTGAAAGAGAGGATGGTAGTTAGCTAAATCATGAAGGAGGGGAGGTGCTTTTCTCAGATAACTTAGAAGATTATAAGTATTCCTGCATCTTTGCTTCATACGATGTACATACCCTTCACCTATAAACTTTTCCCCCATTTCCTATCTGGAATTTGGATGTGAGTCCTAGATATGCAGCAGCCTTCTTCTAACCATGAGGCAATAGATAGTAGATTGAAGTTCTACAGAAAGATGGCATCTAACAGCATCCTTGAGTCACTGCAACAACTCCAATGGAGTACCTCTAGCCTTCTTGTCATCTGGGTCAGCATCCAGGAACCCCTGTAAAATCCTCTGCAGAACCACCCTGCCCTTCAGTGTTTCAGGCTCCACCATTTCACTCTTCTTCCTTTAATCAAAACTCCTGTTTCTTTAGCCAAGCTGATTCCAAAGGCTTTATATCCTTAGCAGAAGTGGTGATACTATTTATCCCAGGATGGTTTCTCAAAGTCTAGAATTTCAGGGGCTCTGGATAAGACAGCACACCTCCCCTGGCCTCCACATCGTCACTGCTATGAGTAAAGACGGCGCACCTTAGACTTTCCTGGCAAATCCTTCACAACCCCAGGTATTCACAGTTTAGCCACCAACATCTACTTTGAAATCACCATTATCATTATCATTATTCCCTTTATCCTGATTTATGTGAGTCAAATAAGTAGCCCAGGATCCTAGGTCAGTTCCTTATCTCTTGCATTTCATCCCAAAGGGCCCTGTACATCCTTTTTCTGACCCCATTTCCTACCTCCACCTCCTGAAACCCCCAAGAATTCATGATCAGTATCAACAAAATCTCTCTTTTTATAAAGTCTGAATTTTTTTCTTCACCTTCCTGCTCTAAGAGAAACCTAGGACTCCTTTTTTTTTTTTTTAAATATATTTTATTGATTTTTTTACAGAGAGGAAGAGAGAGGGATAGAGAGCTAGAAACATCGATCAGCTGCCTCTTGCACACCCCCCACTGGGGATGCGCCCGCAACCAAGGTACATGCCCTTGACCGGAATCGAACCCGGGACCCCCAAGTCCGCAGGCCGACGCTCTATCCACTGAGCCAAACCGGTCTCGGCCCTAGGACTCCTTTGAGGACACTGCTTCCTCTGCAGCCCTCGAAAGAGTTGGCTGTTTTTCTCCCACATCCCACAGAAGAGTAGGTGTCCTCCTTGTTCCTCATTGCTATTTCCAGACCACTCTGCCTCCCTCCTTCCTAAAACTCCCCAGCTTTGATTCTGATGTTAAGGAGATTATGCTAACCTCATCAAAGTCATATGGCCACTATCTCTCTCTAACCTTGCTCCTACCTGTTCTCATTATTATTACTGATGGTCCTCCCAACATGCTAAGTTCTAAATGACCTCTTTTCCTCTCAAAAGCATGTCCTCCTTATCTCAGTTATTCCTCTCATGCCCTTGTTTCACCTCTCATCCACCTTAGATTCCATGGCCCATTATTATAATCACTCCTTTGAATGTACCCTTGGTTCCCTTTCCCCTCTCTTACTTCAGTGCACTTTCCTGACAGAACACAAGCCTTGACTAAATCCAACTCCCCACCAATGCCAGCACAGTGCAGCCACTGGACATGGCTGGAGAACTCGCACGTCTAAACTAACTGTGAGCACTCACTTTGAAAAGGCCATCGATGTCACTCATCAATCCTTCTTACATTACCCTAAACCATCCTCATAAATGGCTATTTTATACCTTCTCCTCTCTCTTCAAATTTTCCATAACTCTTTCGCCATCCTCAGTCTCAGATGGCTATTCCATATCTTCTCCCCTCTCTCTATACTTTCCATAACTCTTTCCCCATCCTAGTTCTCTGAGAAAATAAAAACAACAGGACAATATCCACAAAGTCCCAGAATATCATCCCCCCACCTATCTGCATGAGGATGAAATTGTATTGCTCCAAATTTTGGCCAACTATTCCACTTGTGTGCACCTTTCCATCACTATAACCATTCTCCTCTCTCTCCTGGATCACTTCCATCAGCAAATAAACAAGCTGTTATTTCTCCCATCTAAAAAACTGTCTCTTGACTTTACTTTCCCTTCCAAATACTGTCCCATTTCTCCTCCCCTTTAAACTGGAGCATGGGCTATCTTCCCTATCTACAATCCCTTTCCTCTCATCATATTTTCATGCTTACGACTCCACAAAATATCCTCTTGTCAATGTCATTAATGATATCCATGTTGCTTTAACCAATGGTCAATATACAGTCTTTATCCTTCTTAATCTTTCAGAAGCTTTTAACACAATTGATTATTTCTTTCTCCTCGAAACATTTTCTTGCTTTCCAGAACACCACACTCACCTATTTTCCTCTTACTTGCTGATGACTCATTCTTTGTTTTCCCTGTCCCCTTCTCTATCTTCTCATTCTTCTTGAGTGTTCTCATCCAGCTTCATTGCTCTACATACCATTCTAGGTTGATGACTCTTAAATGTATATCCCCAACCTGGACCTTTGCTCTGAACTCTAGACTTATACACTGAGTGGCCAGATTATTATGATCTCTGAACGCATAATAATCTGGCCACTCAGTGTATATTCCTATATAATAAAAGGCTAATACGCAAATTGTCCCCTCGACCAGGAGTTCGACCATCAGGCAGGCCGGCCAACTGCCTATGTCCCCTCCCCCTGGCCAGGCTGGCCGGACCCCACCCATGCACAAATTCATGCACTGGACCTCTAATATAAATATATATATTTCTCCACTGAGTGCCAGATTATTATGCATTCAGAGATCATAATAATCTGGCCACTCAGTGTATATCCAACTGTCTCCTCAATATTCCATTTAGATATCTAACAGCCATCTTGAACTTAATACATCCAAAATTAAACTCCCGATTTTCAAGCTCAAACCCATTTCTTCCCATTTTTGAAAATGGCAACCACATCCTTGAGTCAGCCTTGACTCCTCTCTTATTCTCCTCCCTATAACTGATCCATTGGTTAATTATTTGACTCTACCTTTTTAAAATAGGTTTTAATATATTTCAGAATCCACTACCTAAACTTCTACTACCCTAATCCAAGCCACTGGTCTCTTGCCTAGCCTCCTAGCTAATCTTCCAGCTTCTGTCTGTGACCCTCTCTTATGGTTTATTGTCCTCACTATATCCAAAGTGATTTCATTAGAACATAGTCATTCCTAAACAAATACCTTCCAGTAGCTTCTCATTTCACTCTAAATATGAGTCCAATTCCTACTAATAAGGACTACTGCATCCTACACAATTTGTCCCACCCTGCCCATCATTACCTCTCAACTTCCTATCCTCCTGCCCCCTTAACTCTGACCAGCCACGCACACTGTTTTCCTTGTGATGCCTGCCTTATCACCTCTGCATCCGTTGTTGCCTTGCCTGGAATGCTCTTTCCTCAGATATTTCCTTTTTTGTTCTCCTCACTTCCTTCAGGTCCTCCCAAAAATGTTACCTCCCCTGACTCCTCTATTTAAAATGGGGAAAACCTACCCCCCGTCACAATCTCTATTTTCTTCTTTCCTTATTTTTCTTCATTGCACTTACCACAAGCTAATATGCTACACATTTTATTGATGTGTTTGTCCCCTACCCAATAGAATGCAAGTTCCATAAAGGCAGAGAAATTTTTTTTAATCCTCACCCTGGGGTATGTTTTCATTGATTTTAGAGAGAGAAAAATATCGATGTGTGAGAGAAACTCAATCAGTTGCCTCCAGTACACACCCCGACCAGGGATCGAACTCACAACCTGGGTATGTGCCCTGACCAGGAATCGCCAATGACCTTTCACTATAAAGGATGATGCTCCAACTAATTGAGCCATACTGGCCAGAGGAAGGCACAGAATTCTGTTTTTGTTCACTGCAATTTTCAGGGCCTAGAGCAGACCCTGATATGTAATATTTTTGGTATT
Source organism: Eptesicus fuscus (assembly GCF_027574615.1). Taxonomy (NCBI): domain Eukaryota; kingdom Metazoa; phylum Chordata; class Mammalia; order Chiroptera; family Vespertilionidae; genus Eptesicus; species Eptesicus fuscus. The sequence continues at coordinate 8,901,227 of NC_072493.1, forward strand.
TATTGCATGAAGGAGATTATGATAGAGAGTAGAGAGACACCAGCTCTTAAATGACATGCCAAGGATGAGCTTGTCTAGAATGAGCTCCATTGCAGAGTTTTCATTAGAGAAGTAATAGGAATCAGATCCACACAATGAAAGATCACTCTAGCTACAGGTGGAGCAGACTGGAGGGGGCAGGACTGGAGCTAGAGGGAATAGTTGAGTTGACAGAAATTCAAGCAAGGAAAAATTGAGAGCTTGAGCAAAGACAATGGCTGTGGTCATAAAGAGAAGGGGAGCAAATTAGACATTTAGGAGTAGAATAGACAGACCTTGGGGATCAATGTGACACACAGATTTATAGTCCACCAAAAGACACCCTTTATCCTCCCCAAATTGCATCATGGATCACCTCTAGTCTTTGGAAGTTTTTGAAAGCTTGGATGTAGAGTTCTTAGGTCACATCCTGGCCTTATTCCAGGTAAGGAAATATCAAGTTCCTGAACCATCAAAGACATAGAAGATTGGACTTTATAAGAAACTCCTGGTCTTTATTCCCCATTTTTTTTCTCACCCTCTCTGCCCTGTTAAGGGGCCTCAAGAAAGCAAGAACCAAGAAACTTAAAAAACTGTGTTCACCTTTTCCCTAATCCTGACCTACCTTAATCCAACTTACTCTCTCACTGTTGAAACAAATACTTCTGATACAGAGATAAGGGCCACCCTATTGCCAGGGGATCTCTCTATAGGTGTCCACCCCCAAGGCCCAACTCAAGGAAGCAGGTTCTACTGAAGGCAATTGTCCATTTGATAATAGGATTTACTGCAACCAAGATTGCCTTCCTGACACATTCCTTCAGAAGGTATTAGTTCCCTAGAATGCAGAGGCCCAACCTCTACAGCCTGCATATGCTTAGTCAAAGTAGAAAGTTCCAGTCCTCCAGAATCCATTCTTAAAACCCAGCAACTTACTGTACACACCCCGACCAGCACAGGGCCAGTGTCCAATGTAGAGGGTGCAATGCCACTCAGGTTTCAGCCTGGACATCCACACCACAGGCCGGTGCATACTGAGTAAAGTGAGGAATGCTGGAGTGCCACATGAAAAGAACTCAAGGAAAGCCCGACTACTCTTTTAGTGTCACGGGGGACAGGAAAGACACGTAGCCAAATATAGCAAATGAAGGAACTCTGATCCTAGTACACAAGGAGCTAAGGTCTGGGCAAAGGCAGTCTCCCGCACATGCCTCCCACAGAAGTGGGTAGTGTAACCAGCAGAAAGGTCCTCCTTGCTCCCTGAGAAAATCAGGCTCTGGCTCAGTGGCTGACCCAGGGTCCCTTCGCCCAGACTTAGATGGTAAGGATCCAAGGCCAAAGGAGGGAGCTGAACAGCACATGAAATACATGCAACCTTTTGTAGGTATTCTTAACTTAGAACCCCTTGAAACTGGGCATGATTTTGTGTTTGTATGATGAGCAAATATGCATTTTTCTGGAGAGAAGGTCTTCACCTTTTATCAGATTTTCTGAGACTCAAAAATAGAGAGATTGGATCTGTGCAACCTTAAGTGTACTTTCCAATATGGCGGCATTAGCCACATTTCAAGTGTTCAATGACCACATGGGGCAGTGGCTACTGAATTAGACAGTGCAATACATAACATTTCCCCATTACAGAAAGTTCCGGTGGACAATGCTGCCTTAGAGAAATGGTGTTTTCTCTGTGAAACTTCCATGAGAAAGCTTGGATATCAGACACTGGCATTCAAATTTCTTCCCGGTGCTATGGAATACTGTAGATCCTTGGGAGCCCAATATCTAAACCTGCTGACTACCACCTAGTAGTGACCAGAAGATGCTTTTCTTTGGCTGCTTGGCATTCTATCAGCATGAATTCCTATCAAGGAAAAGATGGAATGAATTATTTAGGGATTATGCTATGCTTGAGTGACCTCAGATTCGGGCAGGCTTCAAAAAAGCATGAAGAGAACATTAGAAAGGTCTGGATTAAAATTACCAGAAAAGCACTGGCTGGTGTTTCTCTAGAGTGTTGGCCCGCACACCAAAGGTTCACATTTCTGTGTTGCAGGTTCAATCCCTGGCCCCAGTCAGGGCATGTGCGGGAGGCAACCAACTGATGTTTTTCTCTTACATCGATGTCTCTCTGTCTCTCTCTGTCTCTCTGTCTCTCTGTCTCTCTGTCTCTCTCTCTCTCTCTCTCTCTCTCTCTCTCTCTCTCTCCCCTTTCCTCCCTCCCTTCCACTCTCTCTAAAAATCAATGGAAAAATGTCCTCAGGTGAGATTTAGAAAAAGAAAAAAACTATCAGTATTCATCAGCAATTACAAAGATGCTGTTTCTCTCTTTTACTTTTACGGAGGTTAGTAGACACCCCCGTGAGGTCAGCAAGGGCTAGGGATTACATGGTGGGACAGGGCATTTTGGCAATTCTTTGCTCTTTATGAATGTTAAATTTCTATTCCTATAATTAGAAAGAGTTCTGCCCTGCATGTTGACAGTTCTCAGTAGCACAATAAAAGGGAATATACTCAATAGCCCTGCTCCATGATAATGTAGGGAAATAGCACTGCTTGATGAATAGGCCTGGACTTTGATCCCACACCTGGGGTTCAGTCTAGACTTTACACCGTATGCCATAAAACTGGATATATTATTTAGCATCTCTAAGCCTCCATTCTATCATGTGGAAAATGTGGACCATATACCGTAAGGTCATGGGAAAGACTGACTACGATATCCAACTACGTGTGAAGTGCAGTACCTCGCTTGTAGCAAGTCTGAACAAACAGCAGCCGTAATTGTCTTCTTTCACGGTCTTCATGCTCCATACTGACTTACTGGGAATACCCTTTGTTTTGGATGCCCTGGATTTTTAATTACTATGATCTCCTATTTCTAATGGCTGCTTCCAGCCCAACCTTTCCAATAGTTCTACCTGATTTATAAATCACAGACTAAAGGGGCTACGATCTGTGGTATTACATGGAAGGTAAGAGATGGGGCAGTTACTTGTACTGAGGATTGTGCTAGTTGCTTCGTTAATTATTGAGATCACTGTATTCCTCACAGACTTCTATGTAATAGGGGAAAATTAGAAACAATCTAAATGTCTAATAATAGAGCACTAGAATACTGGCATATAGTAAATCCTTTCAAAGTAATGTTTTCCATAAATATTTGTTGAGATGGGTACATGATTATGATACAGTGTGAACTGAAAAAAATCAAAGCCAACCCCCCTCCCATGTCCCTATGGAAACATGTCAGGAGACATGTCTAGAATGTGTAGTCATAGCTCTTAACCAAAAACAATTCAAACGTCTGTCCATTAACAACATCATGGACAAATCGTGGTATATTCACACAGGGAATATTATCTATATTAATAAAAGGGTAATATGCTAATTAGACTGGATATCTTCCGGACGTCCTTCCTGACAAAGCCGGGCCCGGGCGAAGTCGCCCGAGGTCCTGGGCGCCTGTGGCTGCGGCTGGCCCGGGCAAAACCAGCCGGGTCCCAGGTGCCTGCGGCTGGCCAGAGGGAGGGAAGCCTGGGTCCTGGGTGCCTGAGGCCGGCCTGAGGAGGGAAGCCTGGGTTCCGGGAGCGGGGGCAGAGGCAGAGTGGTTAGGGGCGATCAGGCCAGCAGGGGAGCAGTTAGGGCAATCAGGCAGGCAGGCAGAGGGGTTAGGAACCAGCAGTCCCAGATTGTGAGAGGGATGTCCGACTGCCAGTTTAGACTCGATCCCTGCAGGATCAGGCCTAAACCAGCAACTGGACATCCCCCAAGGGGTCCCGGATTGAAAAGCGTGCAGGCCTACGCTCTTTTATATTTTGCATATATAAAAGGCTAATATGCAAAATGTCCCCATGGGAGTTCGACCAGGAGACTGGGAGTACCATTGCTCACTATGACGGGCACTGACCACCAGGAGGCAGCTCAGAATGAAGGAAGGCCCCAGCCAGTGGCCAGCAGCTGGGGAAGGGAGGCACCGGCCAGCAGCCGGAAAGCCCCAATTGGTCCTGCTCGCCAGCCAGGCCTAGGGACCCTATCCGTGCATGAATTTTGTGCCCCTGGCCTCTAGTACAGTAATAAAAACAAAAAAAAAAACTATAACTATGTAATAATATGATGAATCTTCTAAGGATAATGTGAAATTTTAAAAAGCAAAGCACAAAAGAATATATGGGGCATGATTCTATGTAATAAAGGTCAAACTGGGGAAATTTTAATTGTATTGCTTAAGGTGATAAACTATAAAGAAAAACTAGGAATTGCCACGGCTGGCGGCTGGCATTGCTCAGTGGTTGGAGTGTTGGCCTGCATATCAAAGAGTCACGGGCAGATTCCTGGTCAAGGGCACATACCTGGACAGGAGTTTGAATCCCCCGTCCCCCAACCCCTGTGACAACCAGTCCAAGTGTCTCTCTCTCTTCCTCCCTCCTTTCCACTCTCTCTAAAAATCAATGGAAAAAATATCCTCGGGTGAATTTTAACAAAAACAAAAAAAAGTTTTTTTAAAAAGTGGTAGTGCCTTTATATTAGTTAAATTGTACCTTTACGCCTTACTTTCATAATGTAAATGTTTTAAAATAAAGACCAAGGGAAAACAAGTACAAGCCTATATTTTCCAGTGTGATCTCAAGTACACAGATTTCTGCATTCGTGGAGTGGGGGAGAGGGTGTGTGTGGGAGGGTGGATCAATAATTGCTTTCTCTGGTTAGCAAAATATAAAGGAATTTATATTGTCTTCCTTATATATTTTGTATTTTTTCAAAATTTTTAATAATCAGCAAGTATTACTTTGAAAATAAGAATACAAGCAAAACCACCAACTGCCCAGTTCTGGCTCTTTAAGTTATATCCCTGCACATAGTACAAAGGAAGAGACATTTCTCTCCTCCCGCCGGAGAGAAATAGGGAGGGAGGAAGGGCCACACAATTGAAATCAAAACAAGGAACCACCACAGGGCTGGTCATCTGTGCCAGCGATAAGGCCTTCGGGAGCTCAGCTGATGAAAACCAGTAAAGACACTTCCTAGATTACCCCAGAACTCAGACAACTCTGCCTGCCCTCTGTTTCAAGGCCTGGAAAATGAGCCAGCAGCTGTGTAAGAAGAAAGCGGTATTGTTTGATTCAATAATAACTATCACTTTTTAACTCATTATTGTCATAATATCACATTGGAACATTACATGCATTAATCCAATCATAATTGCTCACAAAAATTTTGTAAGGTGAATATATATTTCACACTGATATTTTACACCTTATTTTAGTGATATGCCAGGGCTTGAAAGAAGTGGAATGACTTGCCCAGATGTCTGAGTCCAAAGTCAGTAACTTTTATACACTCCACCACAATTTACATGTATTTGTGCACATGTTGTAGAGTTTTCTCATCTATTGTTTTACACTCACAGCAATCATGTAAAACAGCTCAGAGTAGCTGTGCAATTTGCCCAAGGACATGCAGCTAGAAAGAAGCTATATTCTTTGATGTTAATTTATTTCTTTTTTCTTCTTGAGGGACAAAACTTTTTCCCTACACCCCGACTAAATGCCAATGCTTCTATGTCCTCCCATACATGCAGATTTTACATTTAGGTAACACACTAGTTATTACTTCCTGCAAGAAGGACAGAGATGTTGAATATGATACAGAAGTAAAAAAAATAATAATAATAATAAAGAAAAGAAAAAGTTAACCCCCTTACTAACGTGGAGTGAGCAGTCAGATGCAATCCAGACATCGCTTTCTCATCACCCCCCACCCTTTGTTTTTGCAAAAGATAAGGTTAAGGTAGAAGACAGGTTTCATAGTCTGTGGCATTTTGGTTGTAACTATCGGATGATTTGCTTATCAACCTCAGCTCCCAGTTTTCCAGGGTCCCCCTCTGGTTTTCACTCTGCCCTAAGGGCGTTAACCTTTCAGCTGCTTAAAGGAGTGAACATTCCAGGACCCTCTCCAGCCACCTCAGTCTCCCCACCCCTCGAGCCTCAGAAGGCTCTCTGGGAGTGAAGGCTTTCTCACCCCCGCCTGGAAGGTGGGTCATTTCTTTGGCAGAAGGGAGAGGGCAGTGGAATTTCCTTTGAGAAGGGATGGGTATGCAAAATGCAAGGAGGAGGAGGAGGAAGCGGAGAGGAGAGTGAGTCAGAGAAGAGAGTGAGTCAGAGGAGAAAAGCTGCGGGGCTCGGCTAACAGTGAGCCTCTAGAGCAGTGGGGAAGCTTAAGCCATTAACAAGGTAAGAACAGTTTTTTCTGTATACACCTCCAAAGCAGGGCCGTTATCCCAGGGCCACAGGAGTGGGTATCAGGTCACCGGGACGGCTAAACTGGGAGGTCAGTGGTAACATAAAGGGAGGGCGGCTGACAAAGATTCACCTGGGAATCAATCACCCAGAGAAAATGCCAGCTCCTGCCAGGAGCTCCTCCATCCACATGGCTCCATCCCGAAGAGGGTCTGAAAGAGCCCAGAATGCCAGCAGGGCTGTTTTGATGTGTATTTTGTAGCCAGTCCCCTGAAGCATCTAACTTGTTCAGATCCTGCTTCGGAACTCAGGTCTCAGTACTTCCTGCGGCTTCGCTGTGCAGGTGCTGGGGGTGGCAGACCAGAGGTGCAGGGAGCCTCAGGTTTTCCCTAACTGAGGTGAAGGGTAGTGTGATAATTGAACATTCTGGGACTTGGAACCCAAAAGACCTGAGTACTGGTTCTGGCAAGGCTATTTTCACCACTAAATCAATTAATCAAAGTTTAGTTTGCTTATTCTAAAAAAAATGGGGGTGTGGACCACCACTGTCCTATACAGTCGTACCTATACAGTGGTTCTGTTCCAGATCACAGCAATCAAGCGGGTCTCACAATAGAGCAAGCTGTAATCTTTTTACTGGTGGAGGTCTTGCCTTCAATTTTTGAAAAATGCAGTATCTGTCCCTGGCTGGTGTTACTAAGTGGTTAGAGCATTGGCCCACGCACTGAAGGATCACAGGTTTGATTCCAGGTCAAGAGCACATACCTAGATTGCAGGTTGAATCCCTGCTCAGATCCCAGGGTAGAGGCATGTACGGGGGGTCGGGGGGGGGGGTAGGGAGGAAGGACACAAACAATTCACATGTCTCACATAGACGTTTCTCTTTCTCTCTGTCTTCCTCTCTCCCCCTCCCTCCCTCCTTTCCGCTATCTCTAAAAATTGATGGGAAAAATATTCTTGGGTGAGGATTAACAACAATAAAAAAAAATCACAGTATTTGTGACATGCAATGAAGTGCAATAAAATGAGGTATGTCTGTATATCTCATTGGATTATTGTTATGTCTGTGGCTAAAAGAGCTTTCAAAGATGTGGAGCGCCATATGCATGGAAAATAAGACTAAGTTATGAGATCAGCACATCAGCCAAGGTAGATGAGATCTCTCTTATACAACCTTGGACAAGTCTGGAACTTCTCACTGGAGTTGAAATATTTTATATATGCAAAATAAAAATATCTGGCCTCTGTCTTTCTTACCAACCGGGTCAATGAGGACACTTTAAGCAGTAAAAAATGCTTTACAAATGTTCGTTCATTCATTCATTCATTCATTCAACAGATGTTTCTTGAGCACCTTCTATGTGCCAGGCACTGTTTGGGGCACTAGAGACATAGCAATGGCAAGGACCCAGGTCCCGTCTTCTTGGTCCTTTCCGTCTATATACAGTCTCTTACCATATGGACACCTTGTGTCCGGGTGCTTATCTCCACAGGTTTCCCAGGCCTCCAGCTGTCTGTGTGGGTGTTGGTTTCCTCAGCCCAGCTCTGCTCTATTTGTTCTCTCTCTTCTCTATTTGTGCAAATATCTTCCGCCATCTACAACTCCTGGTTGGAGAGGCATAATCTCACTGGGGAATCTAGGTTAGGAATGTGCCAGGGGCTGGAATACAGGGCTCAAAAATTGAAATCTGTCTGTTTTCCTCTCAGATTTATTTTGTTTCTAAAAGGCTACATGGTACCGATTTGGGGGACATCTATAATTCAGCCCTCTGTAATCAGGCTGCTTGATGGGGTCGCCAATCTGGTGCCTCACGGTCCCTGTGCCTGACACAGGCGCCACCCCTATGTCAAGATCCTCAAGTTCTCATGACCCTTCAATGACGGAGTGTCTTTTGTGTGCCAACATGATACCACTTGCCCATCATTGGGGCAACATGTTTTTGAATTTTTTTTTTTGGGGGGGGGGGCAGTGATGATGGGATATGCTGAGGGTTTTTTCTTCTTTTACTAACAGAGCTGGTTACAGCAAGGGAAGTGTTCTGAGTACTCTGTTGCTCTGCAAAGGGGCTTTTATTTCTTATTAATAAATGTTTCTTAACATAATGTTCATTTCCCCCTAGTTTTAATTAATACATACTCAGTATAGTAACTATGTTTTTGGAGTGAGGTTAACTGTGCCATACTGGATTGAACCTATGCCTCTGATGTATATATTAATATCCTGCTCCATGCAATTAAGACAGTATTGGTTCTGTGCTCTATACTCAATGGAATCACCTAAATTTTAGTAACTGGTACTAAAGAGACATTCGTGTGCATTTTAGAAAAGGACAAGTTTCTGTCTTTGATGCATCTTGTTCAGTTATCTGCTTTGTAGTAACTGCTTCTTCCCACAGTCAACTATTTATTTACTCAACAAGTATTTATTGAGCCCTAATCACTTGTAAGTTTTATGTACCTGTAAATAACATGAGACATAAACTTTACCCGTAAGTTACAATCACCAGGGGGAAGACATTCATCTACAGCTGTTTACTATAGAGTGAGAGGTGGATGCGAATGGAAAGTTTGGGGAACAACTAAATGTTAGAGGAAGGGAGATAACTTTCAGGGAGAAAGGAGCTATGTGGGCAATCTTGAGGGAGGAGTCATCTTGCAAATGTCTCGGGCTTCTACATAACAGGGCAAGTTGGGAAGAACTGAAAGTGAAGTCTGGAGCCTATGGTACCAAAAGGAGGGGAGTGTCAGGTAACCAAAGATCAGATCATGAAGGACCCTGGGTACAAGACAGGAATTTTGACTTAATCCTGTACGGGTTGGAAAGTGTGGGGAGGAAAAATAATTTTTCCTTCTACACTTTTAAATTATGGCTGAAATAATAATCAAATTAACATGAGAGAGATTAACAGGAGAAAATGACCACATTTTCATAGGGGGTTCCCTGAGCGTATGATGCCCAAAGACAGATTGGGCAGTTAAGGCTTATATGCCATCTTGAGCTAAGGAGAAGGGAGCTGGAGGGGTTGTGGTTAGGACTTCAAAAGGCAGGAAGGTAGTTCACATAAAGATGGAAAAGCAAACAAGTGCTGGCTAGGATGTGCAGAAAAGGGAGCACTAGTTCACTGATGGTGGGAATGCAGACTGATGTAGCCACTGTGAAAAACAGTATGGAGTTTCCTCAAAAAATAAAAAATGGAACTTCCATTTGACCCAGTGATCCCACTTCTGGGAATATATACCAAAAAATCAGAAACACCAATCAGAAAGAATATCTGCACCACTATGTTCATAGCAGCGTTATTTACAACAGCTAAGATTTAGAAATAACCCAAGTGCCCATCAGTAGATGAATGGATAAAAAAGCTGTGGGACATTTACACTATGGAATGCTATGCAGCTGTAAAAAAGAGGGCTCTCTTACCCTTTGGGACAGCATGGAGGAATCTGAAAAATATTATGCTAAATGAAATAAGCCAATCTGAGAAAGACAAATATCACACGATCTCACTTATTTGTGGAATCTAATGAGCAGAATGAACTGAACAACAAAATAAGACCCAAAGCATGGAGGTAGGAACAGACATACCTCTCTCTATGTGGGGTTGTGGGGACCAGAAGAGATAAACTAAAGAACTTATATACTTACGTGCGTAGCCCATGGACACAGGCGATAGGTTAGTGAAGACCTGGGGGGTGGGAGGGTGAGGGGAGATAGGGGCTGGGAGGAAAGTGAGAAAGGGGGGTGGGGGGAATGGGAAATATCTGTAATACTATCAACAATAAAAAATATATTTAAAAAAATTTAAAAATGAATGAAATCCTGACAACATGTATGAACCTTGAGAACATTATGCTAAGCAAATAAGTCAGTTGAAAAAAGACAAACACAGTTGACCCTTGAAATGGAATTGAATTGCACAGGTCCAATTATACGCATGGGTGTGTGCTTTTTTTAAAATAAATACATATAGCTCTATAAAAAAAAAAGATGGAAAAGCAAACATTTAGTACGTAAGTGTTTGCTGGGACATCTTTAACAATGGGGCCCAGGGAGGACTTTGATCATCCTTAGTTTATAGCAAACTACAGCTACCTGTCAATAAGAGGCTCCTGGCTAAATGATTTTGTTCAATTAGGGAAAAGGCTAAAAGTTCTTTCTGAGTCTCTGCTTCTTTAAATAAAATAACTTAAAATAATCAAGATTCCAAAAGGCATAAATAATTTGGGGTGGTAAACTCCCAAAAGTTGTTGAAGGGTTTGAAGGAAGGGAGTGACCGATTTGCACTTTAAAAGGGTAGTTTTGGGCAGCAGTGGCTGATGGGTAGAGCTGAGGAACAGAAGAGAGAGACTGCTTACTGGCAAAGCCAGGATAGAGATGAGCAGACTTAGGATTCGGACAACAGGGATTCAAGCATGCAACTGAACAGCCAGAAAAGAACACTTGGGAAGGTGGAGCAGGGACTCTGAGATGGAGGCAGTCAAAGACTTCCTAAAAATGCTTATCAACGCCAAGGACTACAGAGGAGATGAGTGCAGAACAGTCGGGGAAAGGTAGTGGCTAGGTTAGAAGAGATTGCTGGTTCCCTTTTCTTCACATCATCTCGCTTCTCCCAGGGTCTCAAGAATGTCCCTCTCGCCTGGCCGGGTGGCTCAGTGGGTTGGAGCATCGTCAGTACACCAAAGGCTGAGGATTCAATTCCTGGTCAGGGCACATACCCAGGTTGTGGGTTGATCCTGGTCAGGGTGCGTACAGGAGGTAACTGACCAATGTTTCTCTCTTACATTGATGTTTCTCTCTGTCCCCCTGCCTCTCTCTCTCTCAAATCTATAAAAAAAAAAATCCCCTGGTTAAAAAAAAATAAAGAAGCCCTAACCAGTTTGGCTCAGTATATAGAGCATCGGCCTTCGGACTGAAGGGTCCCAGGTTCGATTCCAGTCAAGGGCATGTACCTTGGTTGTGGGCCACATCCCCAGTAGGAGGTGTGCAGGAGGCAGCTGATCGATGTTTCTCTCTCATCGATGTTTCTAACTCTCTATCCCTCTCCCTTTCTCTCTGTAAAAAATCAATAAAAGTATTTTTTTTAAAAAGAATGTCCATCTCTACCACTTATTCCAATCTCTGCAGAGATGAGCTTTGCCCAAGATGCACCTTAAAGCATTCCCTAGCAGTTCTAGTTAGCCCGTCATATTGCCTAGATCCAGGATGTGCCTCGATCCCAGAGATAAGAGATGGAACTCACTTGACAAAAGCATACTTTCTTTCTGGCCAGGGAAAATGTCCATGGAAAGAAAAAAAACAGAAAGAAGTCAAAGGGTTTCCATGGGAATTCCTGAGAAGCAAGAACGACTAACTTCTGAGGACAACTGGGGACAGAGTCAGAAGGCCCTGCTCCAGCTCTGGAAGAGAAGGGGCAAGAGGCCAGGAGCCAGGGCCCGCAAGGAGGGCTCAGAGCTATGGAGCCCACTAAGGACACCGAGTTGGCTCAAAGCTGGGATTAGGGGGAGGAAAGGGGTAATCTTGAAAAGTTTACTTGTCTAATCCCAAGGAAAGGTTAGCCTTTTCCTGAATTGATGATGGGCCCTGCTTAGAAAATTCTATCCCAGTTTCCTTGTAATTGTGCACAGGTCAAGTTTTTCTCTTCTTCACTTTCCTCTCTTGCTCCATTGTTTCCTATCTTTGTTCCAAACTTTTCCTCATGCTCACATTACCTTTGGGAGAACATCTCTTGCTAAAGTTACCTCTTCAGTCTTTGAGGGGTAGGAGCGTTATCGATAATGGCCTAGTTTCTAATCATTTCCACTTGGGCTCAAGTTGAAGAGAACTAGGAACACACCTTCGCTGTTCCTGTTCTAACCGTAAGGGCCAAGGCAGGGATTACCACTCACTGGCGTTTCCCTCGCACATAGCAAAGCACTTTTTGGTCACCAAGGAGAGATGATCCTCGCTGGCTCCTTCTGGCACATGTGGAGGAAACGCATTGTTGTAATGAATGATAGAGAGGGGTTTCTGTGCCACCGACACACAAGGTTTGGCTTGGGTCATTGCACACTTCCCAGAAGGTTCAGGGGACTTCCATGGGAAGCCCATGAACTGGCCAAGAACGCTCTACTATAAACTCCAAATGTCACCTCTGTGGCTGCCCAATTCTTCCTCTGAACTCCACTCCCTAGAATCTCTGGAACTCTGGACCTACAGCATGGCTTATGACCAGTATGAAGGCTTTATGAGCAATAGACAACAAATTATATCTGTACTCTGACTTAGCAATTCTGTTGCTAGGGAATTAGCTTATATACATGAGTAATGATGTGTGAATATAAAGGTCATTATTGAGGTTTTTGAAATGGCAAATAAACCCAAAAGTCCATCAATGAGAAAACTGGTTAAATAAATTGTGGTATACCCACACTATAGTATTCTATTCTATTCTAGTGGTAAAAAAAGAATGAGGAAACACTTTACATATGACCATGAAAACTCTCCAAGACATACTGTTAAGCTAAAAAAGTGAGGTGTAGCGAGGGTGGGTTAACTTGCTACTTTTTGCATTATAAAGAAGGAAAAATGAAGAACACATATACATTTGAATTTTCTTATGTATGCAAAAAAAGCAACTGAAAGGACATAATAAATGAACTCAGTTTAATAAATGAACTCAGTTGCTATCTGGGAGCAAGTTTGGAAATGGGCAGATGGAGGACAGGTGTTAGAAGTAGACTTTTCACTGACGGATGACAACACACCAGCTAACAGGTAAATATTAGCTGTCAGTAAATAGAGAAGAGGTTACTGCTTCAGAAACAGATAAACGTTTTAGGTGCTCTTTCCCCCAGAACAATACTGTGGCCTCTTTAAAAAGCATGTCTCTACCTGTGTTTACAAATAGCTCTAGAAGTTTTCTAATTTAGAACTAGGCCTCCTCCACAGACACAACTCCTTGTCACAGGATTTCCCCTTGCCTACCGTGCAATATGTGACAGACCCGAGTGACAGGCCAGGCTGTGGGCTGGCAAGTACTCCCCTTATTTCCTTTCTACCTGAAGAACCTTAGGAAGCCTTCTTTTAATTCTGAGTCTGTGAACTTAATGTCCATAATAATGATACTTTTTTTGAATACTGTTTTTGTTTACTTGATTGTGGGTGTGTTTTTTTAATTTTTCAATTACAGTTGACATTCAGTATGATTTTACTTGTTTCTGGTGTACAGCATAGTGCTTTGACATTTATATAATTCACAAAGTGATCAATATTTTATCCTTTGTGAAATAAGCTATTTTAGCTCTTCTTTAAAATACCGATTTTTAGAGAGATAGGAAGGGAGAGGGAGAGAGAAAGAGAAACATCAATGTGAGAGCAGAGTATCGATTGGCTACCTCTTGCATGCCCCGCACTGGGGATCAAGCCTGCATCCCTGGCATGCACCCTGATTGGGAATCAAACCAAAAACCTTTGGGTGCATGGGATGACACCCAACCAACTGAGCCACACCAGCCAAGGCTATCTTATCTCTTAATTATTTATGTCAGTAAGTCACCCAAAATGATCCAGAATCATCTCAACCCCTGAAGAGGGTTAAGATCTCCCTTGGAATAGTATTCTAGTATGATGCTGAGAACCATGGTCTTTGCACACAAAGCGAGCCCTGACTGTGACAGGACTAGTTCAGGATTCCCACCAGTCTGTATGAGCCTTAGAAAGAATCACAAAGTGAAATTCGCTTCTCTAAATATTTAACACTAGAGGCCCAGTGCACAAAATTCATGCACTTGGGGGCGGGGGTTCCTCAGCCCAGTCTGTACCCTCTCATAGTCTGGGAGCCCTCGGGGGATGTCCAACTGATGGCTTAGGCCCACTCCCTAGGGGAGCCTAAGCCATCAGTCGGGCATCTTTAGCACTGCCGCAGACACAGGAGAGGCTCCCGGCTTCTGGCTCAGCTGTGCTCTCTCTATGGGAGCGCACTGACCACCAAAGGGAAGCTCCTGCATTGAGCGTCTGCCCCCTAGTGGTCAGTGTGCATCATAGTGACTGGTCATTCTGCCGTTTGGTTGATTTGCATATTACCCTTTTATTATATAGGATCTAACAACTAGCAAATCAATCTAATATACTTATTCTGTCAGACAAAGTTAGTTTACTGTTACCTACCAGAACATTTTTTTAATAATAAATATCTTAAATTCTTGATGAGATAGCATTCCCTAGGGTTGCCCAGTACACAACGTGCCCAACCATCCTGGGCAGCCCTGAGTAGGTTGTGTCAAGTGGTCCAGCATCCCCCAAGCAGCAGCACAGTCCCTAACAGGCCACAGTATCATGACTGCAGCTCAGGTTGCCTCACCACACTTTTCAGAGTTGGCTGTAATGAGACAATTCTACCTAAGTAGCTTCAGGTAATTTATTACCTACACATAATGTGAGGTCAGCACTGGGTCAGCTCCCCATGTTCCTAGTCCCACGGGATGAGACCAAATCAGGGGACCACGTGTCACTGAGGCGATAACTCCAAACTAAAGCCAAGCAGCTTTGTAGCTTGCAGCCGTAACCTGCAAGTCCTGTGCTTCGCTGAGATAAAGAAAGGTAATGTGGCAATCTCAAGAAAAGAGGGTGGGTGATGGCCTCGTGGTAGTTCTTCATAAGCCAGCTTATCTTCCTTAGTTCCCGAAGGAAACATAGGGCTTTCAACCACAACTTGGGCCAGACTGCAGTTAAGCTTTGCCTAGTGGCCTGAGTGAAGACAAGCACGTCACCAGGGTGCCAGGGTGGAGCTGTTCCCTACATTGATGAAATACGGCAGAGTTTAGAAATCTGTCATAGCACAATGGACAAGGAAGACAAGGAGAGATGAGGTAAAGAGCCTAAAATAAACAGAACTTATTGACACACTAATTGCAAGAGACAGGAATTGATTCTGAGGAGGATTTGTACAATTGGTTGCAAGAAGGCTCCAGCTCTCAGCATTGCTCACTGGTGGGGGTCGGGGAGAAGATGGCCTTGGCTGAGGAGGGAAGAGAAGGCAGACACCAAAACAACAGCCCAACACAGCCCCTCTGCTTGTTCCTTAAAGGTCTTCCACTTCTGCACGATGGTACTGCCCCCCAAAATGAGGCCACTGCTGTTGTTCCTGATTTTCCAGATGGCCATCTTCGTTCTGTACATCCATTTGTACAACCACAACTTCAACTCCCTGTCTACGAGGGCGGAGCCCAAGCCCATGCATGTACTGGTCCTGACTTCCTGGCGCTCGGGCTCTTCTTTTGTGGGGCAGCTTTTCGGGCAGCACCCAGATGTCTTCTACCTGATGGAGCCTGCCTGGCACGTCTGGATGACCTTCACACAGAGCACCTTCAGGAACCTGCATATGGCGGTGCGGGATCTGATACGGTCCATCTTTCTGTGTGACATGAGCGTCTTTGATGCCTACATGAAACCTGGTCCCCGAATACAGTCCAGCCTCTTCCAGTGGGAAACCAGCCGGGCTCTGTGTTCTCCGCCTGCCTGCAACGCCTTCCCAAGGGATACCATCATACCGGGGGCTCACTGCAAGATACTGTGCAGCAAACAGCCCTTTGAGATGGTGCAGAAGGCCTGCCGCAACTACAGCCACGTGGTGCTCAAGGAGGTGCGCTTCTTCAACCTGCAGGTGCTCTACCCGCTGCTGAGGGACCCTTCCCTCAATCTGCACATCGTGCACCTGGTTCGGGACCCCCGGGCGGTGTTCCATTCCAGAGAACGCACCACAAAAGAACTCATGATTGACAGCCAAATTGTGATGGGACAGGAGCAGCAGAACCTCAAGGAGAATGACAAACCCTACTATGTGATGCAGGTTATCTGTCAAAGCCAGATGGAGATCTATAAGGCTGTGCAGACCTTGCCCAAAGCACTCAAGCAGCGCTACCTGCTTGTGCGCTATGAGGACATGGTCCAGAACCCCCTGGCCCAGACTGCCCGAATGTATGAATATGCAGGGTTGAAATTCTTGCCACACCTCCAGGCCTGGGTACACAACATCACTCGAGGCAAGGGCACGGGTAGCCACTCCTTCAAAACAGATTCCAGGGATGCCCTCATTATCTCCCAGGCCTGGCGCCGGTCCTTGCCTTATGAAAAGGTTTCTCGACTTCAGAAAGTCTGTGGTGATACCATGAACTTGCTGGGCTACAGCCTCGTCAGATCTGAGCAAGAGCAGAGAAACCTGTCGCTGGGTCTTCTGTCTACCTGGACCCCTTGAGAAGGCTCCGTCCCCATTGGCACCAGCCTCAGCCACATTAACTGAAGGCTGCTTATGTCTGAACCTTGCTTATGTCTCTGCTGGTATACACGTGAGCTCAAGCTAGGCCCACACATGCTCAAGCCAAGAAAGCTTTATAGCTCTATTCAGGTCTAGAAAAGAGACTCAGTAACTGTGTGTGTGTGGCACATTCCACCACTGGAGAAGGAATACTGCCATCTCTCCTTAGCCTTCCTATCTGTGTATACCTCAGAGACTTCGTGGCTGGGGTCCGATTTGGTACCACACAGTATCAGTGGAGTAAGTCCATTAACTTCTCTGTCCATATCTTGCCCAATGGGAAAGGAGGGACAGGAAATGGGTCTTCCAGTAAAGAGCCCATCAGTCCATTCCATAGGGATGTGAACTCTGAGCTCTTGTCCATGTGCTCAGGTGGCTGACACTGGAATTCAGTGAGGAAGGTGGCAGCACACCAACTGTGGATATGGGGAGTTTAGGGAGCTGAGAACCTGTGACGAGCCCAGAAGATGGTGTTCTGCTAAACATCCTTCCTAATTTGGAAACATCTGTTCCATCCCTAAATCCAAGCTACCGAAAGGCATCTGTTTGCCTCCTCAGCCTATGTAGCTGCATGGGATCTGAGGATGTTTAAACACAGATGAGAAGGAATTTTACCTAAATTTCTCAGGGCTAGTATGCAAATTTGGGGAATGAGCTCTCTCGTGTCTAGATCAAACAAAGTGGATTGAACTGCCTCATTTCAGGTTAGCAATTGATGTTTTTATGAAAACCATACTGGGTGAGAAAGAGATCATTTTGAAACAAAGGGGCTTCAACTGACTGTCATTAAACTGTGTTACTAAATGGCTTCATTATCCATATAATGAGAACAATTGCTAAGAGTTTAGTAAATGTTAATTAAAACTATTCTTTTCAACTTATGTATAGTAGTTATGGAAAGAGATGGGAAGGTTGAATCAACTTCTGATTATTTTTGTGCAAAAATCTTCCATTATATTGTCTGTAACATGTTTCTCAAAAAATAGTTTATAGCCCTGGCCGGGTGGCTCCATTGGTTGGAGCGTTGTCCTATATACCAAAAGGTTTTAGGCTTGATTCCCGGTCAATACCTAGGTTGTGGTTTTGATCCCCCGTCGGGCACATGTGGGAGGCAATGTTTCTCACATCAGTGTTTCTCCCTCCCTCCTCCCTTCCTTCCTCCCTCTTTCTAAAAGTCAATAAACATATCCTCAGGTGTGGATTAAAATTTTTTTAATACAGTTTATAATTTACTATGTGATTTAAACTAAATATAAATTAATTTTATGGACTATGTATATTATCATGACTTCTATTGAATTACTTTCACAGACCAGCAAAGCAAAATTTAAAATGAATATATGTGAGTGACAAAGGCCAGATAACAATAAATCTCTGATACACATTAGCTTAGGATTCCCAATAGCCTGTTGAGGGTTTTGCCCCTCTTCTGCACAAATGTTCCCGGTCATTAAGAGAAAGGTTACTTTTTAAATGCAGTATTGAGGGGAAAGTAATGATAAATAACCAGAGTAAGGAGATTTGAATATAGCATTTCCGTTAAAGGGTGTCTTCATTAAATTCATACATTAAATGGGTATCTACTATGTGCCATGATATGTGCTAGGTGCTATGGATACAGCAGCAAACCACAGGCAAAGCCCCTCCTTTCATGCAGCTTATATTTCAGTTGAGGAGTGGCAGAACAAGCAATAAACATATGATCATATGTGTTACAAGGAATAACAGATTAGGATAAGGAGCTAGGGGTGAAGGAGAGTAATGTTATAAAGAGGGTGATAAAGAACGTTATTACTGAGAAAGTGATATTTGAGCATGGACTCTTGTGCAGCAGACATCTGGAGCAAAGTGCCCCATTAAACGCCAATGTCAATATGGACAGAAACAATAGGGTCTAGTGAGAACCTGTCATGTGCTCGGTACTATGCTGAATTTGTACAGAATGAAGAAGTACAGATGGACAGTATGACAGACGGGGTATGAGCTCATGAGCACATGGGCTCTGGAACTACACTGCCCAGGTGACTCTTATTATCAGCTGGGGGAGCTCAGGTAAGTCCCTTAACATCTCCATGTCTCAGGTCCTTCAGCTGTAGGGTGGGTACAATAATGGCAGTACAGAGCGCACTTAGCAAGTGTCTGGCACACACGCAGGCACTCACTAAATGTCAGCTGTGACTATCATGCTAACACCTGGTCTTGGCTCTCAAGGACTGTCTTCCGTCATTTCTGGTAACATCCTCATTAAGGTGATGCTGAACAGTAGATCACGAGCCCTTTATGGCATTGCTGATCATACTGATAGTGATTAGGAGATCGATAACTTCCTGATCTTCTAGTTTCTCTACAGTAGTAGTTCTAACTGGAGGCAATCCCTCCCTCCACCCCCACCCCCGCCCCAAGGGACATTTGGCAATGTCTGGAGACATTTTTGGTTGTCACAACTTGGGGCTGGGGTAGCAGTGTTCCTGGCATCTAGTGAGGAAGAGCCAGGAATGTTGCTAAACCTCCCTCAACGCATAGAAAAGCTCCCTCCCCCACAAAGAATGCTCTGGTCCACAATGTCATGAAGGATGAAGAGCTGATGATTCAAGTAGATTTCTCTTCCATCCTCATTCAATCACATTCAGTCTCACTCAAATAGCACATTACCAGTCAAGTGTCCTGACTGAGGAGATGCCACACCCAGGGCTCTTTTGGTCCCCACTCAAATCATCTCAAAGAGAGTGGCAGAGTAGACATTATAAAAACACAGAGCAGGCTGATCGACATGGCTCAGTGGTTGAGTGTTGAACCAGGAGGTCATGGTTCGACAGCTGGTCAGAACACATGCCCAGGTTGCAGGCTGGATCCCCAGAACGGGGTGTGCAGGAGGCAGCCAATCAATGATTCTCATCATTGATATTTCTGTCTCTCTCTCCCTCTCCTTTCCTTTCTGAAATCAATAAAAATATTTTTTTTAAAAAAAGAATGAGGTACATTTCAGGAGAACATTTGGGATTCATTGATTGTATCCCAAGTCAATGTAGATTTAAATGGCTAACTACAGATCATGTAAATATGCTGAATGAAAGGCATAAAGGCTCTTGTAAAGATAAGGTGAATGGAGGAAACTCTTGATTATCTAACCCATCATAAACCAAACTATGATACCTCAACATATGCCACACACACACACACACACACACACACACACACACACACAGCATTCTGGATGCAACTAAGCTTGAAAAAGTTGGCTATTCTAAATTTAACTGGGTTAAGACCTTCAGAACTTCAAATATGTTCATGTACATATTAAGAATAGAGTATAAAGCAGTGCCCCCAAACTTCTTGGACTAAGGGATCCTTCCCAGAGAAAAGAAAAGCCATCAGACATAGACTTCTCAACTCTTCAATGTAAGCATCTAAACCTCCCTTACCATTTTGTCTTCCCTCCTATATTGTGCTACAATATTGATGTTCTATCTCCTGTTTAAGGCCAGTCTCTCCATCAGAGCTTTGGATTACATCCCCTCTCACCTTTTCAAGAACTACACATTTTTATTATTCACTCCCTCTCTTCTGAACTCAACTTCTCTCCAAAGGACTCTCGCATTTTAACTTACTCAATTCTCTTTCTTCTTAGGGAAAAAGAAAAAGCAACCTCTCCGTCACCCCCATATCATTATCCAACTACTAGCCTCTCCTCTTCACCTTCACAGCCCAACTGCTCTGAAGAGGTGTCTCTCTTCATTAGCTTTGTTTCCTCATCTTCTACTTCCTGCTCAACTCACTCCACTTTGGATCCTGACCTCCTTTTCAAACAGCTCTAACTAACAATAAAAATTAAATTTCATATTGTCAGTGGTCATTTGCCAATTTTCATTTCACCTGAGCCCAACCATGTACACATCTGGATCTTAGGTCGTGCTATTTCTTCCACCTGGAATACCCTATTCTGTCCAACTCCAATTTCTCTGGCTTGTTTTTTTCTAACCCCTCAGTTCTCAACGAAAACACCTCCTCTGGGAGTTTTTTCTGGTTTTATCCTTAAGCCTCTCTTGAGTGCCATTGTACAGGCTTTCTACTATCATAAAAACCATCACACTATAATAAATCCCTCCAATATACATATTCTTTGAGCTCTTTGAAGGCAGACACTGTCTTATTCACTCTGGTATAACCAATGCCTAGCACGATTTCTAGCATATAGTAGGCACTCAATAAATACTTGTTTAATAAGTGTAACTTGATCTCATCTGTATTACTTGTAAAGGTCTCATTCATTATGTAACACTTAGACAAAAGGCCAATCACATAATCTTCTATTATGAGAAACACAGTGACATGTTTAAAGACTCAAATAAGAAAGAACTGACATTTAAAAGTTTCCTGTTTGAGAGAAAGAAGGGAAGTTGAATCTTAAAGCCAACAGCTCAGAAGTGCTGGGTTGAGTGGGGTGGCAGGAGTTTGGTTTGTCTAGGTGCATGAATTTGTCAGAACTCAGGTGGGAAGGGGGAATAAAGTAGGGATTCAAAAATTAAGTTGACTTATATTTCTAACAGTGATATTATCATGGCAAGAGAAACTGCAAATTATGCTGTATTTCTGAAGAGCCGCATGTGTTCATAGGGTACAGCATTTGAACTAATTAAGTGCCACCTGGAAGCATTTGGCAAATATTTGCTTACTGATTGCCTTCCAATTGGTTCTTAGCCAAATTTCCAAGCAGAGAGTTTCCGGCTTGCCTCTCCACCATCATGTTGGCAAAGTATGGTTAAAGGAATGGCTTGGGGGAATAGAGTCATCTTTGATTCTACCTTTTCTTTCACTTTCCACATCCTATTCATCAGCAATTCCTATAAGTTTGACTTCCAAAATATACCCTGAATCAGACTGCCTCTCACCATCTCCAATGCTACAATGTGCACCGAAACCAACCTCAGCTATCACTGGAACTACTGGCGAAGCCTCCTAATTGCTCTCTTGTCTCTTCTTGCCCTGTCCTTATAGTTCACCTTCCATTAACTAACTAACTAACCACAGTGACCTATCTAAAGGGTAAGTTAGATGCCAATTCTCTGCCTACAGTCCTCCAGTAAATAGCCCAGGTGACTGTCAATTGGAGACTGGATAAACAAATTGGTAAATTCATACCATGTCATACCATTCAGCAATAAAAGGAATGAACTGATTCCTCCAACATGGATGCCTCTCCAAAGTATTAGGGTAAGTAAAAGTTTAACAGGAAAGAGCTTCTGCTGTATGGTTTCTTTCACATACAGTTCCAGAACAGGAAAGACTAACCTGGTGAGGAAAAATCATAACAGTAGTTGCCTCTGGGGGAAGTGGTGGTGATAGACTGGGGAAGAGAAACGAGGGAACTTTGTGAGGTGATGGAAATGTTTCATATCCTGATAGGAGTGTGGTTTGTCTAGGTGCATGAATTTGTCAGAACTCAGTGGCTGTACTTAAGATTTATATATTTCATTGTATGTAAATATTACCTCAAAAATGCAAACAAATATTGAATTCTACTTCATAAGTTAAAGAAATGTCGAACCACTATACTATACACCTGAAACTAATATGATATTGAGTGCTAATTGCAATTGAAAACAATACTGAATTCTAATTAATGACGTATATGCTAGCAATTTAGGTGTTACTGATGTCTATAACTTACTTTGCAATGCATCCAAAAATACATCAGAGTGAATGATAGATGGATAGACATATAATAAAATAACTATACTAAAATGTTAATGGTAGAATACTGGTAAGGAGAATATGGGTATCCATTGTGAAAACCTTTCAGTTTTGCTGTTTAAAAATTTCCATATTAAAATTATGGGGGAAATGAAAACCTCTAAGGTGACCACACTCCTACAATAGCAGTGTCGTCTGACACTCCCTGCTGAAAGAAACATTTAACTAGAGAAAATTATGAAAAGCAACCAGTTAAAGTCTCTGGATATTGTCCTAAGAGTATACAGCAAACAGAGAAACACTTATTCAAGAAAATTTAGTAAATTTTAAAAAAATACATTTTTATTTATTTCAGAGAGAGGAAGGGAAAGGGAGATTAAAAACATCAATGATGAGAATAACTGACCAGCTGCCTCCTGCATGCCCCCTACTAGGGATCAAGCCAGCAAACAGGGCATGTGCCCTGACTGGGATCGAACTCTGACCTCCTGGTTCATGGGTCGACACTCAACCACTGAGACACACCAGCTGGGCAGTAAATCTTGATAAGAATAGTAAGAGTTTGTGAGAGCTGAGCCATCACCTGACCCCATCTCCTCCTAACTCTATGTGACAGAAGCTTTACTCCAGGCAGGTGCCAAGAAGATAGGGCTCCCTCCCCCCCTCAGCTCCTAGTTTAGGATTATGGTTTTACTTGGGTGGGGGAGGGGGAGGCAGATGGCCAGTACATCAGCTCTTTCTCAGGCAGGGGACTGGATTGGGACTTCCTTCCAAAACCCAATTTCCACCTGTAGGGCACAAGCATTACCTGGGCACTGAGAATGTTGAGAAGCTGAGAATGTTGGGTCCCAATTGCCTCCACCTCAGTTCACCCATAGGTTCCATGCTAATTTTGAGAGTGATTTTTCTAAGCCCTGTTGTCATTGGGTGCTAATTAAGGTTCAGGGGAAGAAGAAATAGAAAGGGGAGAAAGAGGAAAGGAGAAGAGAGAGAAAAAGGAAAGATGGTAAAGATTACAATGTGGAAAACTAGGGTCTGTTTTAATTTTTTTTTTTAATCCTCACCAGAGGATCCCGTCCCCGCCACCCCCCCCGACCCCCTTCCCCCCCCCCCACCCCACCACCACCACCATTGCTTTTCAGAGACAGCGTGGAAGGGAGGGAGCGGGGTAGGGAAAGCAAGAAACATTGATATGAGAGAGACATATCGATTAGTTTCCTTCCGTAAGAGCCCCAAATGGGGCCAGGGATTGAACCCACAACCTTTTGGGGCACAGGCCGATGCTCTAACCACTGAGAAACACAAGCTAGGGCTGTTTTAATTCTTTTACAATTCTCTGTAACATCTTTCAGTGCCTGAAATTGTCTTAGTTATTTCTGTGCATGTTTGTTTTCTGTCTCCCCTGCTGCTAGGATATTTCTGTCTTGTTTGTCCCCATAGAAGATGCTCAATAAATATGTGATGCAAATCCCACACCAACATGATAAATCCACGAGCAAATTATTTGAAACTTTCCAACCATTCCTCCCATTTCTCATGACCACAAATAATCACTCCCTCACCTAGTCTAGTCTCCATCACTTGGGTGCTTATTAAGACTACAAATTCTTAGGCCACACCTGCAGAGACTGGTCTGTCTCTGCTTTTTAACTACACATCTGCCTGCCTTTAGAAACAAGTATTTTGAAAAGGGTAAGAAGAAAGTCTATGTGACAGTCTGGGAAATGCTTCCATGCATCACCCAAGACACTAGGATTGTTGATTACATAGGAGAAATTGGAACAAACACACAGCAACTTTTTGGGGAGTTCAACTTGTTAATTCCAGTTTGCTTTTCTCCTTCCCAGATGTGGAGTGGAATGACTGGGCTTGGAAACTGCTAGAGATTAGAATCAAAGATTCAACAAATGTACGTGCTTGGAAGGGACTTCAGGCTTTACTTAACTTGTTTCCTTCTTATCATCTACATCCAAAATATCAAGATTTCACCTTCCATGAACACTATGCTATTCAAAGCGTTGTCTGCGGACCAGCAGCATCAGCCTTACCTAGAAGCTTGTTGGGAAATGCGGAACTTCAGGCCCCATTCCAGAGCTGTGAAATCAGAATTTACAATTTCATATGACCACCCCCCCCCCCGGTGATTTGTGTGCAGTTTGAGAAGCACTACAGCAATTTCTGGACATACTGAACCAGTACCTACTATCTCCAAAAATGTGCACTGACCATTAGCACTTACCTGCCAAACTGGACCAGCAAAATGAGAACTCCTAAGTGAACTGTTTTCCCAAGTGGCAGCTGTAGAATTCATGGACCTGTGCATTAGGAAAAAGAAAAGAACTGTAAAAAGATGAAACTCCAAAGCAATTTCAAAGCTTTGAATATGATTCGGTTTTTAGATAACATTAACACATGATCTTCAATTTCGTTAGGTGTTATGGTGATGGAAAGGAAGGAAAGAAGGAAGGAGAAAAGTCCCTGTTAATGATGAACCATATTGAAGTATTTATGTATGAATTCATATGCTATCTTGGATTTGCTTTAAAATGCACCAGAAAAATAAAAAGTGTGTGTCGGGGGGGGGGGGGGAGAAAACAAATTGGTGAAATGGTGATAATTTTTGGAACTGAGTAATGAATACATTGAGATTCATTATAATACCCTCCCTACTTTTATGGAAAATTTCACAATAAGACTTTTTTTTAAGTAGTCTCAGGTTAGGGATAACCACCAGTCCCACCAAGAGGCACTTGTGGTGGGAAAGTGTAGTCAGGAATGTTGTGTATTTGCCCGAAAGTGAAGGTTGAAGGGGAATAGGCAAGAAGTAAGGTTTATGGACCAGACCCCTTGGGTACATTCCTTCATTTAATCCCCCATCATAGCTCTGTGACATTAAGGGCACCTTAACCAAGTGACTGAATTTGTATCACCAGTCATGGGATAAACTGGTTTTGTCTGCCTCCTGGTGGAATGTATGGGGAAGAAAACTAAAAATGTTTAACTGGAATCTAATCATGAGGCAGCTGAACTTGGGACATTTTACCAGACAATGATCCTGAACTCTTCAAAATTGTCACTATCATAAAAGGAAAAAAAAAATTTAAATCAGGCATACTGCTTTAAATTAAAGAAGACTAAAGAGATATGATCTAAATGCAATGGGCAAACTCTGACTGGAACTAGATTTTTTAAAAAGGCTGGAAGAAAACCATTGTGGGGACCATTCGAAACTTTGAAAATGAATAGTGTGCCAGATATTTTTGGAAAAAATATTAAATGTATTGGGTGTGACTTAACAAATTCACAACCTTATGAAGTAAGTGGTAACCCTCTTTTAGAGACGGGGAAACTGAGGTTCAGAGAAAGAGTGGTCCACAGCTGGCAAGTGGCAGCACAGAAATGGGCCCATATCGCCCTGCCTCCAGAGCACAAGCTTTTGGCTGGCGGATGCTTCTTGCTCCACAGCAACCCCAGGAAGTAAGAAATAGGACTGTGGTCTACAGTGCATCCAAGGGAATGTTTGTGGCTAAAGATGGTAAAGAGGCACCATTCACTGTTGTCATGGAGCCAGCAGTCATTCACTTGTTCAACATTAATTGTTGGGTGACAATGATTGCAGAGAGCGCCTGGGAAGGCACATGAGCATTTCCTTAATTACTGTCAGCTGAGTCCAGTGACGTTGGCAGAGCCACGTCCTGGAGACATACTGTTCCAGAGGCAGGTATGTCGTCAGCCTGACCCTTAGCTCAGGTGCCAGGGGGTGGGTTTCATTATCTAAGTTCAGCCAGGTGCAAGGAATGGACACAACTGTCTGGGCTTAGCCAGGAGTGACGATTACAAAGAAGCCACAAAGAATGAACAATTACAGCTTGAACTTTAACCATGATTTCACATAATTTCCTTCGTTTTAAACTCTAGCAAAACTTCCTGGAATTATACTGTATATAATAAACGTGCTGCACTGCCTCTGGGTCACTGTCTCTCTATCAGAGGACAGCTGTCCCACCCGGTCCCAGCTTTTCCCCTATCTCTGTGTCTGTCTCTTTCTTTCATTATCTCAATCCCCAGCCGCCCCTACTCAGGATTGGTGGACTGTTCTCTAGCCGCGCTGGTCCGAGTCTGAGAGAGAAATACTTAAAAAATAATAAGCAAAAGCAGGCAGCTGCTGGACTGAGATTGTTTACAGCCTAGTGAAGGAGACAGACATTAATCAAATGTTGGAACCATTCAAAGGAATGCATAGTAACAGAAGACAATAACAGCAATGATGAAAAGGAAGCTGTCCCAAGTGGAGGGTCACAAGAAGTCTTCCATGAGTTGGGCTTCGAAGAATGAATAGAAGTTGATACAGACAGAGGAAAGAGTGTGGGAGCCTATGGCAAGAGCAGGGAGCATGGCCTTACAGTAGGAAAGCCCTAAGGATATGGTACAAAGTGAGAATGGAGGGAAGGAGGTAGGGCCTGACCATGGACCTTGAAGGCTATGCTAGAGACTCTGCTCAATTTTTAAAGCAATGGAACATTATTAAAGGGGGTAAGCAGGTGGCAAAATCAAATTTCATGTTAAAAAAAGAAAGACAACATTTCAGCCGTCATGTTGAGAGGATAGCTGAGCAGAAAAGATGCTGTTAGACCAGTTAAGAGATTGTGGTAGCCAGTGGAACTTGGATAGAGTGAGCAGTGGAGATGCTAAGGCCAGATCTAAGGCATACTTGGGAGGATTGGGTATGGAAAAATGCAGAAAAAGGAGAGGCTGAGGATGACTCTTAGGTTTCTAGCTTGTGCAGCTGGACAGAGATGCCATTCCTTGAGAGGAGGAAAACTGGAAAGAGGCCAGATTTGGGGAGATATGAGTGAGCTCTTGGAAATGAAGAACTAGTAGTGCTTTTGAGACCTCCCAATGGAGATGGGAGAAAGCAGTTAGATGTGCAAGTCTAGAATTCAAATTAGAAGTCTTGAGTAGAGATGTACATTGGGAATCATCAACCTATGGTTACTGAGCCAGGGATGAGACGTCTCGGAAAGGGAGGATTTAGCCCATGGAAACCTCTGGGATTCGATGGTTCTTAAGGGAAAGGCAGGAGTTGATGCAGAAATATTGGAAGGGAGACGGGGAAGGGCTGAGTGGGGAACCTGAGGACAAGTGGCAGGCCTTCGTGTCATTCCCACTGCCTCTGGAAGCACTGCCTTCCCTCCAGCAGTGGCACCATCCTCGCTAGTGTTGGAGGACAGCCCCTGCACCTTCCACCTGACAGGTTCTATCACTCACCCTCCAGGCATGCCTCTGCCGGCAGCCTGCCACTGCTTCATGGGAAAGCTGCTCTGGGCCTGGGCTTCTCTCCTGGGTTCCCCAAATTATACCATGATTTATTTATTAAGCAATTAACTTAGCTATTAACCAATCCGTGGTGATGGGCAGAATTTATGGGCAAAATTATGGTGATAACCATGCTATGGAATACCATGTAGCAGGAAAGAGAAAAATTTTTCTGTGTGCACATATGGAAAGCTCCACAATTTCTATATATATTTATATATTTAAAGAAAAATAGCAAGGTACAAAACTGTGATTTCATGCTATCTTTTTTAAAAATATATTTTATTGATTTTTTTTTTTTTTTACAGAGAGGAAGGGAGAGGGATAGAGTGTTACAAACATCGATGAGAGAGAAACATCGATAAGCTGCCTCCTGCACACTCCCCACTGGGGATGTGCCTGCAACCAAGGTACATGCCCTTGACCGGAATCGAACCTGGGACCCTTCAGTCTGCAGGCCGACACTCTATCCACTGAGCCAAACTGGTTAGGGCTCATACTATCTTTTGTACTGGAGGAAGAATATAAATTTGTATTTCAATTGGTTTGAAAATGCCTAGCGAAACCATACATACCATACAATTCACCCATTTAAGTGTACCATTCAATGATTTTTAGTATGTTCACAGTTGTGTAATCATCAATACAATCAATTTTAGAACACTTTCATCACCCCCAAGAGAAACCCTATACCTGTAAGCAGTCATTCTCCATCCCAGAACCCACATACACCCTCACTCTGAACTCTAGGCAACCACTAATCTCGTTTTCTATCCCTGAATTTGCCTATTCTGGACATTTAATATAAATGGAATCACACAAACTAGTCTTTTTGATTGGCTCCTTTCACTTAGCACAATGTTTTCAAGGTTCATCCAGGTTGCAGCCTACATCAGTACTTCATTTCTTTTTACTGCCAGAAAAATATTCCATGTTATGGCTATATCCCATTGCATTTATCCATTCATCAGCTGATGGACATTTAGGTTATTTCCACTTTTTTATTATTATGAATCATGTTGCTATGAACATTCTTGTAGAAGTTTTAGGTGCACACAAGTTTTCATTTCTCTTGTTTTCCTTTCTCTAGGAGTGGAAGAGATGGGTCACATGGTAACTGTGTGTTTCTCCTTTTGAGAAACTGCCAAACTGTCTTCCAAAGTGGCTGAATCACTTTACATTCATACCAGCAATGTATGAGTATTCCAATTTCTTCACATCCTGGCCAATACTTGCTATTGGGGTGCATGCGTGTGTGTGTGTGTGTGTCTGTGTGTGTGTGTATTTTTATGATAGCCATTGTAATGGGTATGACCCCATTGTGATTTTGATTTGCATCTGCCTAATGGTTAATGATGTTGAGCAACTTTTCAAGTGCTTATTGATCACTTCCTTGCACCTCCTTGAAAGTAAATTTTCTAAATATCTTTGTCTCTGCCCCGGCCGTGGAGCTCAGTTGGTTATAGCATCATCTGGTATGCCAAGGTTGTGGGTCTGACCCCTAGTCAGGGCACATACTAATGAATGCATAAATAAGTGGAACAACAAATTGATGCTTCTCTCTTTCTCTCTCCCTTCTCTCTCTCATAAATAAATAAATAAATAAATAAATAAATAAATAAATAAATAAATGCCTCTGTCCCTGAGTCTTCCTTCTACGTTAGTAATAGCTTTAATCTTAGTATCTCCTTGTTGTAGTTCACTTAAAAGATAAAAAGTAATGGCAATACATTAGACTTTGTATTTTCCCATTCATTCATTCATCAAATATGATTGAGTACCTATTATTATGTTCTGGTTACTGAGTATATAGAAGAGAATAAAACAGACCAAAAAATCCTTGCCCCATAATACTTACATTTTCATGACTTAAATTTTTTCCAGTTTTATTGAGCTATAATTGACATACAAAACTGTGTAAGTTTAAAGTGTACAGCGAGCATGTCAAACTTGCGGCCCATGGACCGCATGCTTCATTTATTTGGCCCGAGTTAGCCTTTGAGTTTGACATGCCTGGTGCACAGCATACTGACTTGACTTACATATGTATATTGTGAAGTGATTACCACATTAAGTTCAGTTAATATCCATAATCTCATACAGATTTATTTTTAAGTTTTTCTTCCTAGAGATGGTCATCTTTTTGTTATTGTGGTATATCACATTGATTGATTCTGTTATTGTGGTATATCACATTGATTGATTTTTCATATGGTTTTTCCTATTTATTCCTGCATTCCAGGAATAAATCCCATTTAGTCATGATGTATAATCCTTTTAATGTGCTGTTGAATTCAAACTACTAACGTCTCTATATTGTTTCAATTTTAGTATGTGTGCTGCCAAAACAAAAACTCCAGGTGGCTTTATTTTTTAACGGGGCATAACGTACTCTGGATTTTACAATACACTTTGAATTTCAGTTATCAATCAGTAAACGTCTCAAGGAGCAAGAAGTTTTCCCCCTGCTTGGAACATGAACAAAAATGAAGACACGCTTGCTACTCACTGATTGTTTTCTTTGCAGAACTGGCATCGCCTCCTGCATAACATCCCTCAATGGAAGGCGCTGTGCAACAGTTTGACCTACAGGGAGCATCCCTACTTGCCGGTGCCATGATTATGAAACTTGTTTGTCAATACAGGTGTCCTGGGAATTCAGGTCTTCTCCAACGGACTCAGTAATTCAACCTTCGGCGTAGTCAGGGCACAGCCCCTCGGGCGCAGTGAGGTGCTAGTGGGGGGGGCACGGCAGTGGATGCGGCGGGCTGAGGGCGGGCGGGGGGCATTCACGCCAGGCACGTGGGAGCGTGAAGTCCACGGTTCTTTGGGGAAAACGTTCCAGAGACCAAACTTTTGGAAACTGGCACCCATTAATGGGACGGAACTTCCGCTTCTGTTTCACAAATCATCGGCCTTGCGGGCCGGCCCAGAGCTGGGGAAGGTAAGGGGGGTACCATACCTAGGGATGGTTTGTCCGCTCCCTGGACGCCTCCGGCGGGCTGCGGCCCAGGCAGAAGGACACGCAGGAGGAAGAGCCTCACTCCACAGGACGCGGGTCCAGGGCAGAGGCCGGAGGAGGGAGTAAAACCCAAACCCACGCCTGAGGAAAGCCCGCGCCCGTTGCAAGGAACTGGCCCTCGCCATCCCCTCGGGTTCAGCGCCTGCACCCTGAGCCGCGCCTCGCAGCCTTGCGACGACGCATGCGCCCCACGCAGCGCAACGCCCGCCGCCTCACCTCCGCGCCTGCGCAGCGGTGCGTCTCCTGCCTCTTCCCCCGCGTCGGGGGGTGGGGAGGGGGGGGTCGGTGGCGGCCGCTGACCCGGGTGGGCTGCTGGGTTGCACCTCCAGTGGGTAGCTTCCCGGCAGGCGGTGCTCCGGCCTAGAGGGAAAGGTGGATTTGCAGTTCAGAGCCCTGGTCGCCATTATGCATCCTTTGTTTTAACCTGGGACGCTCAGGCGCCGCTGTCTCTCCGGTTTCCTTCTCCGTTATCCGCCAAGCAGCTGGAAGTTGTATCGGGACTTTTGTTTGGACGCACCCTTGGCGTGGGTGTCTTCCTCCCTTCCTCCTTCCTTCCTTCCTCCCTTCCTTCCTTCCTTCCTTCCTTCCTTCCTTCCTTCCTTCCTCCCCTTCCTTCCTTCCTTCCTTCCTCCCCTTCCTCCCCTTCCTTCCTCCCCTTCCTTCCTCCCTCCCTTCCTTCCTCCTTCCTTCCTTCCTCCCTTCCTCCTTCCTTCCTTCCTTTCTTCCTCCCCTTCCTTCCTCCCCTTCCTCCTTCCTTTCTTCCTTCCTTCCTTCCTTCCTTCCTTCCTTCCTTCCTTCCTTCCTTCCTTCCTTCCTCCCCTTCCTTCCTCCCCTTCCTCCCCTTCCTCCCGTGGGTGTCTTTCATTCCTCCCTCCCTCCCTCCAGGACGGTCCAGGCCCGGTAGCTCAGTTGGTTAGAGCGTCCTCCAAGGTTGCAGTTGGATCCTCGTCAAGGCACAAAGAAGAATCAACAATACTGTAAATGGAGCAGCAGCAAGTCGGTGTTTCTCTTTTAAAAAAAAATTTTTTTTAAGAATGTTTATAAAAACATCCCAGACGTGATGGACGCCTCAGATGTCATTTCTTCAATAGGAAACTGAATTATAAAGTTGAGTAATAGATACTTTGAAGAAAGGGAAGAAAAAAGGAAAACTACCCCCCACACACACACACACACCCCAAACACACACGTTTACATATACATATACACAGAATAAGCTCAAAGAATGACCCAGCAGCTGCTAACTGATTACCTCAAGGGAGAAGATACTGGGAGGCTGAAGATGGGCCGGAAGAGTGGGGTTTTGGGAAGTGGGGTGGGGGAGGGAGGGTTGCATTGTTTTAAATTTGTCCAATGAGCATGTATTGTTTTGTAAATGTTTGAATGTTTGACTCCATGAAAATGTAGACAACAAGGAAATTCGGAAATTTAAGAAGTCTGAGTGGAATTCAGTAATGCTTGATAGAATATGTATGTTTGAAGAAGAAATGTCTTGTGTAACCCGCCAAGTCTTCCTGTTTATTTCTGAACAGAGATCTCTGGGGGTTGGGGAGGCCCCGGGGTACAGGAAAAGAGGAGCCAGGCTTTTTAGAAAATTATCAGCAGTGGCACCATACAGGAAACCAGTCTTTATCATCTCAACCATTGCATATTCCTTTTGGATTTGCTGAAGAAAATTGAAAGGTAAATTGTAGTGTGAGCTCCCTGAACAGGGGACGTGTGATGTTTATTTTTGTAAAGGAAATTAATTGGGTGTGACTGGCAGCGTTGAGACCTGAAGTTCCTCTTTCAGATAAGGAAAATGTCCCTTAATGTGGAGTTATAATATATTTCTGCCCTCAACAATTGCAAGATAACTTCAGAGTCCCTCCTGTAAAGGAAACGGTGAGGCAAAAATTAGGCAGCTGTGCCTCAGAGGGATTGCAGAAGAAAAGCTCATACTGAAAGAAGACCCTGGACACTTCTCATCCCCTGGGTTAACGGAACCCGTTCGCCTTCGTTCCCCAGGAGTTAGTGGACCTGGACAAGTGTAAGAAAATGGGACCAGAGATCGAGGAAAGTGTAAGGCTGAAAGTGTAAAGTCTAAGGCAAGAAGTTAATAATGTTGCTTCTTAGTTTGCCTTGTGTGTAAATAGGAAGCCAGAAGTTGCATTCCCAAATAAAATAGTTTAGGAATAATGTTTCTTTTTTTTTTTTCTTTTTATTGATTAAGGTATTACATATGTGTCCTTATCCCTCCATTGTCCCCCCCCCACCCTCTCCCCCACTCATGAGGAATAGTGTTTCTTAAGTAACTCCAAATGTCAGTACATCTACAAAGAAATAAATGAAGCCTGGTGGGTAAGGCATCAATCAGACTGAGCAATGAGCAGCACCTGGGGATAGAAATTCCCCACAGAAGTGAAAAAACACAAAACCAGAGAGCATACTTAGTAAATTTTATTTTTTGTATAAAAAAAAGAAAAACAATAATTTATGCCTTTGCCAAAATAAAGGATCTTGTCAATATAAATGTTCCTTAGAAAACATATGAAAAGATAATATAATATATATATATTAATAAATCAGTAACATTACAGGCAAAGTAACAATGATTCTATAACAATGACAGGGATATTTGTGGCCCTTACAGAGCAGTGTTTCTGGAAGATCCGATGATTCCTCCTTTTTTTTTTTTTTTTTTAAGTATAGATGTGTCTTCATTTTAAGCAAGTTTGATACACACATATCTAAATTTAGAAAGGCAATCATTAAAGGATATTTATTTGTATCACAAAGTAATTCTTTACTCCCAAAAAAGTGTTTCTGTAAGGGATCCTTTGAATTAGCAAATTTTCCCCATGGGTTTAGAATATAATTAACCAAATACATATGTCCTCAACTTCTTTCATTCTAACTCTAGTGCATAAAGTGAGGAATACCCTAAGTGAGGCAGTAACAGAATTGGGCTTTAGATCTGCCTATGAGAGACTATGTTCTTACAGTGTGAGGAAATGGTTGGGGGCCCAAATTCTCTCTCTCTTTTGTTTCTCTTATCCTGAGCTCGTAATTGTCTTGTCTCGACTGCTTGCTGGTGAATTTTGTTCACCTGGAACTCAGAAAAAAAAAAGGAGGAAGTCATCATGGAAGTGGGGCAAATTACTGAATTAGTCACTCCCGCAGGGCAGAGTGAGAGAAGACTCTGGGGTTCAGAGTGTGCATATGGATATGGCTGGGGTAAAGCAGGGGCAATTCTGACCCCTCGATGTGTTTTCGAGGCTCCTCTCCCAATAGGGCGCCTGACTCCCTGAGGAGCAGCAGGGCCCGGTCCGGCCCTCCCGGGATGGGACATCGTCAGGAGCAGGGGCTCGGGCCTATTTGTCACACTCCTCGGGGCTCCCTTCGGCACAGTGGTAGTGCTGCTCACAGAACTCCTGGATCCGGCCACAGGCCTCCAGCATCATCACTTCAGGGACGGTGATCACCACCCGGAAGAAATTCGGGTACTCGAAGCACTGCAAAAATAAGAGCCTGTTATTCTCAGGGCAATTCAACCTGGTCCTGGACCACCCTAAGATGGCCAGGGCCCCAACAGCAAGAAGCAGTGCCATTTAGTCAGGGCCTCGTTGGGACGCTAAGTCAGTGACGGAGTTCCTTCAGCTTAAAAGCTTGATTTCCCCTCACCGAGAATGTCCCACCACACCTTTCCTTCCCAGTACTGACGGGATAGTGATGGAGAGAAACACATTTTAAACAGAGGCCACAAGACACATCAGTTTGGATCTCATCAAATGAAAATACACTTTGTTGCGGGGGAGGAAAAGGGGGGGGGCGGGTAAAAAACCAGCTCAGGGAGAGCTCCCGAGGCTCCAGAAACTGTTGAGAATATCCTGAGAGGTGCAGGAGCACTCACCGTGGCCGGGAGGCAGTGGACAGATTGTTCAGCAACTAACCGCTCCGTGAACTCCACATCGTTCTCAAATTCTGGGAAATGTTCCATCTCAATTTCAACCTATACCAATAACAGGGAGAGGCAAACTTATCAGAAGGAGGGAAAACAGGCCGACTCCCTGTGCCAGAAAGTAAGGTAGGGAACTGCTCTAAAAAATACCTTGGAACGCTTGCAACTGATAACTAGCTTGAGAAATAAGTTCTAGCACTGATGAGCTCATGGAATTTTTCATAAAGAAGAGAGAATATATTTATGTTAGTATTTTAGTTTATGGAGCGGTTCCTTCCTGTATGCTGATAAATGAAAGCTGGAAATAGAATGCCAGTATGTCTCAAAAAATAAACTATTAGCCTCATGGGTCAGGCAATTCTTGATTGCCTGCAACGTTCCCACCCATTGCAAGATATTTAGCATGCCTGGCCCACAAAATGCCAACAGCACCCCCCAGTCATTCTAAAAACAAAATTCCCGTACATTCCCAAACATCCCTAGGGAACCAGTTTCACTCCACATTGAGAACGACAGTGATGTAGAGAGCCTCCTCTGTCTTATTTCTTCTCTATGTGTCTATAAAGTGAGTATATTAAGGAATTAACTCGTTTTAAGAGGGTTTTGTTTTGTCTAACACTGAGCTTAGATCATGTCAGTGGAACAATCAGGAACACGGTCATTCCTAAACTGACTGATACAGGAGCCTAGCTCTTTGTGAGCCCTGCACACTGGCTTTCCTTTGCCTTACCCAAGTGGCTGCCACCCGCATTCTTACCATGAGGTACATGGCCCCAGAAGGGCGCACTGGCCGGAGTCCCGGGATGGCGGCCAACGCGCCATAGCACAGATCAGCATTGGACTATAAGAGAAGGCAGATTAAAAGTTAAGTAGAAGAAAAAAAAACAAGTCATTAAAAGAAGAACCCAGACCAGCCAGTGTGACTCAGTGGTTGAGCCTCTGCCTATGAACCAAGAGGTCACGGTTCGATTCCTGGTCAGGGCTCATGCCCGGGTTGCAGGCTCAGTCCCCGGTCGGAGGCATGAAGGAGGCAACTGATCAATGATTCTCATCATTAATGTTTCTTTCTCTCTCCAACTCCCTTCCTCTCTCTGAAATCAATTTAAAAAACATACTTTTTTTTTTTTTAAGGAGAGTCCACACCCACGGTAAGGAATAAGGAGTCAATATGGAAAAAAACCTGCCACATGAAGCTTTGGCCAGGAGCAGAGTGAATTGCCAGCAGTTGGAAATGTATGGGTGGACAGACACCTGCACTGATGCCACCTCCGGATTTGGACGTACCATCACGGAACACTGCTCCAGGAATGAGCACCCATCATTCCTAATTCCACTGGTGGCATTCCCTGACCCCCAAAGTGAAAGGCCACAGGCTTCCCTTACCTTGAGGAAGCTTAGGGTGTCATGGTAGAACTCTTGAGGGGTGCGACGCAGGATGCTTTTCAAAGCTCCCTGGACAATGGTACAGGGTCCCAGGATCCGCTGGCTCAGCTTCACCAGCCCATCTCGGATCTAAAAGCCCCCCAGCAAACACAGTATTTAGCCTTTCTGAGGCATCCTGGCTTCGGGAACTCAGGTGCTGACCATTCTTTCTATCAGTTCTTATATTTCTGGAGAAGTGGTGGTGCCTACTATCATTCTTAGATCAGACCATTTGTGTTTGTAGCCCAGCTCTGCCATGTACCTGCTGTGTGACTCTAGGAAAATTATACAACTTCTCTGTGCCTCATTTTTCTCAACTGTCTGTAAAATGGAGATAATACTAATACTGGCCTCATAGGGTTGTTGGGAAGATTAAATTAAAATAATGCATATAAAGTACTGGCACATTGTATGCCTGCAAACAATATTAGGGTTATTACTGCTATTGTTTCCTTTTTTTGTGGTCCAAAAATTGGAGACAGATGTAACTTCTTCACAGAGCCAGATACAGAAAAACTGAGTTTGGAGAGGAAGTGGTACCATCTTTATCTAGCATCTTTCCAGGCACCCAGAACTACAGGGCCAGGAAGAAAGGGGGAAAAACAAATCTACCTCCCACCCACTGTGCACCCAAAGTAAATATTCACTGAGTGGCCAGATTATTACGATCTCTGAACGCATAATCATCTGGCCACTCAGTGTATTTGTATCTCAGATGGGCACCAAAAGTATTCTAGACTTTTGCTGGAGATCAACCACCTATTTGCCCTGAGCTTTCTATCAGCCAGTGCAAAGGGGAAAACTGATCAGGTGCACGATTTATAGTATCTTTGATAGCAAATAAATGAGGTACTCAAGAGAAGTACACTGAGTGGCCAGAATAATTATGCGTTCGGAGATCATAATAATCTGGCCACTCAGTGTATATCCCCAAGTGGACATACCACATTGCTCTCACCTCATTGCCAAAAATGTCCCTTCGGTCATGGATGAGGATCCAGCCCAACCTCCAGCCAGGAACCAGCCAGCGCTTGGCCAACCCTCCACAGGACAGGATGGGGACGTTGCTGCTGAGGGTGGCCAGAGGCTCAAATTTGGAGCCCGAAAACACCTGTGGAGAAGAGCTTGCTGTAGTTGTCTTCTTGCTTACTCTCCTCCGAATCCCATGCCTCCTACCCTTTTCCTTATATCACTCGGATTTGGGGGCTCATCCCTACGCTGAAGCATGATTGGGATCCCAAGACGCTTCCAAGGGGGCTATGCAAAGACATTGAACCTGGTGTGTGGTCTGGATTACAGGAAGCCTAAAGTGAGGAAACGGGCCCTCGCCCTGAAATATGGACAACCCCTTGAAGCCAGTTGTAGAGAAGGCATGACTTTTGGAGTGACAGATTTAGAAATATAATACGGGCCCATAGTCACTTAGCTGAAATTCCTGGGCCCAAATATGTTGCAGGATTATTTGGATTTTAGAAAGGTTATATAGCACATGTTACCATCTATTATGTAACACTCCCAGAGCACTCTGGGATAACACTCCTAATCAAGCATATTAACGTTTCTGCCCCTTCCCCTATGCTCATACAGAGCCATAAGTGAGAAAAATAGAAATCTACAAATATCTTTATATCAGCCAAGTCGGGGTTTGCCACCAAATGAATTCCAAAGATCTTTGGATTTTCATAGCTTTTCTGGATTTCAGACAACTGGCTGAGGAGTCATAGATCTATATATCTGTGAAGAGTGCAGGGATATTGATTTGCTGTGCTGAAGTGGTTGGGAGTTGCTTCTGATTATTTAGATGCCACCTCTGAAGGTCCCATGAAAGAATTTGGAATGGAGATTATTGTAGTGAGCTCTCCTGCCCAAGACTCACCATGTCTCCATAGATCTCATCAGCTAAGATGGGCACACACTGCCTTGCAGCCACTGAAAATAAGAGAAACATGCAGAAATCATTAATGTGAATTGCCTTTGCATTTATAATTTACCTGAGCTTATTGTACTTTGCATTTCATGTTTTTGTACTTTGTCTTCCTCATTAAGAACTAAATGGGTACATATTCTTGCAGGGTACAAGGCCTAAACTTGACATTTAATTAAATAGGTATTTCAGACCTTCTCTTCCACATGATGGGAGTGGTGATGTGTCAAGCATTTCCTCTCTTTCTCCTTCTTTTAAGCAAGTCCTACCATTCCAATGGCACACTATTCACTAGAGACCCTAGTGGAGCTCCCCAACCTCCATCCTAGGCTTGGAACTTAGTGACGGACTCTTTTCTCCTGTGGATCAATGACTAAAGGATTGCATCCTCATCTCCTCCCCTGCTGGACTCACCGGCCAGAATCTTCTGAAGATGACTTCTGCTGAACACCGACCCACAGGGGTTTGATGGATTATTGACAATGAGACAAGCTGTCTTTTCATCAATCAGAGATTCCAATTGTTTCAGGTCAATTTCCCAAGACTTCTCTGGCTGGGGAGGAAGAAAGGGTGAGATTAAGATGATTCCGAGCCCGGCCAGTGTTGCTCAGTGGTTGAGCATTGACCTATGAACCAGGAGGTCACTGTTTGATTCCCAGTCAGGGCACCTGCCTGGGTTGCAGGCTCCATCCCTAGTGTGGAGCGTGCAGGAGGCAGCCAATCAATGATTCTCTCTCATCATTGATGTTTCTATCTCTCCCTCCCTCTATGAGATCAATAAAATATATATATATTTTTTTAAAAAAGATGATTCTGAGAAATTTAAGGAGAAAATTCATTTAAATCAAATGGTGTAATATAAATAATAAAATGTGTCTGTGGTCTCAACCACCCACTTCCAGAGCTTTTCCTACTAACATAAGTAGTAATTGAGCACTTGGGTCTAAAATTAAAAAGTCATTTACCAATAAGTTGTAGAGTTTGACCTCAATCCCCATAGATTCAGCCAAAGTCCTGTAGAGCGAGAAACCGGGTCTCGGGACGAGGATGTTTTGCCCTGGGTTGGCCAACACAGCTAAACAAAGTTCAATAGCCTGACTGCAGCCACTTGTCAGAATGACATCCTGTGAAGACGAAAAATAAAAGGTTCATTTTGTTAGCGGTTCCAACAGCAACAGGAGAAAGGAAATTGTCAGATGGGTGTGTGGGGGACAAAGATAAACTTACTTTTATAAGTATTAAGTAAAGTAGTAGGGACTGTACTAAGCCAGAAAGAATTTAACAGCCTTATATATGTCTCTATCTAAAGGTTGTTGAAAATCCTGGCCACTTAAAAGAAGTAAACAAATCATTTCAAAAAAGGACAGGTCAACTCTGACTCAGCCACCTTCCATGAGTGGTCATTATAACCTTGGGTATTTTCACCTGGTTATTTATTTACTTTTGACCCGATATTTGAAGCCTGGCTTTACTCTGAAATGTAGGTGAAGGGTAAACAATAGAAGTGAGGGTGGTATTTAACCTTGGCACTGCCATCAATTCAATATGTCGTGGTAGCTCAGTCTTCCTATTTGAGGGACCTAAAGTGAATGAGGGAAGCTTTAAAAAGATCCTATTGGGCCCTAGCCAGCTTGGCTCAGTGGATAGAGCTTCGGTCAGCCTGCGGACCAAAGGGTCCCGGGATCGATTCCTGTCAAGGACACATACCTTGTTTGCAGGCTCCTCCCAGGCTCGGGCCCTGGTCAGAGCTCATGCAGGAGGCAACCAATCGATGTGTTTTTCTCACATCGATGTTTCTCTCTCTTTCCCTCTCTCTGCCACTCTTCCTAAAAATCAATGGGAAAATATCCTCAAGTGAGGATTAACAAAATAAAAAGATTCTATTGGTAAAATAAAAAGTTTTAACTGTTTCGTATTTATGAATCAAACATAGAATGATCTCTGAGTCATTTGAGCCTCGTTGAGATTGACACCATATAAACTGTATGCAACATCATCATACATTACTGTAATGACATTAAATGTAATCACTGATTAGTGTCCTCGTTATATAAGAAGTCCTCGAGTTGTTAAAGGGAAGCTATCCCCAGCTTTTGTTCCCCTAGAAACCTTTATGTGCAGAACAGAAACAATGGAAAGGGTATAGTTTGCCCAAGGTTGCTTCAGAGCTGGTACCCTGTCTCAGGCTCACCTTAGCTTCCAGGGGTGCCTCGGGACAGTGGTAATAGGAGGCAACCTCTTCCCGGCTGGATAGGTAACCTGAAAGAAAGGAGCAGAAGGAGGAAGCTGGAGGTTTTCATCCTATGACTGACAGCTCTACCAGAGAGTCAGAGGGCTGGAGGCTTCCTTTTGTCCCTGCTCAGAGCACATACCGCTCAGGTTAGCTCTCAGCCGCTGCTGACAAAGGAGATTAAGTTTATATTTGAAATTTGTGAAATAAGCACAAATATATAAATAATAACAAGAAAGAGCTCACCAAACTGTAGGACACACTGCACCGTCTTGGTTACTAAGATTATGTGTTTATTCTCCATAAAATACAGGATTTCAATTATTCCCAAGTCCCACCCAGGGACTATATTTTTTGAAAAGTTATAATCAAAGAGTGTGATGCATTCAGTCCATCTTAAGTTTTTCATATTATATCCCTATTACTGTGTTTGTACAATTTTTACCTTTAAAATCATAGTCTCATACATTATTTCCAAATGTTGGCTTATAAGCTTAAAGTATAGACAGTTTCATGCCAATGACCATGTTTTGCAAAACTGCTCTTCAAAAAGATTGTCTTTCGTTACCAGGGCCAGACGCAATATTTTATAATGTTTGTTAACTTAAAAGGTAGAGATAGATCTCTTGAAGTTACAGAAATCAGCACTTCTTTAATTACTAACAAGGAAGAGCATTTCCCAAGATATACTGTCTATTCTTATCTGTGTTTTCTTTGGCCTGAGTGCTCATATCCTTTGAATATTTACGAAACTTGGTTTTGGTTTTTCAGGTTGAATCAATTCTCTAATGCTTTGGTTATAAAAATCACTACAAACTTTTTTTTATAACCTAATTTTTGGTCTCATTTTGTCTTTATTTTTGTTGTATGAAGCTTTATAAAATGTAAATAACCAACCTGAAAATCATGCCCCTAAACCTCTTTGAAGTGTTTTTAAAATTCTATTTTAGCATGAAACGGAACTTTTATTCTGCCTTAAGAATATGTTCCTATGTGCACATAAACACAGGAGAAAAATGTGCAACACTGAAACAAAGCCAAGGACTCGCGTATTTTACCAAAATGTGTAACGTAGAAATGTTTCTTAGATGGAGAGGGTTAAACATAAATAAGAATAATTTCTTTCTGTCAGAAACAACCCTCTATTCTTCAACAGGACAGTCTATTCTTTGTTGGTGGTGTGGGTGGTATTTATTCCTCTTTACTATGAAATAATTACAACTTCATTGGGAGTGTGATCAGGACCATAATTAAAATAAGCCTTGAATACACAGAGGAGGACAAATAAAGCCAAGCCGATTAACTTAGGACCCAGAGGGCTCAGTAAACAAGCAGGCGCAGCCAAGTTCAAGGCCTTCATCTGAGCATTAGACATGATAGGAGAGGAGCATTATTTGAGAAATAAGTATGTGACCGAAGCCTCGAGGGGAGATATCAGTACGCCCAGGAAAGCCAGGCAAGCCCTAACCGGTTTGGCTCAGTGGATGGAGCATCGGCCTTCGGACTCAAGGGTCCCAGGTTCGATTCCGGTCAAGGGGGTCAAGGGCGTGGACCTTGGTTGTGGGCACATCCCCACTTGGGGGTGTGTAGGAGGCACCTGATCGATGTTTCTCTCTCATCGATGTTTCTAACTCTCTATCCCTCACCCTTCCTCTCTGTAAAAAAATTAATAAAATATATATTTTTAAAAGCTAGGCAAGAAGTTGGGCCTTGAAGCTTGTGTTAAAGCATCTTAGACCCTTTTCCCCAACTCCAGGTGGCCATGTATCTTAGCCTCTCCTTAGGAACCATGCGTCAGGAAAGCAAGGAGAATTGCTAGAAATGTATTCCTACTGGAAGAGCACCAAAGATTCAGAAGCCACTTAGAGTCTCAGGAGAAGCTTACCAATGGAGGGGGCATAGCCGTTATACTTCCCGGAGTCCAGGGCGTCTTTCATCGCCTGGGTAACTTCTGGGTCCGTGGGCAGGTTTCCAAACACAGTAGGGTCCCCTTTTCGTGGGAGGAAAAAGAAAAGCCACCAAGAGGTTACTCTTCCACGCCCAGTGCTCAGACGCACCCTCCTCTCCCGTCTTCTCCCATCTGCCTGTGAGGATGGAGGTGAGGGGAACAGAGACCACCCCTCAGTCCAGTGTCCCCCAACTCACCGATTGACAGAGAAATCATGGTTTTGTCTGGGTTTGGCTTCACCTTCATGCTGTCCACGATGGCCCGGATGGGATTGAAAGTGTTGTTGGACATGTCCGAGGGCTTCACAGACCACCGGGCCTTCCTGCCTTTCACTTTTCCCGGCGTGGAGCTTCTCCCTCCCACGCTGACATGCACATCCAGAACGGAGGGGAGGTCGCCGCTGCCATTCATCTCGATCACGTATGGGTCCATCACTAGCAAAGTCTGTGGGTGGGGGGAGAGGGAAGGAGGTCGCAGAGATACTAAGCACGGAGCTCCATCCTGGGCGGCTATATTTGGACCTAAACATAGGGGTGATTTCATTGGACATCCCTTTTCAAGCCTTTTTCTTTGTTTTGCTGCTTTCTCGTGAAGAGTAGCTGTGTTATGAACGAGGGGAGTTTTAAGACCTTTTGCTGAGTTGGAAAATAAAACAAGAGCCCATTCTATAATGTTAGCATTCTGTTGAATACTTACCTGCGGTGAGATTCGCTATTTGCAACCCTAGTCCTCATAAAAGTTTTAACTGTGCTCTCAATGAAACAGAGGAAATGGCATGAAAACTCTTAAACAATCAAAGAATAGGTATTTTCTCTTTCCCATGCATTGCCTGTCCAAGCAAAACATCTCCCTAACATATCAACAGACTGTATCTTGCCTTCTGCAAGCAAGAACCAGGAGGACTCATTCCACGTTGTTAGGAATTTAGTGTTAATAGTGTTGTAAAAATAAAGCACTAGCCTATAAACACATGTCTGCCCTGTGGGAAAAGAAGTCAACACGCCACAGAGAAAAACACACACACACACACACACACACACACACACACACACACACACACACACGATCACCACCACCAGAATAGCTGACGCCTTAAATTTTACCTTTGAGTGAAGGAGTAGCAAGCTGCCTCCAGGTAGCCAAACCAGAAATCTGTCTTAATGCTCTTCTGGCAAGTGACAGTGAACTCAGATGCCACTCGTGTCTCCTGAAATACCCTCCACAGGTAGGCGTTGGACCTGAAGCTTTTGTGCTATTGGTTAGGTGGAGAGCTGGGCAGCCAACCCTCTGCCTTCCTCCCCTTTTCACTTTTTGGCGCTTCTCACCTCTAACCCTCCTCCCACCCCCAGGGACCAAATCAGGAATCTGTCCCAATCAAACATCTGGAATTTTCTGTGTTAACTCTTTCTAGGCACGTGGTGAGATGCTGGAGAGGACTGGGGGGTGGGGGTGGGAGGGTAGTTGTGATTACAACTGGTAATTTTTATTAAATTTTGTTGGATACAAAACAACTTATTAACATTTTATAACAGTACAGAAATGTGCAAAGGAGTAAGTGAGAGTCCTTCCTTGCCCTTTGCTAACCCACACTCCATTCTCCCTCCCAGGGGTAAGCAGTGGCAATAATAGGGCCTTTTCTATCCATTCACCAAGGTTGAGAGATGATAGGTAGGTAGGTAGGTAGGTAGGTAGGTAGGTAGGTAGGTAGAGGATAGATAGATACATATAGATTTTAGATTTTCAAAACACGGATGGGATCATGCTCTACAACTTGTCCCACGACATGTCTGTTTGCTTCCTACATCTGGGACTCCTTTCTTTCCCTGTCAGTCTACCCAGTTCTACCCCAGTCGAAACAAACTGGACAGTTGAAGTAACTTAAGGCTCACTCAGCAAATATCTTAAAAGATATCTGGGCAACCAAAA
The DNA here is from genome assembly GCF_027574615.1 of Eptesicus fuscus. Taxonomy (NCBI): domain Eukaryota; kingdom Metazoa; phylum Chordata; class Mammalia; order Chiroptera; family Vespertilionidae; genus Eptesicus; species Eptesicus fuscus. Next base: position 8,945,192 of record NC_072493.1, read on the forward strand.
CCTGTGCAATGTTATCCTTATCCTGGGGATTTTCTTTCACTTGCCTGCTATGGGGTTATTGGAAGAATAAGGTATCAGATGAGATTTAAGCAAAACATTGCTAAGCAAGCACAGCCGAGATCTCATCATTCTTGTGAGCCTATGAAAAATGCCACCCATTCAAGGGTTAAGAGAAACCTCGGTGACACCCCCCTGCCTCCCTCCCCGCCTCCCCACCCCCCCACCCCCCACCCCCCCGCTCAGATCCTATCTGTTTATTTATTGGGTGATGAGGAGTCATTATGTAAGTTCTTTCTTCTCCATCTACTTTTCAGTGATTCGAGTCTCCAGAGGGGTTGAATAACCTTTTGTTTTTCTGGACCTTTTCAATTCTTAGTGCGTTGAAGATCTTATCTAATATGTTCTCTTCCCCACTCCAGTGAAGCAAGCATTTACCACCTCATCTTACCAGTGGAGTGGCAGAAATCACCAGATCACCAGGCAAGGGCAGGGAGCCAGCCAGGGCAAAGAGAGTTCAAGTTCTGAAGCTGGGACCCTGAGCCTTAAGCTACAGAATCAGGGCAACCCTGTTTCAAAAGATGAATATATAACCCCGTCTCTACAACACCCACAGATCCGGAAAAGGAAAGTCTGGAGTCAACTCTACTACTTGGCACCTAAGGCTTGTTTGTTGTGGCAAATGCAGTTGAACATTGTATAGATGGGCGCACACTCCGCAGGTTAGACAGGCCTGCGCTTTGTGTAAGTAGCTAATACAGTGAGACCACGGCATTGTTTCCAAAGCACACAGATTTTATCCAGGGAGACCATTCTTTTCTCAGTGCTTTTATTCCATTGCCCTCCATTTAAAATACAGTGGGCATGTGTGCTGGAGAAAATCAGAAAAAAGTTAAAAGCATGTATAACCTCACCACCACTCTTGACACATTAGTCTTATTTTATAAAGTTGGGATCTTATTCTATAGACCTATTTTTCAAAGTGAGGCAAAATTCACATAAGAAAAAATTCATCGTTTTAGCCATTTCCAAGTAGAAGATTCAGTGGTACTCACAATGTTGTGTAACCATCATCTCCATCTAATTCCAAGACATTTTCCATTAAAAAGCCACTCTCCATCCCCTCCTCTCAGCCCCTGGCAATCACAAATCTACTTTCTGTCGCTATGGATTTGCCTATTCCTGACATTTCATATAAATGGATTCATACCAAATGTGGCCTTTTGTGTCTGACTTCAGTCATTTAGCAAATGTTTTCAAGGTTCATCCATGTTGTGCTTATATCGATAGTCCATTCCCTTTCATAGCTGATTAATATTCTATACATCGATGTACTGCATTTGTTTATCCACTCACCAGCTGGTGGACACTGGTTTGTTTATACTTTTTGGCTACTATGAATTATGCTACTATTAACATTTATATACAATTTTTTTGTTTGAACATATATCTATTCTAATTCATTTGGATAGTTTTTGTTTTGTGAATTTTAAAATTGTGTCATGAATATTTATTTTCCATGTTATGCAAAACATTCCATCATAAAGATCAGAAATTATTAAATAATTTTCCTATTGTTGGACATGATGTGGAGTCTAGTTTTTATCATTGTGAGTAATGCTGCAAAAATGTTGGTTTGTATAGTTATTATTTCCTTAAGATAAACTTTTCTATACATTGATTTACTGCATTGAAGAAAATAAACATTTTACTTTTAGGTGTGTTTTTGTTTAGTAGTTAAAGCATGATATATCCTCATGTAATAAATTTAAATATAGATGTTTCTAAACTAAACTCTGAACATCTTCTTTCCCCACAATCCCACTCTGCAGAGATAGCCCCTATAGCCATTTCTTGTGTATCTTTCCAAGTGTTTCCTATGTCTGTACAGTACTATATAACTGGTCCTGGAGTTTTAATATCCTATCTAATAAAAGAGTAATATGCAAATTAACCATCACTCTGCTACACCCACAAGCCATGCCCACCATCCAATCAGGAGTGAGTATGCAAATTAATCCAACCAAGATGGCTGCAGCCACAGAGTGAGCAGGAGGCTTGGGTTTCCCTGGCAATGGAGGAAGCCAAGCTTTCCACACACCCTGGCTAGCCCAGGCCTCCACTCAAGGCTACAAAGTTTCAATTATAGAAGGTAAATAAATCCCAACAAAAATGGTGGCAGCAACGGAGCTGGAGAGAGCAGGAGGCTAGGGTTGCCCCCGCCAATGGAGGAAGCCAAGCTCCCTCAGCCCTGGCCTGCCTTGGCCTCCGCTACAAAGTTTCAATTATAGAAGATAAATAAATCCCAACAAAAATGGATGTGGCCACAGAGCAAGCAGGAGGCTTGGCTCCGCACAAGGCAACAAAGATTCAATTATAGAAGATAAATAAATCCCAGATACCAGGGCCTCCGCTTGGGTCACCGGGGGGGATGGCCGGCCTGCAAACCACCACAGGCCCCTCGCCCAGGCCACCCCATGCCCCAAGGGAACCCCCACCCTGATCCGGGACACCCTTCAGGGCAAACCAGCTGGCCCCCACCTGTGCACCAGGCCTCTATCCTATCTAATAAAAGAGTAATATGCAAATTGACCATCACTCCAACACACAATATGGCTGCCCCCATGTGGTCAAAGATGGCTGCCCCATGTAGACACAAGATGGCCACCACAAGATGGCCACCAGGGGAGGGCAGTTGGGAGGGACCAAGCCTGCAAGTGAGGGCAGTTGTAGACGATCAGACCAGCAGGGGAGGGCAGTTGGGAGGGTCCAGGCCTGCAAGGGAGGGCAGTTGGGGGAGATCAAGGCCTGCAGGGGAGAGCAGTTAGGGGTGACCAGGCCTGCAGGGGAGGGCAGTTAGGGGTGACCAGGCCTGCAGAGGAGGCAAGTTGGGGGCGACTGGGCCTGCAGAGAAGGGCAGTTGGGGGAGACCCAGGCCTGCAGGGGAGAGCAGTTGGGGGGGACCAGGCCTGCAGGGGAGGGCAGTTAGGGGTGACCAGGCCTGCAGGGGAGGGCAGTTAGGGGCAAACAGGCTGGCAGGGGAGCAATTAGGCATCAATCAAGCTGGCAGGGGAGTAGTTAGGGGGTGATCAGGCTGGCAGGCAGAAGCGGTTAGGGGCAATCAGGAAGGCAGGCAGGCGAGCAGTTGGGAGCCAGCCGAGCAGTTGGGAGCCAGTAGTCCTGGATTGTGAGAGGGATCTCAGATTGGAGAGGGTGCAGGCTGGGCTGAGGGACACACACCCCCCTCGGGCACAAATTTCGTGCACCGGGCCACAAATATATATATATATATATAAATTTTTTTTAACTCCATTTTATACTCTACATTTGTTCTCTCGCTGCACTGTCTCTTATTACAGCCACTGGTCATAAGTGGCTCTTGCGTGCTTGTAGATGTGGTTTGTCTGAAATAAGATGTATTGTTGGTATAAAATACACATCAGATTTCAAAGACATATAAAACTAATGTAAACTATCTCCTCAATTATGTTCTATTGATTACATGCTTAACCAGTATTCTGGGTATATTGGGAAAAATAAAGTATATTATTAAAATTAATTTCACTTATTTCTTTTTTACGTTTTAAGATATTTTTACTAGAAAATCTGAAATTACTGTGTGTTTGCACTCTGTTCCTATTGGTTTACTTTTTAAAACGCCTTAATAAACGACGCGTTGTGTGGATATTCTTTCCGTGTTCACGCATTGAGATCCACTTCACTCCTTCTAATAGTGTTTGTTTAACCATTCCTGGCTTTTGGACATGGGCAACTTCTACTTTTTTCTATTACAGATGAAGCATGATGAACCCAATTGTTATAAGTATCACGTGATTTGTGGGATAGTTTCCTGGAGGCAGAATCACATTTCAAACACTGATAGACCTGCCAAGCTGATCCACAGATAGTCCCCTAGGAATAGGAAATGTACAAATATGTCTTATTTTGGCAACCTCTTGAACTTGAGACTGCCTGTCAGGATATCATGTCCACCTTGAGGGATGGCACAGGGAATCAGCCGAGTGGTGGACAGACTCATGGTGGACAGACTCTCAGAGGTTAAGACCCTTCTTGATATTGGCCTCAGCAAAGAGTCAAGGCAAGCAAGGGTGGGATTTCCTTGAAGTGAGAAGCTGTGGTGACTGATTTCTGCCACTCAAGGTTTGGACTTTCAAGGACCTCAGCTACACCTGAGACTCAGGTTCAACTCCTCCTCCCACACACCCACACAGCCTCAAGGCTTGGTGTCCTGTCCTCACCCGGACATTAAAACGGTGGCCTTAGATTGTTCAAGTAAATAACCCAGGGCAGCCGCAGTGTCAGCCCTCGTTGTCACTGGTGTTCTGTCCTTGTTGTTTGGCCTCTTTTTATCTTTGGAGCTCAAGCATTTTGTTATCTTTTATCCGACACTTCTATTTTTTATAATTAAAGGTTTTTCAGGTCATCCTGAGCTCAGTGTTGTCAGAAATGGAAGTCTCTCTCCTTGTTAATTGGAAATGTCACCTTTACCTTACACGGAATTCCTGAGTCTTCCTGAAACTTTTATGGGATATTCCTAGAATGAACGTTTTGTGTTGTTTTTTTTTACAGAGAGGAAGAGAGAGGGATAGACAGTTAGAAACATCGATGAGAGAGAAACATCGATCAGCTGCCTCTTGCACACCCCCTACTGGGGATGTGCCCGCAACCAAGGTACATGCCCTTGACCGGAAATGAACCTGGGACCCTTGAGTCCGCAGGCCAACGCTCTATCTACTGAGCCAAACCAGTTTTGGCAGAATGAACGTTTTTACCGTTCTTGATACACATTGCGAGCTTGCTTTCAGAAAGGCCAGTTCCTACCTATCAGTCATTGTTTGCAAACCCTGGAAATGGTTTTCTAAAAATAAAAATTAAAAAAAAATCTTGCCTCCTTGATTGACAGGGAAGAAAAGGTTGCTGTTATTGCTGTTATTTTAATTTTAGTGTGTGTGTTTTGGGGTGGGGGGTGGTCACTTTTCAAGTATTTATTAGCTCTTGGTGATCTGTGAACTATCTGTTCGCGTCCCTCACCTGTCTTGCAGGGGGACTCATGTTTTTCTTAGGTTACACCTGGGCCTATGAAGCCACCCAAGGGAACACAACAGCTGCTCTGAGATCATCAGCCCAGCCTCCTCTGTCTCAACTAGTCTGGCTCAGACTTGGTTTGCAATCAATAAGCAGCCAGCAGCACAGTGGAGGGTAGTCTGCAAACAGAGCAGTTGACGCAGATTCTGCAGGACACAAGGTGGGTTGAGGGGGCAGGGGCTGCTGTACCGCCCTCGTTCAGTATCTGACAACTGAACCTACGTCAGAAGGAAAAACAGACAAAGCAAACAGCTTTTGGTCATACCCCTCTTCTGCAGCCCACGTTTTCTCTCCATAGAAAAGCTGGTGCGGGTCGGGGTGGGGGTGGGGGGAGGGTGAGGGTGGGGGTGGATCAGGTAGGGAACAAATGAGAGGACCCCACCCCGCTCTATTTAGGAAGTTACTGCTACCAGGTGAACTCCACTGGGCAGCCAAGGCCAATACACTGTAGAAATACTCATACAATCTGCACCACCCGGCCGTAGTTAAGACGTTCATTTAAAAATCAAAGAACACCTTTCATTACTTTTTTTTCTTAAATATAAAACTATTGTGATTGCCATAGAAAAGCATTTTTTCAGTTGTGGTAAAAAAAACAACAACACACATAACATTAAATTTATTAATTTAATTATTTTTAAGTGTACAGTTCAATAAGTAGTGTTAAGTATATTCACACTGCTGGGCAACAGATCTCTAGAGCTTTTTCATATTGCAAAACTGAGTCTATATCCGTTAAACACTCATTCTCCCTCCATCCTCTTCCCAGCTCTTGGCAACCACCTTTCTACTTTAAAGCTTTCTGCTTTTTGGATAGAACACTATTTTTTAAATAGTGCCATGACCCAAAGATAACCACTGTTAACCATTTTCCCAACAATGAACATTTTGAAATGTATCTTTTTCTAAGTGTACATCCATAGACTTTATGTATTAGAATGTTCAGTGAGTGTCATTTTACATAGTATTATGAACATTTTCCTACAACTATAAAATTTTTATAAACTTACTTTTTTAAAAAATATATTATTTTTTATTGAGTTTTAGAGGGGGAGAAAGAAACATCGATGTGAGACTGAAACATTGATTGGCTGCCTCCCGCATGCCCCTTACCAGGGATCAAGCCTGTAACCCAAGCATGTGCCCTGACCGGAAATTGAACCAGCAACCCTTCAGTGTACAGGATGACGCCCAACCAACTGAGCTACAAGGCCAGGGCTAAACTTACCTTTTTTTTTTTCTTTTTTTCTTTTTTAATATATTTTATTGATTTTTCACAGAGAGGAAGAGAGAGGGATAGAGAGTTAGAAACATCGATGATAGAGAAACATCGATCAGCTGCCTCTTGCACAACCCCTACTGGGGATGTGCCCGCAACCAAGGTACATGCCCTCGACCGGAATCGAACCTGGGACCTTTCAGTCCGCAGGCCGACACTCTATTCACTGAGCCAAACCGGTTTCGGCTAAACTTACTTTTTAATAACTGCCTGGGCTCTTAATGTTTAGAGATCTAATTCTTACACCCTTCCTTTACCCATGTAGAGCAGCATAACAGATCATACTCACTGGGCAACTATCCCATACCAAGCACTATTTGACACACTCTAGCTCAGTGATGGCGAACCTATGACACGCGTGTCAGCACTGACACACGTAGCCATTTCTGATGACACGCGGCCGCTGAGGCAGCCGCATGCCGAGGATGAAACATTTGCTGCTCCTGAGGATGAAACATTTGTGAAATAATGTTTTTTCCTCAAAGTGACACACTACCCGAGTTTTGCTCAGATTTTTGGCGAAGTTTGACCCACCAAGCTCAAAAGGTTGCCATCACTGCCCTAGCTGAATCAGCTCAGAATCCTCACATCCATTCTAGGAGTAGGGCCTGGGCTATCCCACTTTACAGGTGAACATGAGTCACACAGGCAATGAGTGGTGAATTAGAGTTCCAGATCTTACTACACAAGTCTGCCTCTCTTTAGACGACAACGTACGTTGCAAAGTATAGTCCTTTCTTCAATGAATAGAAAAATAAATAAATAAATAGAAAACATGAAGAGACAGCCAGCTGGTGATAACTTTAAGAAAATAATGAATTAACTATGTGGATTAAGCATAGACTATTCACCTGCCTTTTATTGCTTATTTCCTTAACTAGAGGCCCGGTGCATGAAATTCGTGCAAGGGGCTCAGCCTTCGCAGCCCCTCACAGCCTCAGCCAGGCCTCGCAGCCCCATTTTCATCCGGAAGGTCGTCCGGACGGACGTCCAGAAGGAAGTCCAGACAGTCATTCTGCGGTTCGGTCTAATTAGCATATTAGCTCTTTATCATATAGGATAGTTACTTTGTGTATTCTCGTCCTGAACCATGATCAACGATCATTCATCAGTTGGGTACTGAGGTTTTAATTCCCCTAGTGCAGTGGTCGGCAAACTCATTAGTCAACAGAGCCAAATATCAACAGTACAACGACTGAAATTTCTTTTGAGAGCCGAAAACCGACCTCTGCGCATGGGCCACGAAGTTTCAATCGCACTGTACATGTGTGCCCGCATGTGGTATTTTGTGGAAGAGCCACACTCAAGGGACCAAAGAGCCGCATGTGGCTTGCGAGCCGCAGTTTGTTGACCACTGCCCTAGTGAACCGTAAGTTCCCTAAGGAAGTACAAGGAGGGGGCATCCCTTATCCTGTACTTCTCCACATCCCCTGGCATGGAGCCTTATATGAGCCGTGTTCAATGCTTGCTTGCCAGTTGACAATGGGTAGTACATAAATTAGAGGGAAAGAAATGGTAGGAGTGGCAGATGAGGGAAACCAAAGCCTTTGCAGAGTTAGAGAGGGTGGGGTAAGGAATCTAGGAGGGATTAGGAGGCTAGATTGGACCTGGATCACTCATAATGCCATCTTAATTCATACAGAGAGCTTTGTAGTTTGTCCCCACATGTAATTTTTACAAAAGCAAATAAAAAAAAACAACAAAAAAAATAACATATCTGTAAGCTGGATAGAGAAAAGGCTGCCACAACAGAGAGGTGAACCTGGTTGAGCTTTTAATTTTTTAACTAAACTTTTTATTTTAGAATAATTTTAGATTTACAGAAAAGTTGCAAATGTACTACAAAGTTGTTCCCTATTTTTCAAATCTATGTTACTCTGATACATTTTTAGTCACACTAAGAAATAAACATTGGTCCATTAATATTAACTAAATTCCACATTTTATTTGGACTTCACTAGTTTTTCTACTAATATCCTTTTTTCTGTCTCCTGAAACTAACCTGATCTTAGACTGTTTCCTCGGACCTATGACAGTTTCTCAGACTTTCCTTATTTTTCATGACGTTGGCAGTTGTGATACAGAAGGTCCCTCAAATTTGCATTAATCTGATGTTTTTCTCCTGGTTAGAAGGGGGGACCAGTTGAGCTTTAATGTAATGGCCATTCACTTCATATCAGAGCTCTAAAGGTTAAAAAGGAAATAAAACTTTCATCTATTTGCTGATTGAAATAACTGCTGTCACAAAGTCTGGCAAATAACACCATCTTGTTTGTTTTGTGCTTTGCATAACCATTGAAACCATGCCCTATTAACGCAGCCGTTTTTCTGTAGTTGGAACTCGGTTTCCTTCATTTGTGGATGGCTGACATCTCAGTCCCACTCTAATCCCACATTCATCAAGAACGAGTGTCATTTGTACTTACCGAGGTAGCCACCAAACAGTAAGCCTAGGTTCTTGGGAAGTAATTCTGTTTTGCCATTCTGATGTCCAGGATAATCGAGAGTCTAAACCATGCTCCAATCCCTCAGCCTATCACTATCTCAGAAGTTCTCATTATTTGTGCAATAATATATGTTGACTGAGTTTTAAGAAACCGAGATGTAATACATATGCCATAAAATTCATCTTTCCAACTGTACCATTCACTGGTTTTTCGTATGTTCACAAAGTTGTAGAATCATCACCACCATCTCATTCCACAACCTTGTCATCACTCCAAAGAGAAACCCTATCCCTATTAGCCATCACTCCCACTCCCACCACCGCACCTTGCCCCTGGAACCGCTAATTGACTTTTTATCCCCGATGGATATTCTGGATATTTCCTCTGAATGAAATAGTACAATATGTCGTCTTTGTGTCTGACTTCTTTCACTTAGCATACATCCTCAAGTTTCATCCATGTCATAGCATGTATCAGCACTTCATTCCTTGTATGGTTGAATAATGTTCCATTGTATAAATACAGCACATTTTGTTCATCCATTCATCAGCTGAAAGACATTGAGGCTATTCCTTAGTTGATTGTGATGTACTTTTTTTTATGCTCACCCTAGGATATGTGTATTGAAGAGAGAGAGAGAGAGAGAGAGAGAGAGAGAGAGAGAGAGAGAGTTTGGTTGGCTCCCATATCCACTCTGACCAGGGATCAAACCTGCAATCTAGGTATTTGCTCCTGAAACTAATCTGATCTTAGACAGTTTCCTCCAACCAACTGAGCTACCCAGCCAGGGCCGTTGATTGTGTTTTGATAGCTGCTCAATACTTGCTAACTGACTCAGCTCCTGGCATCATACCTTGCCTTCCTAATTCTTAATCCCCATCCCTGTGTTACCTCCAACAAAATATATCCAAACAGTGGCTATTGCTGAAAACACATTTTAAAAAATCACACCAAAAGACCACCTCTGTAGAAATCATTGCTGATTTTTCTACCATATTCATTCACTAACCGATTCACATATAGTTACTGAGTGCCTATGTGTTAGGCACTGTTTGAGGTTCTACAGTCATAGGTTCAAGAAGATCCAGAGCCTGCTCTCAGGAAACTAGAATCTAGTGACTCAGATAGGCATTAAGCAAATCGTTACACAAGTAGATAGGTAAACTGCTATTAGGATAAGTGCCACAGAGGAGAAGTGCAGGACGAATAGCCCAGGGTGAGGACAGATGTTGAAGGAGCCTTCCCTGAAGAAGGTGCCTTTAAGTTGAGTTGTGAAGATAAGGATTTGTCCGGAAGAAGAGAGGGAGCGTTGAAGCTGTGAAGATATTTGTCCAGAAAAAGGGAGGGATAGAGAGTCCAAGCCGTGAACATATCATGCTGAAAGCATTGATGGGGTAGGGACTTACGAGAAAGTGGTGGGGCACTATAAATAAGAGGAAAATAGTAGACAATGAGGCTGGAGAAGGGCAGAGGGTCTGGCCAGATGATGCTTATAGGTAAGGTGATCAGTAGCTGTAGCAGCATCTTCTTGCCAAAAGCAGTAGGCTTACTGTTTTCCAGTGCACCACGGTATTTAGAAATCCTTCAAGCTGCTCAACATCAGGCAATTTTCCTGCCAGTCCCGTGAGTAGCAATTCTGGTCCTGAACCTCGTTCTTGCCCACAGGTAACATATTCTAGCTATTTTCTTGTCCGCTGGTCATATCTTCCCTTTGCCTCTCCAGACCCATTTTTGCCCTTCCCCACCCTTCTCTGTGCCCCAGCAGGCTAATCCCCCATCAATGTGGTCCCTGGCAGGACATTTGAAGTAGGGGGAGGTTGAGTAATTAATCCTCTGGCTCCTTTCTTGTTAGGATGCATTTCTGAAGGCCACGGCTACTATCAGGAGGCTATCTCCACACAACTATTCTTTCTAGATTCTTGTCATTATTTCTTCCCCTTGCCCTTTCAGGCCTCAGTGGGGACAGCTCCCCTGTTGATTTCTTCACTCCCTACTCAACACCCTAAGTCCCACAAATGGCTACAACAATACTCCCACTCCACATGCTCTTCAACAATGTGGCTTTGCCATTTCCCCATTGAGAGGTAGAGTCTAGCCCTAGCTGGTTTGGCTCAGTGGATACAGCATCAGCCTGTAGACTGAAGGGTCCTGGGTTCGATTCCAGTCAAGGGCACATGTCTGGGTTGTGGGCTAGATCCCCAGTAGGGGGCGTGCAGGAGGCAGCCTATCAATGATTCTCTCATCATTGATGTTTCTATCTCTCTCTCTCCTCTCTCTTCCTCTCTGAAATCAATAAAAATCTATTTTTTTAAAAGGTAAAGTCTATTTCTCCACCCTTTTATTTTTTTTTATTTATTTTTTTTAATATATTTTATTGATTTTTTACAGAGAGGAAGGGAGAGGGATAGAGAGTCAGAAACATCGATGGGAGAGAAACATCGATCAGCTGCCTCCTGCACACCTCCTACTGGGGATGTGCCGGCAACCAAGGTACATGCCCTTGACCGGAACCGAACCCGGGACCCTTCAGTCCGCAGGCCGACACTCCATCCACTGAGCCAAACCAGTCAGGGCATCTCCACCCTTTTAAATTTGGGCACACTCTGTGACTGTTTTGACCAAGTTGGGAGAAATGAACCATCTCAGTTCTGGATCTAGTTCTTAACTGGCCTACCAGCATCTGCTTCCTGCTCTTGGGACCCTGAGCCTTTATGTAAGAATTCAGTTTATTCTGCTGGAGAAGGACCTAGGGAAGCGCAGAGGTGCCAGGCAGGTAGGTGAGGAAGCCAGCTGGGGTGTTTAGCCCATCTGAGCCTTCAGCGTGCACCATACCAGGATGACTGACTACAGGAGAAATCACAAGCAAGATCTACCCAACTATTCCCAGTCAACCCTCGGAACCACAAGAGATCCAAAATGAATTCTTTCATGTCAGAACACCTCCATTTCCTTCATTAAACTATCTTCAAATTGCCTAGATTGTATGCACCATCTGTTTCCTGCTGAAGGACCACAACCAAAAGTGTCTGGCAGTAAAGATCCCACTCACCTGGATCACAGAATCCTGTGTGCGATGGGGATAGGCATAACCCTGGAAAGCCATCCGTGTGAAGCCACCCCGTATGCATGGGTCTCTATCCTATCTTAAACACAGCACTCAGTCACCTGTTTCAGCACTTTTCAAGAACAGATGTACACTTTTTTGGGGGGGGGGGGCGGCCAGAATGCCATCTTCCAGGAATTAACCAAAATGACCAACACACAGGGAAAGAGGAGCGGCACCTGCTATATGTTCCCTAGGCCTTTTGGAAAACACAGAGTTGTTCCTTTGGCCACATACGTGCGCCTCTACAAGAAAGGTGATGATGTAGTCACCAAGGGAATGGGCACTGTTCAAAAAGGAAGGCCCCCAAATGTTCCCATGGCAACACCGGAAGAGTCTACAATGTCGCCCAGCATGTGGTGGGCATTGTTGTGAACAAATCAGTGAAGGGCAAGATTCTTGCCAAGAGAATTAAAGTGCCTATTGAGCATATGAAGCTCTCTAAGAGCTCACACAGCTTGCTACACGTGTGAAGGAAATCGTCAGAAAAAGAAGGAAGCCAAAGAGAAAGGTACCCGCGTTCCCCTGAAGCACCTGCCCATGCCACCCAGAGAAGCACACTTTTCGAGAACCAATGGAAAGGAGCCTGAGATGCTGGAACCCATCCCCTGGGGATTCATGGCACAATAAGTGTAAAGACATAAATAAAAGAGCTCTGTACTGATTTTTTTTTTTTAAAGAACAGATATAACAGAAGAGGTTATTCTGCCACACAGTGAATCGTTCATATGCTCAAGAAAGCATCCGTTTTTTATTTTCCAAGCTGAGCAAATTTTTGTAATTTCCTTGTCCTTCTTGGAACGATGTCTTGGAAGAATGGAGCTCAGTCTCTCGTGAAGGTCTAACTAGTTCTGTGCGAATAAGAGGAGGGTATATAGATATAGTGTACATAGAAAGAGAGAGGGATTCCTTTCGCATCCAGTCTGATCTCTGAGCAGCCAACGAAAGGGACAGTTTTAATAATGACATGAATTACATAACCTTTCTCTCTCTTCCTGACCTTTTGGGGGACCCTTGAGCTTAGGAGACCCAAAAAAGCCTTTAGCTTTTTACTCAGGCCTACATTTTCCTCTGCAGTGAGATGTCTGAGCCACAAGATAGGACTCTCCATGCAGAAGAGCATCTGCTTGGAGCACAGCACAAACTTAAGCATCCCCTGCCCTGTGCCTTACGGGGTAACACAGGGTCTTCCGTACAGACAAGGCAGGTGCTGGGCCTGGCTTCTGTGCTGTAGAAAGTCCCGGGTAGATCTCCATGGCTCTGACGTCCTGAAGAATTCTCTCAGCCAAGAAGTATCAGATGTTCCAAAGGTTAAAGGGTTTGTTGCTGCCATCCCCCAATGAGGCCTCAAGGCCACCCCTTCAATATGCTGCCTCGAAACAAGTGCCAGAGGTGATGTAACTCTACAAACTTGATCCAGGTTCACTGCTGGGATCTGTGGAAGGGAGAGAACCACCCATGGGGCCAAACCACAGTGAACTACCCAGACCTGGGAACATTGAGTTCTCTCAAGACCCTGGGCAAAACAATGATGAAACACGGTGGGTCTGTAGTGTTTGAGAAGAGGACCACGGGACACATACCTCTCTCAGCTGGAGGACTGGCAGAGAGGATGAAAAAAAAAAAAAAGAGAGAGAGAGACAAGATAACAGAATTCAGGTTTGAACCAAGTCAAACCTGGAGAGGCGGGGCCTTGTGCCTACTTATCACTTAAAGCTCTTCCACAGCTAGAGTTCTGAAACCAACTCCCATGAATACACTCATTGAACAAATGTTTATGAGCCAGGCTCTGCTCTGAGTGCCAGAGATACAGTAATGAGGGAATCAAACCAAGCCCCTACCTTCCTGGAACTGACGTTCCTTTAGGGGTAGAAAAGCAATGAACAGAGAAACCTATGGTAGGAGGCATCAATGTCGTAAAGAAACAAAAAGCAGGGTGTGGGATTGGAAGGGTATTTTGTGTACAATCATCTGAATGCCTCCCCCCCACCCCCAACCACTACATAGTGACATTTAATGGGAGATGGGAATGAAGAGAGAATGAGTCCTGTGGATGGGGCCTGGGGGAACAAGCATTCAAGGCAGAGGGAGCAGCAAGGTCAAAGGCCTTGAGGCAGGACTGCATTTGGCATGTTCCAGGCAGAGCCAGGTGAGCGGGCTGCTGTGAGCAAAGCAGAGGTTGCTGGGATGGAGCAAGAGAGAAAGCGCTCCAGTCTTGCTACTGAGAGGATTGAATAGGGCCTCCTGGTTTAACACAGGGCAATTTGTTCCCCAGCCCCAGACTGCCATCTATGAATGCCTTCGGACAGGACGGGGTGGGAGCGCGCATCGGCATCAGCACTGACCCCCACTCAAAACTAAAACAAATCCCACAAAGCAGTGTGCTGTTGGCCATGGGTCAGCAGGGTCACTCAACTCTGCTTTTGGGTGCAGACCAGAGGGACAAACAGGCATGCAGATAAGACGTAAGCAGCTGTTCTTCTGGTTGAGTCTATACAGACTGGGACTCTGGTGGGGAGTCCCCTGCAGCCACTCCCAGGATATGAGCCCACCCTTCAGGGCCTTTACACTTACTCTGCCTCCTCTCACCCAAGGACCTGCAAATCCAGCCATTCCCTTGGTCCTCATCTGAGAGTCCTGCAGAGGGATGGTTTGAGGGAGCAATAATTTCAGTGATTAAGGCTATAGGACCTTATAGGTTTTATAGGAGAAATTAGAAAGCTATTACTTTATTAATTTATTTTAGGGTATCTCACTCTTGTTCTGGAAAAGGCAGAATTACAAGGATAGAAAACAGATCAGCGGTTTCCCAGGGGCTGGGGCTGGAAGAAGGGATGGCTACATGTGGGAATTTGGGAGGACGAAGGAATTGTTCCATATCTTGAGTGTGATGCTGGTTATGACTGGATGCGTTTGACAAAGACAGCAGAATCATACACCAAAAAGAGTGCATTTTACTGTTTGAAAATTGTATCTTAATTTTTAAAAAGGAAGAATAACAGATTACCTCCAAAAATAATCAAACCAAACCAAAAGCATCTGTACTGAGAAGATTACCACTGAATCTCAATCGCATAGCTCCATGGTTGGCAAACTGCGGCTCACGAGCCACATGCGGCTCTTTGGCCCCTTGAGTGTGGCTCTTCCACAAAATACCACGTGCAGGCGCGCACGTACAGTGCGATTGAAGGAGTACCCTAATTAAGTTAATAACAATGTACCTACCTATATAGTTTAAGTTTAAAAAAGTTGGCTCTCAAAAGAAATTTCAGTCGTTGTACTGTTGATATTTGGCTCTGTTGACTAATGAGTTTGCCGACCACTGGATAGCTCATCCTCCAAAGTAATTCTGCAGAAACAGCTGGGATTTCACCCAGGAGTGGTCTGTTGCTCATTTTAGGAAGGAGTGTCCTTTGTGAAAACATATCAATATCAGGACACTGGTTTGGGGTGGTTTTGCCATTACGAGTCTTGTGTGTGGGGTACATTCGCAAGGAGCATGGAATAGAACTGAATTAGAGGGCACAGAAAGGTTAAGGAACTTGCCCAAGATCACACTGCTACTAAATGGCAGAGTCAAAACTCAGGCCAAGGCACCTGCACTCTTATCCATCAGGCTGTCTCATAACCCCTAAAACATCCTGTCTTCTGTTGATAATACTTAAGTGGTAGTTAATAAGGCAATAAAAATTTTTTGTGACCAAAGGTTAATTGGGCCATTTTGTTCTCTGGCCTACATTATCTCAAGTGGCAGGAAGAAGGCAGAGCCAACCTGCTCTGGTTGGCTTTGGTTCTGTTGACACTTATTGAGTGTCCTTGACATGACAAGCACCGTGGCAGATGCCTGGGAAGGACAGATAAGAGACAGGCTGGTAAACCAGTGAGTGACACTGTGATGGTCTGTAGGAGGTGCAGGACAAGCCCAGAGGAGGAGAGGGAACTCTGTCGACCCTCGAGCTTAAACTTGAAGGAGTCCATTTGCCAAGTGAATGAGCAAAAGAAGACTGGACTGAACCGCCCTGCAAACCTCCTGCCCTCCAGACCTGAGGCTGAGTAGATTCATTGCCTTCTGTTGACAGCATGGTTTTCAGTCCCCTGGCACAAGAGATCAGCCCTAGCTCCCTAGCTCTGCTAGAGCAAATATTGAGAAATGTCGGCCGCAATGACTTCAGTGTTGCACCTGATTGCGTAGGCCACAAAATGGATCTATTCTCCAACCCTTTCCCTCCTCCCCTTCCCACCCCAAATGAGAATCAGGAGGCCAAGGCAGAGCTGAATCCTAGTAAATGGGAGTGGGGAATAACTAAGGACCATCCCCAGATACAGGGAGAGAGGGAAGAACCCAAAAAGAGTGACTGGAGATTGAGCCTGCAAAGTTCCCTGCATAGTCTGGAAAGGGCACCGGGCATGTGGAGATGGTGACGGAATGTTGCCTGACATCAGACCAATAATCAGTAACTACAAGGCCAGTGAATGCCAGCTGTTCTAGGGTCTCCAGGGAACCCCTATCTCTTTTCTTAAAAAAAAAAAAAACAGCAAATAATAGTTATAACTATTAACACAGGTACTTACATCAGTTTTTTCTCAAGAGATTAAATATATATGATCAATCTATCAAAGTAACCAATACTTTTGCTCATAAAACTTACTAATTTTAGCCCTAGCCCAGTTTGGCTCAGTGGATAGAGTGTCAGCTCATGAACTAAAGAGTCTCAGGTTCAATTCCGGTCAAGGGCACATGCCTGGGTTGAGGGCTTGATCAATGATTCTCTCTCATCATTGATGTTTCTACCTCTCCCTTCCTCTCTGAAATCAATAAAAATATTTTTTAAAAACTTACTAATTTGTATAGCCCTATTGATTTTTCAACTATCACTAAATTCCCACTTAGATGTCAGTGAGCCCTAACATGAAAATTATTAACTACAATGCTTTTGTGTCTTGTAAATATTTGACCAATGTGTTCCTGGCTTGTGTTTTGCCAAAGAACTCTGGGGAAGGGTATGTATTTCTGTTTCTTTTCTTTTTATTTTTCTTCTTATTCATAGAAATATTTCTTACATTGATACCCCAAGTGCTACATTACACTGGACATAGAAGGTCATTGAAACAGAAACTCATTCTTATGTTCAGCAAACATTTGTGTGTCTTCGATTTGCCAGGTGTGCTGTCTTTACAGTGACCTGCGCAGAAGCTGAATTCTTACACTAGTTTTGGGTTCCCTGCATTATCTTCCCGAAAGACCAGCATATTGGTGCATTTCTGAGGGCAGGGGCCATGTTTGTTTAACTGATTTTACACAGTGCTAGCTCCACGCACAAGGGCATACATAAACAATCCAATGTAATCAAGAGGTGGATGCTTATTTCCAAGAGGAGGTTAAAATATGGCACATGTACACATCTCAGTTTTTTAAAACTCATAAAACAAACGTGATTTACAAGTGCCAAATAAATCAGACCAAAAATACACCCCAACTCAAACGACAATTTGGGCAAGCACGCATACTTTGATGTTTTTAGCACTGAGTGCCAATTTTCAATGGCGTCTGTTGTAGGCGGAGTGGGAAGAAGATTCCAACACGGCAGTAGAGGCCCTCTTCCAACGGCCCTTCTCCATGCATCTTTAAGTCATTCGATCAAGATTGTCCCCTCATTTAAATAAAAATGGATTTTTTTTCAAGCTTATATTGTCCCTCCTGGCAAAATATGGGAGGGTTGCCGAAACCGGTTTGGCTCAGTGGATAGAGCGTCAGCCTGTGGACTCAAGGGTCCCGGGTTCGATTCCGGTCCAGGGCATGTACCTTGGTTGCGGGCACATCCCCAGTAGGGGGTGTGCAAGAGGCAGCTGATCGATGTTTCTCTCTCATCGATGTTTCTAACTCTCTATCCCTCTTTCTTCCTCTCTGTAAAAAATCAATAAAATATATTTTTAAAAAAATATGGGAGGGTCCAAGTGTAAAGTGATACAAGAGAAAATAAAAATGATAGCTAACACTTACACAGAACTTACTATATATCAGTCCCAATTCTAGATGTTTTACATATCTTAAGTCATTCAATTCTTACAGCCACCTTATGAGGTCAGTTCTATTATGCTCATTTTCAATGTAGGGAAACTTCACTTCATTGAAGGAAACTTGGGCCCAAAAAAGTTAGATATTTTGCTCAAGTTCACAACTCTAACAGGTGATGGATCTGGGGTCCAAACTGTGAGAAATGCTCACCTGTTCAAATTCAAATGATGGACTCAGAGACAGAAGTATGGCGAAAATGAGACTTTCAATATGTTCTCGAGAGTGGGTGTCTGTCTGGTTGTACAGGCACACCTGGGGCAGCAAACACAGCCCATTTATTCAGTCCCTCCTCGGGTTCCTTACTGGCTGAGTACTATGGGGTCACCTGTTTCCTCATACGTCACGTAGGTTTTGCTGTCTCCCATTGGGCCATTAAAAAAAAATTGGTGGGCAAAGGACCTAAATAGACACTTCTCCAAAGAGGACATACAGATGGCCAAGAGACATATGAAAAAATGCTCAAAGACACTGATCATCAGAGAGATGCAAATTAAATCACCTCGCATCTGTCAGAATGGCTACCATCAATAAATCAACAAATGACAAGTGCTGGCGAGGATGTGGAGAAAAGGGGACCCTAGTGCACTGCTGGTGGGAATGCAGACTGGTGCAGCCATTATGGAAAACTGTATGGAGTTTCCTCAAAAAAATTAAATATGGAACTGCCTGTTGACCCAGTGATCCCACTTCTAGGAATATATCCTAAGAAACCCAAAACACCAATCAGAAAGAATGTATGCACCCCTATGTTCATTGCAGCTAAGATCTGGAAACAGCCCAAGAGCCCATCAGTAGATGAGTGGGTAAAAAAGCTGTGGTACATTTATACCATGGAATACTATGCAGCAATAAAAAAGAAGAATCTCTTACTCTTTGAGACAGCATCACGCTAAGTGAAATAAGTCAGTTAGAGAAAGACAAGTATCACATGATCTCACTCATATGTGGAATCTAAGTAACAAAATAAACTAATGGATGGAGTGGATCCAGAGACATGGAATCATGGAACAGAGTGTAGATTCTTGGAGGGAAGGGGGAGAGTATGGGTGGGTGGGAGGTAATCAACCAAGGACCTTGTATGCATATATGCATGGCCCATGGACCCAGACAAGGCAGGGTGAGGTCCTGGGGGAGGGGGGGAGACAGGATGGAGGAGGTCAATGGGGGGGAAGGGGGAGGAGGAGACATATGTAATACTTTCAACAATAAAGAATCATAAAAATAAATAAATAAATAAAAAATAAATAAATAAATAAATAAATAAAATAATGTGCAAAACTACAATAAAATAAAATAAAAATTGGACTGAGGCCTTTTCTAGTTGCCTCCACCTCCCCCTGTCTAGCTAAGGCAGGCGCCTCAGGGGTTTCCACCATGATGCTGGCTTATATCCAGTTCTTTGTTCCTATATCCTCTTCCCTTCTTCCCTACATTCTATTTGCCCTGGGGAAATTCAGCAACCAATTCTATCAAAAGCAGACTATGCTGGAGATGGATCACAGAGGCCCATTCCCTACACAAAACCAGAGAGACTGGCTCCCAGATCTACCTTAACCACAAATATATAACCAGGAAGAACCTGCTCAAGGATTGCCAGTCACTTTTATCGTTATCATGAGTGGTTTTGACCAGGTGCTTAGTAAGTGGTACAGTAACCCGCAAATTTCTTAAATTTCTTTTGCCATAGCAAAACCACAGACCGAAAAAGGAAACAGCAACAAAAATTCCAAAGTATTTTTTAATTTTAATTTTTTGATTCAGAGAGAAAGAGAGAGAGAGAGCGAGATCAATTTGTTGTTACATTTATTTATGCATTCATTGGTTGCTTCTTGTATGTGCCCTGACCAGGGATCAAACCCAAAACCTTGGTGTATTGTGATGATGCTCTAACCAACTGAGCTATCCAGCCAGGGGGGGAAAAATCCAAAATATTTAAAACTTACTTTAAGTTATTGGATTGTTGGTGTATATGTAATGTGCATTTTGGTAACATGATAGCTGAGAATGGGAGATCCAGAAAGCTTGGAAACTTCTGATAATGCTTACGCTATTTCTTTAGCTTGAGTTTATTTATTCATTCACCTACTGAAGGACATCTTGTTTGCTTCCAAGTTTTGGCAATGATGAATAAACATCAAGTAGGTTTTGATGTGGACATAAGTTTTCAGCTTCTTTGGGTAAATACCACAGAGCGCTATTGCTGGATCAGGTGGTAAGATTATGTTTACCTTGTAAGAAACTGCCAAAGTGTCTTCCAAAGTAGTTATATCATTTTGCATTCCCACTGGGTCGGGTTGTTTCCCTGAGCAGGATGCAAGGGTGATTTCCTTTCCCAGGTTCTTGTCCAAATGGATTTGAAAAATGAAGCCACCAGCAAAAGGTGGTAGATGAAAAGGGTGGAAATCTATTGGAAGCAAATACAGACTCCCCCGTAGGGCGGGGGTCCCAAGGGGGTAACTCACCAAGCTCTTTTTTGCTAAGGTTTATAAAGGCTGCAGTTCTTTGTCTCTTGCTGCTCCCTTCTTATTGGTCACTATATCAGCTTCAGAGCCCCAAACCCACCGGGTGCTCCCCTCCTTCTCTCCCGCTCTGTCTCCTGTGAAAATCTGTTTTCCTCTCTCTCCCATTGGTCAGCATTTCTCTGTCCTCTGTGAATGTATGCCTTTTGGCAGCTCCAAGCCCTCACCTATGCGGTCCTCCCTTGATTACTAAATCTCCCTAAACCTGCCTAGTTTACTGCTAAAACTCCTTTCACCACCACGGATGAGTGAGATTCCTGTTTCTCCACATGCTCACCAGGCGACATAATTCAAGCCCTCACAAGGAGCAAACAGCAGTACTGGTGTGACAAAATAAAAAGATGTAATGGAATTGGGGTTCCAGTCTTCGTCTGTTGACCATGTGTGGCTCATCTTGAGCCAAACCAGGGAGTTCCTACAAATACCAAAGTTTCTCTCCTAGTCCTGTTGTTCTCGCAATAGCACTGCTAGGAGAAGGCTTAAAAAACAAAGTTTTACGTTAGATTCTGGGTTTTAAACAAGCCATCAACTCAAAAGAGAGACCTTTTGAGAGAACTGTAGTATGAAGAGGCCCAGCACAGAAGGTGCAGGGTCCCTGGGGCTGGCTTGCTAGAAGGGTTGTCCTTCACATACAGAGTCACAGGACCATTGCTGCCGGGAAATGATCATTCCCAGTCTTTTGGGAGTTGCAACACACAACATGTTGTGGTTGTTTATTTGATTTTGTGACACTACCCATTACCCTCCACCTCCTACAGCCTCCCTCTCCCCCAGCCCCAGCACAGAGGAACTGGCAAGCATGGATTTACCTTTAAAAATTAATTAGTTCTTGCAAAGTTCATCATATCCTAAGATAATCCTATTCCCTCCCACCCCCCACCCTCCATCAAGATTGTAAAGAGAAGAAGATGGCCACTGGGCACAGGAATGAATGCAGGAGAGAATACTTGGGACCCAGAGACCATTTTTAGGAAATTGTAAATTGTTATCTTTAATACCAACTTATACTATTTTTTTAACCCTCAGCTAAATATATTTTTCCATTGATTTTTAGAGAGAGTAGAAGAGAGAGGGAAAGACAGAGAGAAATATCGATATGAGAGAAACATCGATTGGTTGCCCCCTACACACACCTCAACCAGGGCCCCAGGCCGGGGAGGAGCCTGCAACCAAGGTACGTGCCCTTGACTGTAATCAAACTTGGGACCCTTCAGTCCGCAGGCTGACACTCTATTCACTGAGCCAAACCGGCTAGGGCCCACCTTATACTATTTTAAAGCACTTTCACAATAGCAAGTATGTACGATTGGATGTCAACATTACTGGAAAAAATAAAGCATTAACATTATTTTGAATAAGGGATGGTGGATTTATGGATTGCTTTTGTTTCTTCTCTACACTTTTCTCTATTTCCAAATAGTTCTACCATAAGTAAGTACTGCTAATAATCCAAAATAATAACAATAACTTTAAAAGATGAAGTTTATTCCTCTATTCAACATATGTTTCTTGAGCACTTACTACATGCCAGGCACTGTCTTAACCATAAAACAGCAGCTCCGGGAAGCTTCCATTGTGGGGAAGGGTAGTGTTATTAGGCACAGATCATCTGTCCCTCTGTGTAACAGTGTACCTTGAGCAAATTTTGGGGATAGGTGATATGGAGGGAGAGATTGCGGCCTGCTGGGGGCAACATGTGACCCAAAGAGGGAAACCAGGTGGCATGGAGAGGTTTGAAGGCAGTGAGCAGCACGCTTCATCTGTGTTTAGATTTTACTAGTGCTGGATCTGGCCCTTGTCGTCAGAGCTCCACTCTCTCTGACCCAAGGCCACCTCCCATACGCAACCACCCTCCCCGGAACATTGTGAAACCCGAGTTGGGCATCACTCCACACCTGGTACTGGTCAACATGGGGCTGAGAACAGGACAGGACATACTGAGGAAAACAGTGTGAGGAAAGTGCATGGGCCCATGCCCCCTACTGGGGATGGAGCCTGCAACCTGGGCGTGTGCCCTGACCAGGAGTAGAACTGGGTAGCTCTTGGTCCATGGGGTGATGCTCAATCCACTGAGCCACACCAGCTGGGCCAAATGTCCCCTTTTTATAAGGACACTAGAGGCCCGGTGCACAAAATTCATACACTCGGGGAGTTCCCTCAGCCCAGCCTGTGCCCTCTCGCAGTCCGGGAGCCCTTCGGGGATGACCAACTGACATCTTAGACCCACTCCCCATGTGGGGAGTGGGCCTAAGCTGGCAGTTGGACATCCTTAGCACTGCCCCAGAGGCAGGAGAGGCTTCCACCACCCCTGCTGCACTCGCCAGCCATGAGCCCAGCTCAGGGCTTCTGGCTGTGCGGCGCTCCCCCTGTGGGAGTACACTGACCACCAGGGGGCAGCTCCTGCATTGAGTGTCTGCCCCTTGGTGGTCAGTGCATGTCATAGCGACTGGTTGTTCCGCCGTTCGGTCGATTTGCATATTAGCTTTTTATTATATAGGATACTTTTTTGGACTTTTTCTAAAACCAGAGATTGCTGTGCAAAAGTCTCCACAGTCTGGAGAAATTCTGAAGGATACCACACATCAAAAGATGAGTGAGAATAACTACTTGGTATAGCCAGTCTCCTAGATGGCCCAAAGATCCTTGCCATCTGGTATTCAAGCCTCTGCATGGTCCTTAATAAGGGCCGATTTGTGCAAGCAATAGAATACTGCAATGATACCATGTGACCTTCAAGGCAAAGGTCAAAAAAGGCATTGCAACTTCCACCTTGGTCTCTTGGATCTCTTGCTCTGGGAAAAGCCAGCTGCCATGTTGTAAGTACACCAAACAGCCGTGTGGAGAGCTCCAGGGGAAGAGAAATTAAGTTGTCTCTTCACATCTTGCCCACCATGTGCGTGAATGGCCTTTGGAGCAGATACATCCTCCAGCCCCATTAAGCCTAGCAGACTGCAGTCCCTGCCAAACTCTTGGCTGCAACTTTGGGGGAGACCCCCTAACCACCCAGCCCACCCACTCCTGAACTTCAGACCCACAGTGTAGTAAACAGAATACTGCCCGCCCGCCCCTCCCCCCCCCCCCCCCCCCAATATATCCACATCCTACTCCCTGGAACTTGTGAATACATTACCTTACATGGCAAAGGGTGGCTTTGCAGATATAATTAGGGATTTTAAGATAAGGAAATTATCTGAATTATCTGTGTGGGCCCAGTCCCTTGGGCCTGAACTCTAAACTTCCTGGCTCTAAAGCTTTGCAACCTATGGAAATGGTGCATAATGTTGGAGACATAATTCTTAATTATGCAAGGGGACAGCTTACACCAGGAGGAATCCCCCCAAGGCTCTGAGGACTGGGCCTGCCCTTGACAACTTTTCTTTCCTCTAGAGAAATGGGTGCTGTGGTTGAGGTGTAGAAACGGTATTGGTTTGTGTGTGTGTGTGTGTGTGTGTGTGTGTGTGTGTGTTGTTTTGCTTTGTTTTGTTTTGCTTTTACAGAGTATTAAGGAAAATTACTCAATACTTGGAAATAAGGCAAAAGATCTTTGCATGTCTTCAAGGTCATATGGAGTATTGACTAACAGCTTTCACCCCCCCAAATATTATTGATTCCCTAGAAATAGTGTGTCTTTGTTTGACTTATTAATCGAGTTCAGGCTCTGAAAAGTTGGATGCTCTTTTAGATTGATCAACTGCAAATGCTTTTTGTAAAGATGAAAAAGATTTCTTACCTAGTAGAAATAGTAACTTCAGAGTTTATAGTTTATTGTTTGTAGGTTTGATGACCAAAGGACTGTTCCCATTTGCCCAGGACTGAGATGTTACCTAGGACACAGGACTTTGAGGGCTAAAACCAGGACTACCATGGGCAACTGGTCACCTTACCTGTAAGAATTAAGCCAGTTTTAGAACTGACTTGGTAATCTTCTTTCAACATTCTTTCATTGGCCAGAAATACTTTGGTCTTTCTCATATGCCTCTAAACCAATTTCTTTTCTTTTTTTTCTTTCTTCTTATTTTTTTTAATATATGAGTTCATTTATTTATTATTTATTTATTTAATTGAATTTATTGGGGTGACTTTGGTTACTAAAATTATACATATTCCAGGTGTACAATTCTATAATACAGCATCTGTATATTGTATTGTGTGTTCAGAATGGCTACCATCAATAAATCAACAAAAAAGTGTTGTTGAGAATGTAGAGAAAAGGGAACCCCTGTGCACTGCTGGTGGGAATGCAGTTGGATGCAGCCACTGTGGAAAGCAGTATGGAGTTACTTCAAAAATTAAAAATGGAACTGCCTTATGACCCAGAGACTTCACTTCTAGGAATATATCGGAAGAAACCTGGAACACTGATTCAAAAGAATGTATGCACCCCTATGTTCACTGCAGCACTATTTACAATAGCCAAGATCTGGAAGCAGCCCAAGTGCCCATAAGTAGATGAGTGGATAAAAAAGCTGTAGTATGCCGAAACCGGTTTGGCTCAGTGGGTAGAGCATCGGCCTGCGGACTGAAAGGTCCCAGGTTCGATTCTGGTCAAGGGCATGTACCTTGGTTGCGGGCACATCCCCAGTAGGGGGTGTGCAAGAGGCAGCTGATCGATGTTTCTCTCTCATCGATGTTTCTAACTTTCTCTCCCTCTCCCTTCCTCTCTGTAAAAAAATCAATAAAATATATATATATTTTTAAAAAGCTGTAGTATATTTACACAATAGAATACTACATGGCCATGAAAAAGAAGATACTGTTGTTACCTTTTGCAATAGCATGGATGGACCTGGACAGCATTAAGCCAAGTGAAATAAGCCAGTGAGAGAAAGACAAGTACCAAATTATTTCACTTATATGTGAACCAGTTTTCTTACACCACGGTTCTGGCACAATGAGCTAAATAGATCTTGGACACAGACTCATTTTACATTTGTATGACACATGCTTTGTAACTCTTTTAAATGAGTGCTTTGACAAGAGAAGGGGTTTTTCTGGTGAGGAGGGTAGCAGGGAGATGCTTCCCGGAGAGCAAGCCCTGGGGATCCATACTGGAGAAGCTGTTTCTACTTTTCATCCCCTTATTAGATGCCCTTCCCCTGGAGCGCTCCCCTCTCTTTCTTCCAGAAAAACAGCCTCCCTTCCTCCTAGCAATGGCCCCGTCTCCTACTCTTCTCATCCAAGAGTGAAATCGGTTTCTTCCTAGCAACGCCAGCCAAGGTCACTAACATTACTCAAATGCAACGAACACTCTGTTGAATTTACTTATCTTTCTAATAAAATAATGTTTACAACGATAAATACCTGACCTTCATTGCGTACCAGCCATTCTTGGAGTATTTGTCTTTCCTTGAGCATCTGATATTTAGTAACCATGCTCTGGCCTGCTTGACACGACTTGCTGATCACTTGCTCCTTCTTGTTTATGGAACTCTATTTCCTTACGATCGCTCAAATCCTCTTCCTCTTCATTCCTAATGCCAAGGCCTTGGTTTGGGCCAGCGCTCCTTCCAAACATCCTCAGATGTTATTTCCCTAATGAATCTGACGGAGGTGCTTCCCTGGTTAAAAGTCGTCTGTGGTGGCACTGCATGGCCTGTAGTCACAAACCTACTATGGACGCCAACGCACAATATTCCTTCACTAGTATAAATTGTGTCTGTGTGCCCATTACCAATATATTGCTTCCATTGTAAGTCAGATACAGAAAAAGAAATTCACCGAGAGATAACATTTACAAATTAAATAGCTCTATTTCACCCCCTACACTGCGGGGGAGGTTGCGTGCATTTCCTTGAAGACCACAGATCCACAGCAGTTAAGTTCAAGTTTGTATGGCTGACTTTCAAGGCTTCTTTTGATCTGGCCCCTGCCTACCTCTTCTGTCTCTTTTCCCGTTACTTTCTCCCTTGCTCCTAGTGTTCTGGTCCAAAATGGAAGGATTTGAACTTGAAGCTCCCAAACCTGCCTACCTTCTCTTTGCTGCCCTCTTTGTTTGGCATGCTGCCCCCTAACTTGGCTCCCCAAACCCCAAGATCCTCTGCCTCATTTTCCCCTCAAAGCTATTCTCAAGCACTCCTTCTCCTGGGAAGCTGTGTTCCAGTTACTTCTACCTCCCTGTCCCATCTACACACCATGCACATCTTTCTTCTTAGCAATCATCCACAACATCTGCCTCTCTGCCTCTCCTGTTAGACTGTGAGCTCTCTAAGGGCCTATCTTATTCACTTAGGCATCCACGGTCCCTGATAAATCATAACAATGACAATAAAAACAGCCAATATTTTTATTATAATACTAATATCTGCCAGCCACTGCTTCAAGTGTTCACACATATTTACGCTGTTTAATCCTATGATGGGTACAGTTATCCCTATTTTGCATACGAAGGCCTTTGGGCACAGAGAGGTTGAGTAACTTCCCAAGGTCACTTATGTAGCACGCGAAGTTCAGGAAATATTGAACCAGCTACCCGCTCTCTGTCACACCAGTGATGAGGCTCCGATGGGCAAGGAAGTGCTCAGGCTCAGGAAGAGAGGCTTTGTGTGAGTCGCCCCAGCCTGAGCCTACACTGCCACCTACTGGCCAGCTCTGCCCTGCTGCAGGCTTAACTGGATCCAAAGTTCCCTCGGCCACCTGAGCTTGAGTCAGAAGGTCACGTGGGCAATGTGCAGGCATTGCCCCTTGATCCACACACCTGAAGGACCCCCTCCCTGATAGGATTGGCTCAATGAAACCCCTCAGAGTTAGAACAGAATTGGGAAAATAAACCCTCTGTCCCCAAGTGCCACAGAATGTACCCTCACCGACAGAAATGTTTACTTTTAAAGAAAAATACTTAACTAAGCATTTAGATTATTCTTGCATTGGGCTTTCCTTTAGGAGGGAAAATTGAATGGTACTTATATTAACAGACTGGTTCTCAGACGGGGTGCCTCATGGAACTATTGAAAAACACAGATGCCCAATCTCCGTTCCAAGCCTGCCAGGTCAGACCCACAAGTGGGTATCATTTCTCCTCGGGGTCACTCTCTGGCTACATTTCCCCAAGCCCCAAAGTCTCTAAGACCATGTAGAATCCCACCTTTCCATCTTAAGCAAAGGCAATGTCTTTCCATTTGGGCTTTTAGTAGAAAACTATGCTGTTTTACAACTCTGTAAATTATAGGTAATTAAGAGCAATGCAAAAAAAAAAAAAAAGTTCTTGTTTGTAGACACGCAGAGCTGATCCTGTCTGGTAGAGGTTCAACTGATGCTGCTTTCCCCCTTTGGAATAAATCAGTTTTGCCTCCTTTGTGCAATCATCTCATTATTCCTGATCTACCATGGGCCTGGTCTGCTGAGAACCAATATCAACAGTAATTAATATAAATTCGAGAAGTCCTGTCAGAAGGCTGAATTGGGCTCTTTGAATATTCACAGCGTGAATATTTGCATTTTATTACCTGCTGCTGACTCAATGGCCTAAAGCAACCGCCCCCCCCCCCCAAACTGATAATCTTACATTACCATTGATATGTCTGTTTGCATTCCTAAAAGGCAATAGTGTATTCTAGTAAATAAAAGCCAATGGGAGACTCGGTGGAACTTGGCTACTACAACTAAGCTTTCCCTGGCTTCCCCCATAATTTCCAAATTTATATTTCTTGTCTTGTTCATCAATTTGCGCGGCAGTCCTTTCTCCAAGCCTTTGAACCCGAGGCCACGCTGGCCGTGGCTTCACACCTGTCCTTGGGATTCTCTCCTGAACTTGTTGTAACATCTGCCTGATTCTCTCAGGGACTTTTGAGTTTAAAGAAATCTTTAGCACGTGTTCGTGATTTTACCTGTTTTGGAAAATGACCTTGGACGCAGCTTGGCAAATATTTTCCTTTTCTCAACTCGGCGTTTCCTCAGGAAAGGGCTCCTGCCCCTGTGACCTTCCACAGATGCATCACGTCCGTCCAAGGGCTCCTGGAAGAACAGTGAACGATCAAAAAAATTTGTAGTTATTTTGTTGTTGTTAATCTTCACTTGAGGATATTTTTTCCACTGATTTTTGTTTGTTTTTAGAGAGAGGGGAAGGGAAGGGCAAAGAGAAAGAAAGAGAGAGAGAGAAACATCAATGTGAGAGAGACACATTGATTGGTTTCCTCCTGTACACACCCCAACTGGGCCGGGAATTGAACCCTCAACCCTTTGGTACATAGGCCAATGGTCCAACCACTGACCGACACCGGCCAGAGCCAAAAAACATTATATTATTAACTGAGGCAAAGGAGAGGTGAGGGCATTGGCTCCTAACCTCATCCACAAATACTAAAGCAAAAGAACAGAAACTAAAATTAAATAAACCCATCAAATTTTCATTGGGCTAACTCACAACTGCCTTACTGATTTGTTTAATTGCTCCTTCCTTACTCGTGTAGATTGACTTATTAAAAATTACAAATATTGCCCTAGCCAGTTTGGCTCAGTGGATAGAGCGTCGGCCTGCGGACTGAAGGGTCCCCAGTTCGATTCCTGTCAAGGGCATGTACCTTGGTTGCGGGCACATCCCCAGTGGTGGGTGTGCAGGAGGCAGCTGATTGATGTTTCTCTCTCATGGATGCTTCTAACTCTCTCTCCCTCTCCCTTCCTCTCTGTAAAAAATCAATAAAATATTTTTTTAAATTACAAATATTAGTCCATGGCCAGTGGCTCAGTTGGTTAGAACATCGTCCCATGCACTGAAGGGTCACAGGTTCAAATTCCAGTCAGGGTACATACGGGAGGCCAATAGATGGATGTTTCCCTTTCTCTCTCTCTTCCTCTCTCTCTCTCTCTCTCTCTCTCTCTCTCTCTCTCTCTTTCTGTCTCTCTCCCTTCCTTTCTCTAGAATAAATGAAAACATATCCTCTGGTGAGGATTTTTTTTTTTAATTACATATATTATGCCTGGCCAGCGTGGCTCAGTGGTTGAGCATCAACCTATGAACCAGTAGAGGGCATGCAGGAGGCAGCCGATCAATGATTCTCTCTTATCATTGATGTTTCTATATCTATATCTCTCTCTCCCTCTATGAAATCAAATTTTAAAAAATAATAATATATATAAAAGAAAGGGGACAAAAACAAAAACGTAAGGCCCACGGAGTCCCAGTGATGTCAAAGAACAGATGTGAGTGGAATGCAGGCAGTGGTGTGCAGGAACCAGCTCACACCAGCTAACGAGAGCCAATTGTTAGCTTTTCAGGAATTTTGTGAGCCAGTTGTTAAACCATTAGTCACTTGAAATTGGACATGGAGAGAGTACTGACACCATGGGAACCAGGGATATTGGGCTTACGATTTCAGAAATGGAAAGTTCTGTGTGATGATAATATTCTACACTGTTAAGGCCATGGGGTGACTGAAGTGCAGAGGAGCTACAGTTCCTTGGAATCAAGTGAGGTTACTGTTCATCGTAGCCTCAATGCTGGTGATGGCAGGACTTGGGATGGAATGAGGCACCAGAGTCTTCAGGGAAATGAAGAGTCCAGGGGGCCGCTTCATGACATCATCTAAGCAGAGCAGAAACTGAATGAATAAGTCCTGTGACAGACTCCTGATTGTCCCCCACCGTCCACTCCCCCCTCACTCTCCTATCATGACCCCCCTCCAGTTTTTAGCTGGGTACATGGCTACACTTCCCAGCTTCCTATGCAGTTACCTATGGTCCTGTGACTATCTTCTGGCCAACGTAATGTGAGCAGAAGCTATGTCTGCAACTTGCGGGTCTCACTCTTAAAGGAGTAGAGGGAACCATTCCTGGCCCCCATTTTTTCCCTTCCTGTGGGCTGGGATGTAGATACAGCGGCCAGGCATCTTAGGCCTTGCCAATGAGGGCGACACCTAGAAGGAGCTTAGACTTGCAAGAACTTCACAGAGCAGAGCCACCAGTTCAACCCCGACTCTTCCAAGAGAGAAATAAACTTTCTATCACGTTTGTCTAAGTTACTGCTATGTTGGGTGTCTAGCCCATCCAGCCCATCTTATAACCCACCTACGACAAACCTCAAAGGAATAGAGGTGACTCCGAATATGGAAGTGAACAGACCATTCCTATGTGGGGCTCAGGAATGAGCATTCTCCACTTGAGGGAGCATCATGGGATGTGGGATCTTCAGGGAAGAGGCAGGTTAGGCAAGGAGGCTAAGCAGTTCAGGCACAAGCCACAAAAATTGGTGTGCACATCAGGATATGTCTCCTGATGTCAAAGGCACACAAGAGGCAGCTTGAAGGGACTTCTACTGGCCAAATTTGGGCAATTTTTAAGGATCAAAAAAAGTACTGGATGATTGAGACAGTAGGGGAAATTTGAATGTGGGATGCATTCTTGATAATAATATTACATCAATGCTAAATTTCTGGACTGTGATTTTGCAGTGTGGTTATTTAGGAGAACATTGGTCTTTGGAAATACATGTGGAATATTTACATGTGTCTAGAACCTAAACTCAAATGTTTCATTTTAAAAAGTTTATAGCTATTGATAGAAGAAATGTGTCAAAATGACATTAATTAATGTAGGAAGGTAAAAATATAAAACCAAAAATATACAACAAAAAGGTGAGCTGGTATGGGAGGTTGTTTATTCAAAAAGAGGGTTCCAGCCCTGACCGGTTTGGCTCAGTGGATAGAGCGTCGGCCTGCAGACCCAAGGGTCCTGGGTTCGATTCCAGGCAAGGGCATGTGCCTTGGTTGCGGGCACATGCCCGGTAGGGGGTGTGCAGGAGGCAGCTGATCAATGTTTCTCTCTCATTGATGTTTCTGGCTCTCTATCCCTCTCCCTTCCTCTCTGTAAAAAATCAATAAAATATATATATTTTTAAAAAAGGGGGTTCCAGAGACCCCAAGGGTCTGACAGAAGAAGGGCTTAGCACTTCACAAACCATCCTGTCTGCTTTTTCACCAGGGGTCCTCAGTCCCCATTGCTGTCCCAGGCTCAAAACAGAGCTTTGCTCTAATAAATATCTGTGGAAGGTCCTACAATTGGGCCCCATCCCCTCCACTCTGGAAAGAAAGGCTGATGGAACGAATAGCAGCTCTTCTGTGGGATGTGCAGATAAGCCTGTGATCCAACCCTCCTGGGCTTCCTCCTTCCTCCCTCCTCACTCCTGAATCCTCTGGCATTTTAGCTCTAAAGTTAGATTTCCTTGTGGCCCTGCCCAAGGCCTTCTCCAGTCTCCCTCCCTCCCTCCTTAGGTGAGCCCCTTCACTCCCAAAGAGTATCTCCAGCCCCCTGTCCCCACTCCCACCACACACACACACACACACACACACACACACACACACGCACTGCAGACTCATTCATATATCCTACTGCAACTGGACATCTACACGTGGATGAATTCATCCATAGCCACCTTAAGTTTAACATGTCCAAAATGGGACACTCCAATTTTCCCCAGACCTGGTTCTCTTCAGTATTCCCACCTCAGGAGAGTGCACTTCTTACTTCCCCTCACTTCCTCACATCCAACCCATCTTGTAAGTTCCTCCTCCAGATGATAACCTGGACCTTCTCACCACTGCCCCTCCCCTGGATTGCTCCAGTGGCTCCCTAACTCATCTCTCGCCTCTGCCTTTGGCCCCCTGACGTCCATCCTCCTCACAGAAGCCAGAGTAATCTTTTAAAACATGTGTCAGAGCAAGAGAAGAAACCCTTCTCTTGAGAGAAAAATGCACCATGGAGCCCTGGCTGGTTAGGCTAAGTGGATAGAGCGTCAGCCTGTGGACTGAAGGGTCCCAGGTTCCATTCCGGTCAAGGGCACATGCCTGGGTTACAGGCTTGATGCCCAGTGGGGGACGTGCAGGAGGCAGCCAATCAATGATTCTCTCTCATCATTGATGTTTCTATCTCTCTTTCCCTCTCCCTTCCTCTCTGAAATCAACAAAGATATATGTATTTTTTTAAATGCACCATGGATATCCTACACTATCTGCCTGTCCCACCTCCCAGCCACATCTCATCCCCACTCACTCTGCTCACAGCAACCTTCCTCGTCCAGCTCTCAGCATTACTCGGCTTCTCTCTTTCTGGAACATTCTCTCCTCTATCCCCAAGGCTTCCTCTTTCTCATCTGAACTCCAATGTCCCCTTCCCAGATCTATATAAAGAAACCTGCCCTCCCCCATAAATTTTAGACATTGTCTTCTTTGTTTATTGCCAGTTCCCCCCTGCCCCTCCATCCCCCTACCCTACCTCCACCCCGTTCCCAAGACCTGAAGTACCACACAGGTGGAGTTCACCGTATCTGCTAGGCTAGGTGCTCACAGTTGTTTGTTGAAAGAATTAATTTAAAGCCCTGGCTGGTGTTCCCAGTGGTTAGAGCATCAACTCACAGACAGAAGGGTCTCAGGTTCCATCTGCCCCTACTAAGGCATGTGCGGGAGGCAACCAATCCATGTGACTCTCACATTGATGTTTCTCTCTCTCTCTCTCTCTCTCTCTCTCTCTCTCTCTCTCTCTCCTGACCTCACCCCAACCCCCCTCCCGCTCTCTAAAAAGCAATGGAAAAAATATCCTTGGGTGAGAATTTAAAAAGTTAAGTTACAGATGGCAATTTCACATGCTTTTACATATCCTTAGTTGACAAAATAAAAAGCTGTCAATTCTGTGTGGTTTGTCATTTTTAAAAAATACTTTTTTATTGATTTCAGAGAGGAAGGGAGAGGGAGAGAGAGATGGAAACATCAATGATGAGAGAGAATAATTGATTGGCTGCCTTCTGCACTTCAGGGATCGAGTACGCAACCCGGACATGTGGCCTTGACCGTTATCAAGGGAACCTTCAGTCCGCAGGCCGAGGCTCTATCCACTGAGCCAAACCAGCCAGGGCTGGTTCGTCATTTTTAAAACATTGGTCAGGGGCTACTGCAATGTATGAACTGGCCTCCAGCTCCCCTACAGCACAGCTGTCCTAAGGAGAGCAGAGAGGGGGAGAGAGGTACAGCGCTGGCTCAGGGCTGGGAGTGCGGCTCCGAGGACGCTTGTGAGCGAGGGGTGGGTACACTCTGGGGAAGGAAACCCGAGGTGAGGGGCGCACCTGTGGGCTCACGGAGGGGTGCCTCGGGGCTGACGGTCGCCGGCTCCCCGCGGGGTACAGCAGAGAGGGCCTCAGGTTCCCAGCCAGCACTCTGTGGCGCGCGCGGCAGCTGCGCCCCCTGCCGGCGGCGCGCGCTCAGTGCACGCCCTCCAGGCCCGCGGCGCGGCCAGTGCGTGTGCGCGCAGGTGAGCGCCCCGCCCCGCCCGCCCCGCCCGCCCCGCCCCGCCCCGCCCGCCCCGCCCGCCCCGCCCGCCCCGCCCGCCCCGCTCCGCCCCGCCCCGCCCCGCCCGCCCCGGCTGGGCCACCTGCCGGGGAAACTTGTGCTGATTGCTGCTCCCGGGCCGTTCCGGGGCGGGACGCGGCGTCCGGCGATGGAAGATACGTCGAGGACTCGCGAGCCCAGGACGCGGCCGAGAGACCCAGACAGGCCCCCGCGCCGGGACCGAGACCGGCGCCCCGAGCGACAGCAGCACCGGCACCCTGAGCGACCGCGGGACGGAGCGGGGGACCGGCGCAGGGAGAAAAGGGGTGGCGAGCGGGACCGGGACCGGGACCGGGGACGGAACCGAGACCCCCACCAGGACAGACGCAGGGTTGGGGACTATCGCCTTGGGGAGCAAAGAGTTTTGGAAAAACCCCGCCAAAGCCGGACGCGGGACGGACCCCGGAGGCCCACCTGGGACGCAGCCCCGCCCCCCTGGCCCGCGCCTTGGGAAACCCCGGAGTCACCGCCCTCCAGGAAGGAGGGCACCGGGCGCCGAGGACCGGAAAGGTGAGCTGGGGCTGCGGGGGCCTCTTGTCGTTGGAAGCCGGTCTAAAGGAAGGCGGCGCCGTCCCTTGGCGCTCTTTGAGGTCACTTGGGCTGGAAGGAAAACCTTATGGAGCCCCCACTTACTGACCTGAACCCGATCAAGAAAGCAGAAACCACCCCTGTCGGCAGTGGCAGAGCCGGGGGACCAGGTTAGGAGACAGAGAGAACTTCAGGGCAGGAGAGGGAAGGGGTGGGAAGGAGATGAGGTGGCTGGAGTCAACCTGAGGCTCCTCCCTGGTCCCCCACCATGGGGTCACGGGGCTGCCCCTTAGGGCTTCACACCCTTTTCCTGTGTTCCAGAACCAGCCTTCCCCAAAGTCCCCGTTCCCTGGAGGCCAGGACCTAATAAAGTCAGCCCAGTGCCGGGGTCATAGTTTAATGTGTAACCCCTTCCAGGGATATGTGTATTTCAAACACACAGCTGGAGGAAGCTACACTTTTTTTTTTTTTATTGATTTTTCACAGAGAGGAAGGGAGAGGGATAGAGAGCCAGGAACATCCATGAGAGAGAAACATCGACCAGCTGCCTCCTGCACACTCCCCACTGGGGATGTGCCCGCAACCAATGGACATGCCCCCGACCAGAATCGAACCTGGGACCCTTCAGTCCGCAGACCGACGCTCCATCCATCGAGCCAAACCGGTTTCGGCGGAAGCTACACTTTTAACCAAAGAAGGAAATCGACCAAAAACTGCCCATTGAAGGGCAAAGATCCCTACCCCGCCCCCCGCCCCTTATGTCCGTGAGGTCGTCCTGGGCAGCCTCCTTCAGATGCCATGATTGTTTCAGACACCTCCCTTCTGTCTGAGCAGACTTTGCCGCCCCTGCCTGGTAGAACACCGAGTTCCCACCAAGCCCCTGAGCTGAAAGCAGGGTGATGTGCTGGGGACTGTGAGCTGGGAGAGGGCGGGAATGGGAGGGAGGGCAGGAGGCGGTCCTAGACCCCACGGGACATCCCATGCAAACCCACCACTGCCCAGGATGCGTGCCAGTCCAACAAGGAAGCAGACAGGACCTGCAGTGATGACTTCCTTCTGGGTTCTGACGCCTGCCCACTTCTCTCAGGAGGAGGCAGGCTCCTCTCTGCTGCGGGGCTTGTGGGGTTAGGCCTAGTCTCTCCACCTGTTGTGTTCACATAGCGGGAAAGCTGCTATCCTGAGTTTGTATGACATTATCTAAAACCAACTAGCCGGACAATGACAAAAGGTGTGCCCAGATAGAGTCACAGGCACCAGCTATCGGTTCCCTGATTAAAGCCACATTGCATTGCAACTGCGTGACATGGGAAATGACAGAGCTACGTTTTAGCTTGCCTTATACATCCGTGTCCTGTCCCCAGCCCGGGCATCAGAGCCTTGTGAAGGCAAGCTAGTTTTGAAGTGGCCTGGTCCATGCTGGACTGAGAAGCTTAGCAAGGCGCCCCCAGGCTGACCCACCAGCATCGAAGGCTGGATGGAGGTCGTTAGCAGAGGGCATCCAGGGATAAGGAATGGGGGGAGTGAGCAGAGTGGATGCCCGCTGCGGTCCCTGAACCAGAGAATTCCCTGGAGTGTTGAAATACTCTGGCAGGTTTTGTTTCTGTTCTGCTCATGGTTTGATGTCTGGGCCCAGCGTGAGGTGTCCGGAGTTCTAATACTGAACAAGCTATTGAAATGGAGGCCCCCCCCTAATGGCCGTGTATGTTTTTAGTTACAGTGAACCCACTCCGGGGCTGTATCTGCCCTCGAACCCCAGGCCTGGACGGGAGGACGTGGAATACTACCAGTCAGAGGCTGAAGGACTCCTGGAATGCCACAAATGCAGATACTTGTGCACGGGGAGAGGTGAGCCATCGGGGAGGCAGGTTGGCCATTCACTGTCGCTGGTGGTTCCGGAAGGGTCCGGCCTGGGAACGCAGAAGTTCAAGCAGAATTGGGTTCCTAGCATTTTCGTTCCCTTTCCTGCATTGAGGTTCTCGTTTTCTAAAAAACAACAACAGTAGAAATGCCTGAAAGGTGCAGCTAGATTTCCCAAGCCTCTCCTCAAAGGCTCCCCGGGGTCTGCTGAGGCCCTGTTTGCAGTTTTTAAGCTCCAGGTGAACTGCAGGGTCTCCAGGTAGAGCCAGCTCTGAGCTGCCAGCTGTCAGGGAGCTGAGGTAGAGAAGTCACCTGGAGGGAGCAGCTGGGTTGCAGCTCATAAGAGATCTGATGCCCAAACTCCATCGTGGCTTTAAACTTGGCTGAGACTCACAGTAAGAAATGTTATTTTACATTCAGACCAGGTACACACACACACACACAACAATACACTAAGTGCTTGAGTAATTTCTATTCTATTCTGTTTCATAAAAACAAACAAACAAAAACCACACTTATTAGCACCCAGAGTTTGAAGAAACAGTTAATTAATATCCTGTGCCAGCTGCATGTGGTTTCCCAGAGTTCCCATGCCGGCAGCGTCCTGGCCTTGCCAGCAAAGAAGGAAATCTGGTTTGTCGGGGTGATCCCTGAAGGCTCACATGACTGGCTGAGAAATTTTCCTAGGCTGTGGATGAGTAAGGGGTGGCGGGGGGGAGGGGGGCGGGGGGAGGAATTTCTCAGCCTGAGGGAGAGGAGTCATGGAACTTGCACCTGAAAATGTATTTTAGGATGATTACAAGGATATACATGGTTATAGGATTAGATGGAACTTTCCCTGAGGAGCTCTGGGCAATCCTAGAACAAGAATCCTCACTTCAGTTTACACACGTTGGCTCAACCTCATTGCTTTTAATTCTCTCAACAACTGCTGAGGCTCAGAGAGACGCAGTCAGTTGCCCAAAGTCACACAGCTGTTAAGCGAAAGAGCTGGAATGGAAACTTAGAGCCTGACGCGAAGGCCTGAAATGGTTTACTTGCTGGGCCTTCTTTCTTTGCTGGGTGATATGAATAATAGGAATAAGCCAGGCTGGCTAACAGGTTTCTCTGCAGAGCTATGTTTTCTTCTGTGGTTGATTTACCAAGAGGAGAGGGCAGAGCGTAAGGCTCCTGACCAAAACGCACCCTGATTTACTACCTTTGATTGCTTCTGGCTGTTTGGCTTTGGGCCCAGAGGTTGGGTTTCCGAGTCAAGATAGTAAAAGGATGATTCACCAACCAGAAGCTAACAAATGAGGGCTTCTAAAGATCTCAGTGCACGCAGAGGCCCGTACGAAGTACACAATACGGTGTTGTGTTGAGAGAACCAGCCATTAAACAGCAGGAACTGTTCTCGAGCAGGAAATGCATGCCTGGAGAAAGGTCACCCGTCTTAGCGTCCATCTTTTATGATTTCTTTTCCTTATCGACAAAATCATGCCCTCCTTCCTCCAGCCAAGTAGCAGAAGTGGGGGGCAGCTGTGGCCCCCTGTAGCTTCCGGGGGAGACCCTGAAGATGAGCTATGAGTCACCCTAACTGAAGACATTCTGTGGAACGCTGAGAACGCTCACAGAGAGAGGCTCCCAATCCACTTTTTTTTTTTTAAATATATTTTATTGATTTTTTACAGAGAGGAAGAGAGAGGGATAGAGAGTTAGAAACATCGATGAGAGAGAAACATCGATCAGCTGCCTCTTGCACACCCCCTATTGGGGATGTGCCCGCAACCAAGGTACATGCCCTTGACCTGGAATCGAACCCGGGACCCTTGAGTCCGCAGGCCGACGCTCTATCCACTGAGCCAAACCAGTTTCGGCCCAATCCACTTTTATGGGCAGAGACTGAAATCGTCAGGTGCTGAGGACAAAGAGGAGATAAAAAGCAAACACGAATGTGGGTAGCAGATCCCCAGGAGTCCTGTCTGTGTGTCGTCTGTGCTCACTCGTGGTCTGGAGGGACCGGTGCGGCGTTACATGTTCCCTGGGAATAAGTACATTTCCTGCTCCCCTCCCAGCTCCCCAGTTTGCCTTTGGAGCAGCTTCTCCTTGCCCTCTCACTCTAGTCCCTTGTGCTCAAATCATCATGGAGGTGATCACAGGAGAGCTAGGCCATGTAAAAAGGAAGTTGTTTTAAAAAAGAATGAAAAACAACAACAACACAGCATGGTGATGTTTGCATTCCGTTTATAGCCTTACTTGCAAAGCATCTTTAAAAGTTTAATTTCATTTTCTCCCAGGAAAGTTGCAATCCCTAGAGTCAGTGGTGTATGCCTCTCACTCGATCAGAGCCTGGAGATGGCTTCCCACGGCCAATGGCATTGACTTGTGATCACGCTGGAAAGATTCAGGATGGAGAGTTGTGGCGTTTCCCCCCAATTAATATTCTTAGTCCCCCCCCCCTTTTAGGTATTTATTTAATACCCTAACCCAGTAATTATCTGGACTAAATTTACACCACGATGTCAAACCACGTTTGACTTTAAGAGTTGTTAACTCATTAGCAGGTCTGATGCAGCCCAGGTCAGAGAAGGGAGGGCCCACAAATGAACTACTGCTTCTCCGGAGAGAGGGCTTTATCCGAGAGCCCGATTCCTTCAGGGGCCTGGAAGCCCTGGAGAGCCTCTGAGCCTTTATTTTTAAAAACGGATACCCCTGGACATCCCTCCTGGCCCTGGTGGTTCTTTTAAATCTAAAACGGGGATAAGGGCCTGTGGCAGCTCCAGTCCTCCCCACACTCCAGTAAGATATACCATATATAGCATGTATTTGCTCCCATTAGCAAAACATCGGGAAAAGCCTAAATGTTCTTTACACTGGAATTTTTTAAAGTCATCGCGGTATTCTTTACATCCCTTAACATTATTAAGTAGATACATTTTTGCTGAGATAGAAAAAAAGGCCACACCACATTCTTAAGTGAAAAAGTGGGTTAATAAGCAATGGCAAAACTTACGTATATACTAAAAGCCCAGCGCGTGAAATCGTGCAGCCCCGCCCACCCGCGCCCGCAGCCTCCTGGTGACCAGTCTTTGGTCGTTCTGCCGTGACGGCGTCATGACCAAGGGGTTTTTATAATAGAGATAGCAGAACAGTCCAGAATGAAAACTCTGTGTGTTTTCTTTTTTATTATTGGTTGGAATTTAGTTAAATTTTACATTATGTATTTTTGTTTTATCTACATTTTTTTGTAAGTATATGTTACTTTTATGCTTAAAGAAAACAATGCTATTTGCATTTTAGGGGGAAATTGAGAGCTCATCATTTCGATTAGAGTATAGATATAACAGCTTCATATACAGTCCAAGTGGACCCGGGCACAACATCTGGTTCTCTCAACGTGGGGAGACGCTGACCGCCTGGCCCCTAACCTCAGAGTCAGCTGACCACGAGAGCCCCTCCAGCAGCAGGTCCCAGCTCAGAAGCACCCCGCTTCATGACTCAGACACACTAGAGAGTGCAGGACTGTATGCAATTCTAGAAAAGGCAAACCTTCCTCCCAGCTGAAAGCACAGCAGGGGCTGCCTGGGGAGGAAGGGGAGGAATTGACCACAAAGGTCAGCTTTCCAGGGCACTTCCTGGCAGGTGAAATGGTCTGTATCTTGGTGGTGATGATGTGATCGATGACCTGCCAGACCCCAAGCTGCGTGCGCAGGGCGGGCTGTTCTGCTGAGGGTGAGTTACCTCTCAGGAAAGCTGGTTTGAAGGGAGCAGCGAGCGTTGCTCGATGAGCTGGAGCTCTCCCCGTGTCTGAAGAAGCCAGGGCCCTGAGAGAACCAGCTCTGGGAAGAGGTCATGGCCCAGGCGGGCCCTTTAGGAAAACCAAGGAAACCAACGTTACACTTCAAAGCACACGGAGTTCAAGTCTAAGAATAAAACCAATTCTGTTTCTTTAATTCTGTCATGGGTTTAATGAACTTAACGGCCCCTATTCCTAATCCATGTGAACCATGGTTCACATTGTGATGCCTATCTTCCATACTTTTCTTCCAACTTCATTATTCTGTTAAGTTCTGGGTTACGATTTCCCTTCCAACGTGGAGACGGCTCCTCTTTCAAACTGAAGATAGCCACAAAACAGCGCTGAAGGGGAGAGAGCTACGTTTCCGTCTTTCCGGCGAGAAGGGCTGGTGCAGAGCAAGTTCTTGCCTCCCGTAGAGGGTGCCTTTTCAGCTCACTGGCCTGCTTCCCACCATCGTCTTCACCCCCCGGGGCAGGCGGCTCTGCTCTCTCTGGGAGTTACTCTTTTCCGTCCAAAGTCTCTCCGACATCATTTCTGGAGACCACAGTTCCCGGCTGCCATCGACTGCAGCTTTGGCTGTTTGGGCCTTCCAGGGGGCAGAGTAAAGAGCCAGCTGTGGCCCTGGCCGGGGTGGCTCAGTTGGTTGGGCATCATCCCAGGCACCAATGCGTTGCCAGTTAGATTCCTTGTCAGGATACATGCCCTTCTTGCGGGCTCGGTCCCTGGTAGGGGTCATGCAGGAGGGAGCTGATCGATGTGTCACTCGTATCAATGTTCCTCTCTCTCTCTCCCTTTCTCTCTATAAAAATTAAAAATAATATCTTTTTAATATTTTTTAATTGATTTCAGAGAGGAAGGGAGAGAGAGAGAGAGAGAGAGAGAGAGAGAGAGAGAGAGAGAGAAGAAACATCAATGATAAGAGAGACTCATTGATTGGCTGCCTCCTGCACGCCCCCTACTGGGGATCGAGCTGCAACCTGGGCATGTGCCCTGACGGTAATGGAACCCTGGACCCTTCAGTCCACAGGCCAATGCTCTACTCACTGAACCAAACCAGCTAAAGCTAAAAATAAAATCTTAAAAAAAAAAATCGCTGCCCCAGGGAAGGTAGCCTCGCGGTGGGCATCTCCGAGGGCAAGACCGCCCCTCAGAATGGTAACGCGCCCTTCTTTTGCAGCCTGCTGCCAAATGCTGGAGGCTCTCCTGAACTTGCTGATCCTGGCCTGCAGCTCTGTGTCTTACAGCTCCACGGGGGGCTACACGGGCATCGCCAGCCTGGGGGGCATTTACTATTACCAGTTCGGAGGGGCGTACAGCGGTTTCGATGGCGCTGACGGGGAGAGAGCGCAGCAGCTGGACCTCCAGTTCTACCAGCTCAAGCTGCCCACGGTCACGGCGGCCATGGCCTACGGCGGAGCCCTCATGGCCTTCTGCTGCCTCCTCGTCGCCCTGGGCGTCCTGCGGGTCCCGTGGCATTGCCCGCTGTGGCTGCTGATCGAGGGCTCGCTGGCCGCGCTCCTGGCCGCGGCCTCCGTGCCCGCTCTGTGCTGGTACTTCCGCGCGCTGGCCGCCGCCTACGCCTCCCCGGTGTGCGCGGAGCGGGCGGCGCTGTACGCGAGCAAAGGCTACCGCGGCTTCCGCTGCACCTTCCACGGGGGCGATGTGGGCGCTGGCATCTTTGCTGCCCTGGGCAGCGGGGCCTTTGCCGTGGGGGCCGTGCTGGCCTTCAGGGGTTACCGCAAGGTCAGGAAGCTCAAGGAGAAGCCTGCGGAGGTATTAGGGCTTTAGGCTTTTAAAAACCTCCTGCCCCATGTAAGGGCAGTGAGTTCTCCTGAATCGTGGTCTTCCGGGGACTGTGCTGCGGAACCGCCAACGCCGGTGTGCGGGGCGCCGCTCGGGCTGCACGGGCTGCCGTTCTCTGACGTCATAAGCCTGGGTCAGTCCTCTGTTGGTGAGGGACTAACCAAAATTCCTTTTAAAGCAAACGCTGGAGCCCGAGACACCCCCCAAGAAAGGCATGTGCTGCAGCGACGTGCACTTCTTAAGTAAAGGGAGTGAATTTAAAGAATTTAAACGAGTGAGTTTAAAGAATCTTATCTTCAGAGTTCAAGAAAAGCCGCATAGACACGAGCCGCCTCCGCCGGAACTTGTCTGGGCATGGATGGCTGTCTCAAGCAGGCCAGCCCCTGTGTTTTCCACGCTGAGCTCCGCCGTCCTTCACTCCCTTCGTGCTCTGGGTGCAGGGCTGGGATTGCTGGGAGACTCCCGTAAAATTTAAGTTGGAGGGAGGCGTGGGCTGAGGAAGCAGGAAGCAGATTAATTCGCTGCAAAGAAGCTATTCTAAAAAGCCCCGTACCATGGCTTTGAAGGCTCAATAAGTGTTTTGTACCTCTTACAAATGTACCATTGTACGAAGACTAAAACCCGGCATCTGGAATTCAGGATCCATGCAGAATTAAAGAATGTAAACTTTTCCTCAAAAGAAGAATGCTACTTTTGGCCAGACGACCTCGTGGGTTCTTATTACATGTTAAATTATGACTTCTAGAACATTACAATATATTCTTGGTACAACTGAATATGTTATTTGCTTTATTTGAATCTAATAAAAAAAATCCAAAGAAAAATTTAATTTAGAGGTGATGGTTCTCTTTATAAATACTCTTATAATATTCCCTTAAATACAGGCAACATCACATATAAGAGGTGAGTTCCATTTGGGTTTAGAAAAGGAAATAAGTATATCTCTATGCTTGTATGTGATTAGAAAATTTATTGGAGAATACACAAGACAGCATGAGCAACATTTGCTCCTGGAGAAAAGGAAATTTAAATTTTTTTTTCATTTACTGCATAGCTTAGATCAGTGGTCGGCAAACTCATTAGTCAACAGAGCCAAATATCAACAGTACAACGATTGAAATTTCTTTTGAGAGCCGAAAACCGACTTCTGTGCATGGGCCACGAAGTTTCAATCGCACTGTACGTGCGCGCCCTCACGTGGTATTTTGTGGAAGAGCCACACTCCAGGGGCCAAAGAGCCGCACGTGGCTCGTGAGCCGCAGTTTGCTGACCACTGACTTAGATAAATAAATACCTGACCTGCTCTCCTCAGTGTGTTCACATTGGCAGTGCAAACGCAGAAGTGGGTGTACAATTAGGCAGAGTATTAACTGATCAGCCACCAGGCAGCCTCGGTGAGTAAGCCACTGCTTACAATAAAAACCTCACGTTCAGAGTCTCCACTTCCCTCTACAGAGCCCTCTGCCGTCCTAGCGACGGCTTCCGTCTCACCAGAGACAACTGCTGGCTCTGCTCACCCGTGTTTCTTTCCTCCTGGCGTCTGTGACTCTCTGCACTAACAGCACTGGGAATGCCTGGGCCTGTTTGATCCTGTAGCTAAGCCAGGTGGTCTGGCTGGTGCTGTGACAAGTCAGTGGCCATATGCCTTCAGCAGATGGTTGCCGTCCGTGGGTTGGTTGACAAGATGTAGATTTGTTCGGTTTCAACCTCGCAGATGTTTGCTGCATGGGTCATGAGTCCACTGTTTGAACAGAATCTGTCCCGGAAGGGAACGTTCAGGTTCCCACATCGTGGAGGAGGACAGTAGTCCCGCTTCTCCACAGCGGGAGAGAGAGTACCATGTATACATAAGGAAAACCAAGGCAGAGAAAAGGGGAGGGGGTTCACTCCCCGTGAATTAGGTTGATGTCTGGGTCAGTTCACAGGCTCTGCTGGAGGGAGAGTGGCCAGTAGCTTCAGTGTCGGGGTGGAGAGTGGGCAGTTCTGACTTGATGTTATTCTCAGATTTAAATTGGAGGAACGTAGCTTCTTAACACATTGCAGACCAGTAGTTTTATTGCTAGCTTTCCCCAGTGGCCAGATAAGTTTCTATTGAACGAGTACAAAAAACGTTTTACATAAATGTTAAAGGCACGCTCTAAAATTAAACACCCATTGCCTTTTGAAGTTATTTATTACATGTTCTTACAAGCTAATGTCTTTTTAAAGTGTGATACTTTGAAAAACACTGTGTAATGTGAAGCGACCCGTCCGCTTTAACTGTCGGCGCCCTTGACGGCTGTGTCCCGTGAGCCTCCTAGGAATTCGTGTGGGCCCAGCAGGAGATAGGATCCGCCAGCCCAGTAGCTGTTGCCTAAGTACGTTAGACAGAGATACTGGTCTGTAGCCACGTGGTTCAGAAACGGCGTGGTACGCCTAGCGGATCAGAGGGTTTTCCTGACGTCTGAGTGGCTTCTCAGACATTGATCCCATTCTTAAGTCTCTAAGCCCCTTCCACTTTGTAAACGTTCCTGAGGAGCATCACCACCCACGTGTAGAACATTTTATGATTTTTCCAAGTATTTCCATGTGCTTGCTCTCTCTCACGTGGGAGGACGGGCAGGCATTATCTGCATTGTGGAGGTGAAGTGTCTGAGGCTTATAGGCCGGTGACTCGGGCCAAGGTCACAGGCGGTCAAGAGCAGGGACGTGAACCTGGCGTCCCCAATCCAGGTTCACGTGCTTTTCTCTTAGTTCGCTGTCTGAACCCTGAGAGAATGGCAGGAGACCTTCTGCCAGCAGGAAGCCTCGAAGAGCCCGGGGCTTCTGTCAGTGACACATGAGAGCCGACCTCTGACAAGAAGACATTCATCTCCTTTCACCTGTTGGCACCTGCTGTCTCCTGGCACGTGTAGGTTCCTTAAACTTGTAAGAAGCCCCCAAGGAAACAGCCTCTGTCCATCAGTAGGATCCTGAATAGACTGGTCTAAGTACC
Organism: Eptesicus fuscus; assembly: GCF_027574615.1. Taxonomy (NCBI): domain Eukaryota; kingdom Metazoa; phylum Chordata; class Mammalia; order Chiroptera; family Vespertilionidae; genus Eptesicus; species Eptesicus fuscus. Next base: position 8,989,966 of record NC_072493.1, read on the forward strand.
CAGTGGGGTTGGAGGCCACACAACGAGGAATGTGGACTCTGTAGGAGCCGATCTAAAAACATCTGTGGGCCCCAACCGATTTGGCTCAGTGGATAGAGCATCGGCCTGCGGACTGAAGGGTCCCAGGTTCGATTCCGGTCAAGGGCATGTACCTCGGTTGTGGGCACATCCCCAGTAGGTGTGCAGGAGGCAGCTGATGGAAGTTTCTCTCTCATTGATGTTTCTAGCTCTCTATCCCCCTCCCTTCCTCTCTGTAAAAATATCAATAAGATATATTAAAACACACACACACACACATTTTAAAAACATCTCTGAGAAGAATAAATGAAAAAAGCAAGATGCAGAATAGTAGATGGAAGGCTGATTTGAGTGTGTTTTTATTTGCATGAGGGAACACTGTGAGTTATATTAGAAAATCATGAAGGTGGCTGGGGGTAGAGAACAGAGTGGACAGGGACACAAGTGATTTTTCTCAGTTTATATCTTTAAAAAACTTTTTAAAAATATATATTTTTTATTGACTTCAGAGAGGAAGGGAGAGGGAGATAGAAACATCAATGATGAGAGAGAATCACGGATCAGCTGCCTCCTGCACACCCCCTACTGGGGATTGAGCATGCAACCTGGGCATGTGCCCTTGACTGGAATCGAACACGGGACCCATCAGTCCACAGGCCGACGCTCTATCCACTGAGCTAAACCAGTGAGGGCATCTTTAAAAAAACTTTAAAATGTGAAATAAATATAGGTTCATAAAACATTGCTGTCCTGGCTGGTTTGCTCAGTGGTTAGAGTGTTGGACTGCTGACCGAAGGGTCGCGGGTTCAATTCCCAGTCAAGGGCACTGACCTGGGTTGCAGGTTCAATACCTGGCCCCATTTGGGGCACGTGCGGCAGGCAACCATTGTGTCTGTCTCACATCGATGCTTCTCTCTCTCTCTCCCCCTCCCCCACCACTCTCTCTGAAAATCAATAGAGAAAATATCCTTCAGTGAGATTAACAAAACAAAACAAAATTGCAAAAAATAGTAGAGATCCTATGTACCCTAATCCCAATTTCCTCCAATGGAAACATCTTGCATAACTATAGTATAATATCACAATTCTACAAAGCTTAGATGTCACCAGTTTTACATGCACTCATGTCTTTGTGTGTAGTCCCATGCAGTTTTACCACGTGTAGATTCGTGTGACCACCATCATAATCAAGTCTAGAACTGTCCCATCATCCCGTGTTCCCCCCTAATAGTCACACACATCCCCTATCCCCTCCCCACTCCCTCTCATCCCCAGGCCCCAACCACCACAGCTGTGTTGTTCTCCGTCTCCATCATTTCGTCATGTTGAGACTGTTACATAAACGGAATCATACAGTCTGTAACCTTTTGAGACTGGCTTCCCCCCACCCCCCACCCCCCAGCTCGTCATAATTCTCTTGAGACCCATCCACTTTGTTGCCTCATGAACCGTTTGTTTCTTTTTATTGTGGATTATTCCTTGGTATGGGAGTGCCAGATTGTTTAACCATTCGCCCATTGAAGGGCATTTGGGTTGTCTCGGATATTTGGCTATTTACAAATAAAGCTACTGTGAACATCCCTGTACATGTCTTTGTGTAGACCTGTTTTCATTTCTTTAGGATAAGAACCCAGGAGTACAGTTCCAGGGTCACAAGGTAGGTGTAGGTTTAAATTTTTATTTTTTTTTTGTAAGCTGCCAAAAATTTTTCCAGAGTGACATTTTGCTTTTTCAAACATATGAATATTGGAAAACAATCCAAGGCTGTTAATGTTGCATCTGACCATGTCCTTAAAGTCAAGTCTCTGGTCTGACCTAGAGAGGTTTCCTGGGTGCGTGATGTTGGTGTTAAATCCCGACTCTCTCCTCCTAGGTGTGGTGCAGATAGTGGAGGTGATACTGAATGGGATGGTTCTCATGTGTATCGTGGCTTCCTACTTTGTCCTGGCTGGATTCAGCGCCAGCTTTGCCAGTGGCGGCGGCTTCGGGAACAACTATTACTCACCGTTTGAGGGCACGGAGCTGGAGCAGGTCCGGCAGCTGGACCAGCAGTACACAGTCCTCCGGGCGCCCCTGATCTACGGCGGCGTGGCGGTGTCCCTGGGGCTGGGCGTCCTCACCATGGGTGTGCTACTCCAAGGAGCCAAGAGTCTCACCAAACTGCCAAGGAGGTGGCTCGTCCTGGAGGCCGCCTTCAGCCTCCTGGCCGCAGTGGGCTACTGCACGGGCATCGGCGTTTTCCTCCACGTGGCCCTGCGGATCAATGCCACAGACACTTGCAAAAGGAGAGAGAGGCTCTATGCCCGCAAAGGCCTCACCTGGATGAACTGCCAGCTGGCAGGCACTGACGGGGCAGCGGCCACCTTTGCTTGTCTTCTGGTGATAATGTACGGAGTCAGCGTGGTGCTGGCCCTCCGGAGCTACCGAGAACAGAAGCTCTACAAAGACAGCCGAGAGCAGCACAGAAACTACAGTGAGGGACCGGAGTACCTGTGGTCCGGAACACTCTAGGTCTCCTTCTCAGAACCCGAATGTCAGCCCGCCTCCCTGGCTCCTCTCAGAAAGAGGAGTCCTTTAAAATCGCACAGTTGACAGCTGGTGTTTTCACACACAGGATTTTATAAATGTTCGCTTTGGTACTGATGCAAAGCTAGATGGCCATCTCATTTTTCTGTCAGGGAGCTTTTCAAGCTCAAAGCTTGGGGGAAAAAAAAATCTCCCCCACCTTTGCTACAAAGAACATCAGAAGTTTGGATATGCACTTATGGTCTGGCTCCCTCACCACATGGTAAGGTGATGATGATGGCTAAGTAGCCAGAGAGATTCTGAAAGTTGAGAACTGTACATCAGGGGTGGCGTGCCCAGTGTTATAGTTGAACTATCTTACCTGTCTCAACTATTGAAATTCACCAAAAGAAACATGCCATACCCCCTCCTATTTGGTCCCAGGAGAAAGCTTTTAAAGCAATTATGTGACTGAGTTCTAAACGAGTCATTCCGACCCTCTCGTAGAGGGAAACTGTACTGCCCACAGGACCGTGTACTGACTGCCTGGATGCCAAGGAGCAAGACGGGAGCTGGATTTCTGACACATGAAGGGAGATGCCTTTAGCATGCATGTTCCTCCTTGAGATCCCTGTATTAGAGCTGAGAGAAAATGTCTTGGGTTTTATTGCCATCATTCCAAGTTAGTTTCTTTTTGTTGCAAGTCATTCATCTGGAATTCAGCCTTCCTGAATATCTTTCTGAAATACGAGGCTCATATAGTGAGAAATAAAAGTCATACGCTTCTCACCCAGCAGGGATAACTCAGTGGTTGAGCACTGACCTATGGACCAGGAGGTCATGGCTCGATTCCCGGTCAGGGCATATGCCTGGGTTGAGGGCTCGATCCCCAAGAGGGGGTGTGCAGGAAGCAGCCAATTGATGATTCTCTCTCATCACTAATGTTTCTATCCCTCTCTATTTCTCTCTCTGAAATCAATAAAAACATTTTTTAAAAAGTCATAAACTTCTTAAACATGTTATTTAACTATTTCAAAGATCAAGTAGTTAATTTTACTAGACTATAAAGGGTTATGGGAGGCCTCTCCATTGCTGCTTTCCCTGACAGTGTCTACAGGGTAGATCTTTCATTATAACCTCCCATGACCCTAAACTGTTTTCATAGTATAATAGATCATGAACACTGAATCTTAAAGTCCTTTCAATAATTTTAACCTAAAGTTTTATAGCTGTTCTTATATTTTACGTCTCAGATTTTCAGCTCAACTGAAAGTTGTATTTTCAGATACAACTGCAAATATCCTACCTAATAATAGACAAATATGCAAATCAACCATACCTCCGACACACCCACAAGCCACGCCCACCATCCAATCAGCGCGAGTATGCAAATTAACACAACCAAGATGGCTACAGCCCCAGAGAGCAAGGTTTCCTAGGTAACAGAGGAAGCCAAGCTTTCTGCCTGCCCTTGCCAGGCCTAAGCCTCCACTCAAGCTACAAAGTTTCAATTATAGAAGGTAAACAAATTCAAACAGAAATGGCGGCAGAGCCAAAACTGGTTTGGCTCAGTGGATAAAGCGTCGGTCTGCAGACTGAAGGGTCCCAGGTTCGATTCCAGTCAAGGGCATGTACATGGGTTGTGGGCACAGCCCCGGTAGGGGGTGTGCAGGAGGCAGCTGGTCGATGTTTCTCTCTCATCGATGTTTCTAGCTCTCTATTCCTCTCTGTAAAAAATCAATAAATTGTATTTAAAAAAAGAAAAAAGAAAAAAGAAATGGCGGCAGGACGGAGCTTGAGAGAGCAGGCCAGGGGAAGCAAAGCTTTCTGCACACCCTGGCCGGGCCCACCCGCTTAAGCTACAAAGTTTCAATTATAACCCCAACAGAAATGGCTGCCAGGGAGCCCCAGGCTTGGCTCTGCTCCAGGCTACAAAGTTTCAATTGTAGAAGGAAAATAAATTCCAGATACCAGGGCCTCCGCTTGGGTTGCCAGGGGGCGTGGCCGGTCTGCAAACCACCACAGGCCCCTCGCTCAGGCTGCCCCACGCCCCAAGGGAACCCCACCCTGATCAGGGACACCCTTCAGGGCAAACCAGGTGGCCCCCACCCCTGTACCAGGCCTCTATCCTATCTAATAAAAGAGTAATATGCAGATTGATCATCACTGCAACACACAATATAGCTGCCCCCATGTGGTCAAAGATCCTGCCCCCATGTGGACCCAAGATGGCCGGCACAAGATGGCCAGCAGGAGAGGGCAGTTGGTAGGCACCAGGCCTGCAAGGGAGGGCAGTTGGAGGTGATCAACCCTGCAGGAGAGGGCAGTTAGGGGTAACCAGGCCAGCAGAGGAGGAAAGTTGGGGGCAAACAGGCTGGCAGCGGAGTGGTTAGGGGGTGATCAGGCTGGCAGGCAGAAGCAGTTAGGGGCAATCAGGAAGGCAGGCAGGCAAGCAGTTGGGAGCCAGCAGTCCTGGATTGTGAGAGGGATCCCAGATTGGAGAGGGTACAGGCTGGGCTGAGGGACAACCCCCCTCCGTGCACGAATTTTCGTGCACCAGGCCTCTAGTATCCTATAATAAAGAGGTAATATGCAAATTGACCATTACTCCAACACACAAGATGGCCGCCCCCATGTGGACACAAGATGGCCATCACAAGATGGCCAGCAGGGGAGGGCAGTTGGGAGGGACCAGGCCTGCTGGGGAGGGCAGTTAGGGGCAACCAGGCCAGCAGGGGAGGGCAGTTGGGGGGGACCAGGCCTATAGGGGAGGGCAGTTGGGGGCGACCAGGCCTGCAGGGGAGGGCAGTTGGGGGCGACCAGGCCTGCAGGGGAGGGCAGTTGGAGTGACCAGGCCTGCAGAGGAGGGCAGTTAGGGGCGACCAGGCCTACAGGGGAGGGCAGTGGGGGGTGACCGGGCCAGCAGGGGAGGGCAGTTGGGGGCGACCAGGCCAGCAGGGGAGGATAGTTAGGGGCAATGAGGCCAGCAGGAGAGCAGTTAGGTGTCGATCAGGCTGGCAGGGGAGTGGTTAGGGAGTGATCAGGCTGGCAGGCAGTCGGACATCCCTCAAGGGGACCCAGATTGGAGAGGGTGCAGGCTGGGCTGAGGGACACCCTCCCACCCCCATGCACAAATTTCGTACACCGGGCCCCTAGTATGTTATATAAAGTATAGGGGTTGCTTTTTTTCCTAATTTTCCTCTTGCTTTTCAATAGCTTTTTTTTTTTTTTTTTCAAATTTCTTATGGTCACATTATAAACAAGATCAAACTATTGATAAATTCAAACCGAATTTTTAGAAATTTCTAGGAACAGCAATTTTGACATTATCTATACAGAAAGAAACCAGCAAACATAATCCTGTTTCAATATCTACCAAAATGACTATTAGAAAATTAAGTCAAAGCCATTTTCCTCGAACATGTTTTCCCCCCTGCATGTTCGCGGACTCTCCTCCCTATAACATACTGCCTTTCCTCGCTCCTCTCAAATTCTCTCAATAGCTAATTCTTACAGAAACGATCCCAGTGAAGGATGAAAACGGAACCTCTTCTGGAAATGGGAGATTATCTAGATTATACTTTTACAAAAAGTGAAGCCTGAAGGAAAACAATCAACTGGAAGTCTACATTGTGAGGTTAAAATACAAACATCTGTGCCACAAAGGGGCACTTCCCCTGTCATCCTCAGCCCCACGGTTTTCACAGAGCAGTGAAAAGTTTACAGCAAATATCAGCCCACCCCTCAAAAAAATAACCATACACACTGTTCTCCCCTAGCATGTATTCCCAGGTTCCCTAAAACATGTCCCGTGTTTGAGTTGTGCTTGATAAAATGAGGATTTTTATCCAACGTTGTGTGTAGGCCCAGCAATAACACTGTTCCCAAGATTCAACTCCTCTCGAGGGACTGGAGCCCATCGTTCACTGTGACCACAACACCCCACATCTGCCGTTTCCAACCACATCTTATTTCCTACCACTTGGAGGAGGCAGATCAAGATTCATCATTCACATTTTAAATGAGGAGACCAAGGTTCAAGGTTAAGTGGTTTACCCAGTAGCTGACATTCTGCTGATTGCTTCATTATGGCAGATGCACTACTGAGCTAAGGTAGCATTTTGCATTATCTCATTTAAGCTCACAACTTGAGAGATACGATTTCCATTTAACAATTGAGAGAGAGGAGCCTTGGAGAGGTTAACTTGCCTAAATTCAAACCTAAATAGCAGAGGCAAAACTCGGGACCAGTGAATCACACACTGGAACATGTCGTGACTAATGTACTCTTGTGGCCTTCGGTGTACTGGGTGGGGACCTGATACCACACGAAGCAGAGAACACACTCAGAAAATTTCACTTCTGCCACCGTGGAACAGCGAGGTGTGCATCTGATGGAACTGAGGTACTGAAGTAGATGATGGTGATGGTGGTTGAACCCAGCGCATTGAAGGTGCTCAATGAATAGTTAGTGAACCAACTTTTCAAACTGTTTGCTCTGCTAATGAGAAGGAAACTGAAGGAGGACTTCAATTTGGACTTCATCTGGAGCGAGAGGTAGCTAATCTTGCTCCAAGTCGAGAGATTTGGGAGGCAGTCAATGGGGAGAGGAGAGAGGAACAATTTAGAGGCTTACCTAGATTATAAGTATTTTATGGGCCCAAACCTACCAGTTATGTCTGAAGTTCTAATACCAAAGCCATTATTACATTATACCAAACATGATGGCCAGATTATGCACTTAGCTCCTCTATCACCATCAGCTCTATGATTTAAGAGGAGCTGTAGATTGTTTACAATTGAGTTTCCTCTCGTCAGCTAATCACCTGCACGTAAATAAGGGCCATGTTTCCTGTCTTTGGGATTAAAAAAAACCCACAAAAAACATAGAAACCAAGTCAGAATATAATGTTTCTTAGCATAAAAAAACTTTATTGCTATCTCAGCTTAAAAGATGATCAAAAATATTTATTCTGCCCTTAACTCATAGCTTCACAGAGTGCCATGGAATGTAGTTTCATTTATTATCTTCCCCTAAAGCAAGAAAAAGCAGAAAAATTCTAATGGTGTTTTTGGTTAGGAAACTAATTCTACATACAAGTTAGAGAAAATTACAGTTGCATGCTAAAATGAAGTATTTATAAAATAACAGGTATTTCATTTTAAAACAAAGCCATGAAAAAAGATATTCCATTTTATTTTATTTATTATTATTGTTATTGTTATTTTTTACAAATAATAGATTTGCTGCAACATGCTCTGGCTCATATTATTGAATTAAAAAATTTAACACATTTCAAAAATATCAAAAATACACTATAATGAGTCTTAGGACTACAATACGACAATGATTGCACAAAACCGTAAGATAGGAACTCACTGTCTGGATGACGTCCATTGGCAACAGTGAGAGGAAACCCTATAGCGTCTGGGAGAAGTGCATGAAATTTAGAGTACAAGGAGCTTATGTGTGATTTGAATGATCACCAAATGAGGGAAACAGAGCAGGATTTACTGTAGCTGCTTTTCTCCATCTAGGAAGTGCTTACCCAGCTATGGGGCAAAAGTCACTAACTGGAGAGAAAGATTAACTTGCCTCCATGATTGGGGAGTCTAAAAGGCCCCACCCAGAGGGAAGTAAAAAGTGACACAAGACAGTTCTATCGTGATGCTGCAGACATCACTGAATGGCTTGGAGACTATTTAATAATTAGTACATTTATTGATAACAGCCAAGTGCTCCCTTATGGAGGTCTCTTCATTAATAATTATTGAGTAGAGAGAGAAGGTGAGCCTGTGGCTTCCAAGTACCTGCTTTTACTGAAGGTCTACATGGAAAGAAGAGCATCACATGATATTCAGTAGATCAGCCAAACCTAACTAACTGGCTCCATCTCCTGAAAAATAGCACTCGCTACAAACAATTGAAATAGCACCCAATGATTACCAAGCTGCTCGTGTTGGCTCTTCTATACACCAGGAAAAGGAACTCATAAGTGTATTACACACACACACACACACACACACACACACACACTCACACTCACAGTAGTATAATAAAACCTTCACTTGCATTAGGAGTGGTAATTCAATGACTCTATGGTAGCACGGTAGCTTTGATAGACCAGCATTCAAATGTTCACATATATTCCCAATTCATTTGGATAAAAGGAAGAATACCATGGCTGCCAAGACTCGTGCATTTTTCTTTCTTCCATAGGACTGCTGAACTGCTCCCATCAGCAGGAGTGATGTTATTTTCAGAAATTCTCTTAAACTTTTCTATTAAATGGGAGGTACACACAGAGACCTGAGAATCATGCAGAGGCCAGGATCTCTGGACTAGAGATCAATGGTTCTCTGCCCACCTGGAGAACACCTCCTCTGGGTAAAGTCCTAGGAAGTAGGTTACATTCACCTGGAGACAGATTACTGTCTTTCACCACCTAACAGTCTAATCGGTTCACACAATGACTGCAAACAACCTCACAGGTCAGAAGATTCTGTATATTTTTGGTAATGGGCTATGGCCTTTTTACCCTCTGTGTTAATACAGAGCAATTACAGAGAAAAAGGAACTAAAGGAAGTTACAAAAAAGAATAAGTAGTTTTGGTATAGCCTATATTAAAGATATCCAACACAACCTAGTATTTCCTGAAAATAAATCTACTACACAGAACATCTGGAACTTAGGAGTTATTCTGACTGAAAAGTAAATACATTTAACTTCTGGAAAAGTCATTTCAGAAGTGGGTTTTGTGATGGTTCCATTAAGGGTGGGTAACAGAGAAGACAAGAAGAAGGTTCACAGATAAAGGACAATTTTTAAGAGACTATACTATTAAAGTGGTATATTCCCAAAACAACTTTCTCTTCTAGACAACATCACTATCCTATAACTCAGAGCTTCTGCTGTCTGGGTAGAAAGATGTTTTACATCACCCATCACTATTATCTTGGGTGTTTCCTTCATTTTCACTTTCCCTTCACTTTTTTTTCCATTTTCCTATATAAAAATAAGGCAGCACACACTATTGTTCCCATCTTTCTAACAGCACCTAAACTTTGTATGAACTACTATGTTCCCCACTTCAAATCAAGACCTGAGTTCTAAAATTCTGCAGGAGCTGACCAGTAGTTTGACACAGGGAAGTCAAGTATTCCTGGAAATTTGGGGATCCAAATTCAGATTGAGGGGTTGAACTTAATAGTCATTTGCCAAGAGTGTATGTACCCCACCAAAACACACATGTGGGTATGGGGCCTCTGAAAAGGTGAAGATACATGATGACCAACCATTTGTGAACAGGACCCTACTTACGTATATATCAACCCTATCTTTAACATTATTTCTTATGAAACAGATTAAAAATGGCTCCACTCTGCTTTCTTTTTAATTGTGAAAGTATTCTAGAAATCACTCAAAGCATATTCCCCATGGGTAAAACCAAGCAGTGTCAAAATTTTGTAGGAATAAATAGAAATTCATTTTCCTAAGTAAATCTTCTAATGGAAAAGGCAACAGAACAGAAATATGGAAGGAACTGCATTTTGCTAGGGTTATGTGGAATGTGCAAAAAATATAGTAAACCAGGTTTTCTGTAAGCTTAGGATTTTTAAATTCTTTCTTATATTAGTAATTGAGCCCAGTATTCTCAAACCATGTGACGTGGATAAGCAGTTTTCAGTACTCTGTTAAACACTAAAGAGGTGAACTCTCCACTCACTTGCAACATTTTAGAAAACCATCCCTAAGCTCTAGACCAGGCATCCTCAAACTACGGCCCGCGGGCCACATGCGGGTGTTTTTGCCGTTTTGTTTTTTCACTTCAAAATAAGATATGTGCAGTGTGCATAGGAATTTGTTCATAGTGGTTGTTTTTTTAAACTATAGTCCGGCCCTCCAACAGTCTGAGGGACAGTGAATTGGCCCCCTGTTTAAAAAGTTTGAGGACCCCTGCTCTAGAGTAAGAGAAGGAACCTAACACCGGAGCTCCATCCATCCTTCTGTTCTCATTCAGCCTGTCTGCTCAGGGTCATCTGCTATTACTCAAGGTTACCTGGATGTGAGCAGCATCAGCCTCGGCCCTACACACCAGGAGGCTGACTGCCACTCCGGCAGGTGTTGTGAAAAGAGGCCAACCCCCAAATGCCGCTCTTGCGATCTGCTGGGAAACTCCTAGCAGGTGTCACATTTGTCAAGGAGCTTTTCTCTTTTTTTTGTGATTTGGGAAAAGTAGTCTTAGTCTTCACTTCTTTCCCATCTTTATCCCCCCAAAAAGATTCTATTCCCCCAAGCTTCTCAGGAGCTTTCACAGTCTGACATCCAACAATTAAATCAATTTCCCAGGACCCTGCTTAGTACCCTCATGCAAGGCTCCAACACCTGGTGCTCATTCTACCTATGGAGACCAAGGTGCTGGGCTGCCTCTAAGAAGATTGGCTCGAGTGCAGATTCGAAAATAAAAAGTTCACAGTCAATGAAAAGTGCTCTCGTTACATTACATACATAAATTATCTGTTTGATTGGTTCTACATTTCCAATAAACGTCATTTTGATAGGCTGTATTCTCGTAGAGAAGAATGAAAAGTCATGTGACTAGTCACATCACATCCCATCAGTTAGGTTGAGATATAAGGTGATTCCTCTGTCATAGAGATCCATCAGCAGCAATCAGTAAAGGGAATCATCTTCAGTTATTTTCCTCCACAGAAATAGTCCCTTTCCTTCCCAGGCAGGCAAATTCTCAAAATTATCCTAGGAGAGAAAGGGTTAATGGCAGGTGGCAGGACTGATACAGAGCAACATCTGCTTTCTTCCCAGTAATCTGGGAATCCCAGTGCAGGTTAGATGTGAAACTTAACACTGATGGTGTTTACTAGCTTATCCAGAGTGAGATCCTGATAGCTCTCACCATTTTTGGCTCCAAGTTCTACCCCCTCATCTATGGTTTAGAAATGCAGCGGCAAAATGCCTCTGGAAGGGTCCCACCCCGACCCCACACAGCCTCCCTAACGCTGAGCTGCCGGGAGGACTACAGTGCTGTGTCAAACTCCTCGGGGAGCTCGGTCCGATCCTCTTCAATCAGCTCAGGCTCGGGCCTGCTTTCCTGGTGTTGCTTCATTTGCTCCTTCACTTCTTCTTCCAGGTCACGAGGTACAACAAACTGATCCTCTGGCTCCAGCTGAGTGGGGGCAGCAAAATAGCCAGTTTTCTTCTTGGGTGCTTCTGTGGCCACTTCAATGAGGTTCAGGCTATCTTCTAGGGGTACAATCGAGCCATTGGAGAGTTTCTTCCCATAGAGACAGGAGGTGGAGGGAGACTTCTGTAACTCCATCTTGTCCTTGCTCACTGGCAGAAGTATGCCACTGTTCACACTGTTCTGTCTTCGGATCCCAAAAAACAATCCTCTTCCATGTTCCTCAGGACATGGGGCAGGAGAAGTCTTTGGGAGCGTGGGCGAGTTCTCCCTCCCCCTACAGCAGTGGATATCCACTTCCACTTCCACTTTGCTGCCATTGGTTATGACCCCTTCAACGGGCTGGTCATCGTCACTGTCCAGGCCATTGTCAGACTGATTACTCGAGAAAGTCGCACAAGAAGGCTGGCGCTGGAAAACCGCAGAGGCGGGGGTGGGGTGGAGACTGCAGCGCCTGTCTGGCCGTGGGAGCAAGCTGGCATCCAGGCCAGCAGTGTTATGCTCATCAGAAGCAGTGGACCCCACCTCACTGCTCACCTCTGACGTGGACATCTCGCTGCTGAACTCAGAGGCGATCCCACTGCTGGAGGAAGGAGTGGTTGGCTTGAGAGGGTCCTTGCTGGTGGTGGTTGAAGCAAATCCCACGGGACCTGGGAGGCTGAGCCCATTCATCTCACAAGTGCAGCCTTCCTCACCAATGTTCAAATAAACCACTATTGCCCCCACATTGTCCTGACAACCGTAGCTCTGGGCTAATGTGCACAGCTTCTTGGCAGCTGCTAATGGGTCCTGTACATGACGCACCGCACTGACAGCTTCTGTATATGACAAGTGTTCCCACAATGCTTTGTTTCCCAGAATCAGCAACTCGTCCTGAATGGTAAGTGTAGTGGAAGAGATGTAGGGCTTGGGGAGGATCCAAGGGTAGAGGTATGTACAGCCCAGCATCCGGGTGCAGCAGGTTACCCCATTCACTTTGTTATCCTAGAGGCAGCAGAATGCAAATTTTGAAAAACAAGCAACAATGACATACAATTTATATCTTTCTATCTCACAATGCTTACAGCTCTACAAAAAAATACAAACACACACACACACACAAAACAACACAGAACTGACAGGTATTACGGTTTTTCCTAAGATCTGTGTATTTTACTTTTTTTATTTTTTTATTTTTTTAAAATATATTTTATTGATTTTTTACAGAGAGGAAGAGAGAGGGATAGAGAGTTAGAAACATCGATCTGCTGCCTCTTGCACACCCCCTACTGGGGATGTGCCCGCAACCAAGGTACATGCCCTTGACCGGAATCGAACCTGGGATCCTTGAGTCCGCAGGCCGACGCTCTATCCACTGAGCCAAACCGGTTTCGGCAAGATCTGTGTATTTTAAATGGCCTTACAAAAAATAAATGTATAAAATTCTAAGAGAACAAGATATCAGATGGCTATACTGAATAGTTCAGAGGACGAAAGTTAAAACCAATTAAAATGAAGTGGCTAAAAGGTACCTCAATCTCAAAAGATACTTGCTTTAACATGAAGTAAAGGCCTCAGCATGTCCTTAAATAGAAAGACATCTGTTAGAAAAACAAGGAGCAGAATTGTCATTAATTCTCCATCACTAGTATTCTCAGAGAGGCCAAAACTCAGATGGGTCACTAAAAATGATTTCTCATTCAAAGGCACAGTTAGGACTGAAAAGATTCAGGAAGATATTAAATGACTAAGGCAATCCTTGTGGCTAAAGCATTAAGTAATCTCCAAAATTATTTAGCCTAAAAAAGGAAAGTTTGAAATCTTCAGTAAATTTACCTACTCTGTAAGGATCATAACCAAAAATGAGTAACAGATCAAGTCACAACTGGTATAATTCTAAACTTAAAGGAAAAACCTTAGTAACAGATGGGAATGTTCATCAGCCAGATACTTGATACTTATATCTTTTCAAGATATAACCAAGCAAAACCTCTAAAGCCATCAATATATTTACTTCATAGTTGCAGTCATTATCTGGATGAAAATCCTGGCTCTCTATTTACCAGAACTTATCACAAACACTAAATTTTATTTTCCTCAACTGTAAAATGGAAATAAAAGCAATTCTTTCATGGCTGTTATTATGAAGATTAAACAAAATAATGAAAGCACGGTGCTTAGCAAATAAGCAAACAATATCTGTGTTTAAAATAATGTTTATAAAAATACTTCCTACTTGTCTAGAACCCACTTTACCCCCAAAATCAAAGCATTACTAAATTCTATAAGAATAGACTAATCAAACAAAACATTCTTTTATCTTTCATTTTTGTTTTCAATGAAAGACCTTCCTAAGACTATAATGCCTCAGAGTTCCAGAATCTTCATGGTATCAACCACATTGTGATATACTTTTTTTGGTTTTGTGCTTCCTTGGATACAATCTAACATGGATAGTCCTGACAGAATTCTGACAGAACAGACAGCCCAGAAATGGACCCACAAATACAGCCCACTGATCTTTGACAAAGGAGCAAAGGCAACTCCATGGAGAAAGGGCAGCCTATTCAACCAATGCTGCTAGAACGACTGGACATTCACATGCAAAAAGGAAAGAAAAATAATCTAGACATGGAGCTTACACCTTTCCAAAAATTAATTCAAAACCAATCAGACTTACTGAACTTCCAAAACTTCCAAAAGATAAGACAGAAAGAAATCTAGGTGACCTTGGGTTTGGCAATGAGTTTTTAGATACAACACCAAAACATGAACCATGAAAGAAAAATAAGTGGGACTTCATTAAAATTAAAAACTTCTCTGCAAAAGACACTGATTAAAAGAATGAGAAGACAAGCCACAGACTGGGAGAAAATATTTACAAAACACATATCTGATAAGGACTTGTATCCAAAATTCACACAGAGTTCTTAAAGTTCAGCCATAAAGAAACAAACAATTCCATTAAAAATGGGCAAAAGATCTGAACAGAATTCTGCTTCGCAGTAAACAATGCTCACATGAATTGTTAAAGTCTCTTTGAAAGCAAAAATGTTATGCTAATTTCTAAAACAGAAGAAAAGCTGTAAAATTGTGGAGATACTGATGCTTCATTATTTAAAAAAGAAAATATAACCAGAGCATATAAGCCAAATACAATTGTATTATGAACAGAAAAAAATATTTTGAAACTTTGCATTTCAGAATAGGATGTCAAACTATAGGAGTGTTTCTCTTCTGTTTGGAAATTAACCAAAGGGAACATTTACCTTCATTTTACATGCTAGCTATACACCTACAGCAGTGATTTTCAGCAGGTGTGCTGACACAATTTTTAAAACATGCAATACCTTACTATTTAGTCAGGGGCACTGACCTCTTTTCCCTGATTGTCAAATTAAAAAATGACAACACGACAGCCAACACAACAATAGCTGTCTGGTGTACATGAATCAAAATTATACCTTTTTTTGTCAGATCAGCAAAAAGAATATTTTTTGGTGTGCTGCAGAATTTTAGTAATCAGTTTATGTATGTCATGAGATGAAAAAGACTGAAAATCACTGATCTAAAGTATCAAATTCAGATTTTTCCTTCTAATTAATTTGCCTTTTCTTCTTGCTGGTCATTAGCTGCTCATTAGCTTTTCTTCTAGTCCTATTATCTGACTTGGATACAATTCACAAGGCTTGATAGGAGGAAAGTGGGGCTACACTGCCATTACGCAAACAGCATTCACTAGATTTGGGGAGTAGAAGTGACTGGTGGAAAGCGAGACTCACCTCTGTTATGATGGCTTTTTGGTCCTTCACTCTTTGGGCCTCGTCCGCATCCTGTTCCAGGCTGAAGACTTTAGAGAGGGGCACTGGTTTCCCACCTCGACACAGGACTGCTTGGCACGTGCCCACGTTGGCCACCGTCAAGCTAAAACTACTTGTTGAGTCGGCAGTGTCAGGGCGGATGTAACAAAGAAGAGCAGAGGAGCCCAGCTTCTGACCAGCCATCCCTAATTTCCTGTTTAGAAAGAAAACGAAGACCTGGTAGCTAGAGTAAGAAGAAAGTGGCAGTCCTTCATGGCCGCGATTTCCTTGTTTGCCTGCCATGTGGCTGAACCAGCCCCACCCTTATCCACCTGAAGGCAGTCTCTGGCTATAGGTGATAATGGTGAACAGAGTTCTGCCTTCCACGCTTAGCTCACTGAGAAAAGGAATTTTACACAACGGGTGAGGTCAAAGGAGAGAGTAAGGTACATCTTTCTCTGCTCCTTCTACTTGTGTCTAATCATTGACCACAATGGCCTAACTCAGTGGTTTCAACTTTAGAGCATCAAAATCATTTAGAGGGTTTGTAAAAACACAGATTGCTGGGCCCACCCCCAGAATTTCTGATCAGTAGATAAGGGGCTAGCCCAGTGGTCGACAAACTGCGGCTCGCGAGCCACCTGCGGCTTGTGAGCCGCGGTTTGCCGACCACTGTCCTAGAACAACACATTGAGAACTGCACATTTAGGTTGTAAGTCCCTTGAAGGAAGGATCATAATTTCCCCTGTATTTCTTCCACACATATGGCATCCATCCCCAGCACGGGGTACACAATGCTAAACATAGAGCAGGTGCTATCAAGAAGATCTGGTTCCAAATTCGGCTTTTTCATTTACTGGCTATAGATCCTCAGCAAGTTATTTCTCTGAGAAAATTTTCAATAAAATACCCACCTCTTTGGCTTGTTTTGAAAATTAAAGATAGGGTATGAGAAATGCTTGGTACAGTGCCCTGCTCTCAGGAGGTACTTCATAAGCAGAGTTTTCTCTCCCAAACCCTTTATTTTGCCAAGTTAAACTCCTTTCCCAGCCTCTTTGCTATTATAATGAGAGAGAAAACTAGCTTGGACTCCAGGCTGCTCCATTTCAACATTGATTATCTCTATATCTCTGTATCTATCCTATCTAATAATAGAGTAACATGTAAATTACCATCACTCCGCTACGCCCACGATTGGGCGACGGGAGGCTGGGGGGCGGGACTTGGGGTGATCCATTGAGAGGCATGGATCCGCTGCCACTGAGGGGGGCTACCCTGCTGTTGAGAGGCGCAGGGGGCGGGAGTCCCCTCAACGGCCAGATCCGCGGCCGCTGAGGGGGCCTGCCGCGGACACCCAGCTGTGCCTCTCAACGGCAAGGTAGCCAGGTGTCCGTGGCAGCCCCCCTCAGCGGCCGCGGACCATCAAAAGTGGGGGAGCTGGGTGCCTGTCTGCTCCGGCACAAGGCCTTTCAGAAGCCTCCGCTGAGCCGGAGGCTTCTGAAAGGCCTGGTGCACCAGCGGACAGGCACCCAGCTCCACCGCGAAAAGCAAAAGCATGTAGGGGACCCTACACGTGCATGATTCAATCATGCACTGGGCCTCTAGTCTATATATAAAAGCCCAGCAACCATTATGGCAACAGTCAGAACGACCAGTCACTATGATGCGCACTGACCACCAGGAGGCAGACGCTCAACGCAGGAGCTATGCCCTGGTGGTCAGTGAGCTCCCACAGTGGGAGCACCGCTCAGCCAGAAGCCGGGCTCACGGCTGGCGAGTGCAGCGGTAGTGGTGGCAGCACTAAGGAGCGGTGAGCCAAGCAGTAAGGAGCAAGCAGGTGAGTGGTAAGGAGTGGCGAGCCAAGAGGTAAGGAGCGAGCAGGAGGGCAGTTAGGAGTGAGCAGGTGGGTGGTTAGGAGCGAGTGATTGCAAGAGGGCACAGGCCCGGCTGAGGTACCCCATCCCTTCCTGTGCACGGATTTCGTGCATTGGGCCTCTAGTACAAGATAACAACCTCTCAGTTGTCAGTATCCTTTTTTCGGCCGGCCCACCTGATGGGTAAGATGCTCCATTAGCTACTAAGAGATTTTCAATAGTTTAGTTATATAGGGTTTTTACCCTTAAGTGGCTTAGAACAGTGATCGGCAAACTGGGATAGGGCTTAATCACAAGGAACAACAACAGCCTGTAATTATTGGAATCGAGAGTCTAGGTCAGTGGTCGGCAAACTCATTAATCAACAGAGCGGCAAACCGCGGCTCGAGAGCCACAGTTTGCCGACCACTGGCTTAGAAGATTAGTTGGTAAATCCCAGTAAGTATTCTAAACACATGAATCTGATCAGTGCTTAACGTTCTGTAGGTCATCAACTCTTTGGAGAATCTTATGAAAGCTTACCACGCTCCTTCCCCTAAATGCACATATACACACACAACCTTTCCCACATCATTTCTGGGCTTTCCAGATCTTCAGCAGTCTTTGGGTTCAACAGAGAAAACACAGATGTTTCCACAGGCTCTTTAAAGCACCAAAATCCCCACATTCTATGCTGATATAGAGAGAACAGCCAGGGCAGAAGGAGCAAGATCTCATCTTGATCCTGTACCTATAATTTAGACTCTGGCCTTCTGGCTTAGTGAGATTTTCCAAAAGCAGAACTGAGTTAGGGATTATTCAACCCACCTGCTTACCTGTGAGATACCAAGAAGGTGTGAGCCATGGAAACGGTGTCACTGGACGACTGCTGGACCTCCTCCAGAAGCACGTCTGCCACCGTGCACTGCAGGAGGCGGGGGAGCTCCTCATTCCGGTCCCCATCAAACATGCCGTATACCGCTCCCACGCCCTCCGCAAAGGTATCCACAGCTAGCGAAGATACACACAGCCTATCCCAGAAAGACAAACACCAACGAAAGTTATTGGTAAAAGGATTATTCTCTGGAGAGCCTTCTTTAAAAAACTAAGTGTTAATTGAGGGTGGAGAAGAACAAGAGTAAATCCCAACCTACAAATGAAAAGTGTTACATAATTAGGCAGCATTTGAAAGAGTTGATGACATAACAGGGGAATTCAGCCACATTCAGAAGCTGTACACATTTTAACTTTGCAATGCTGCCAAAGCTGGAAAGATGAGATGTTTTCTCTTAGTAGTTATCAAAGACTAGTATTGTTAACACCCTTCAGCCAGAGCTCCCCAGGTGCACACCTGTGGTTGAATGAGTTGAGTGTATTATGCCCTGAGCAAGGCAGAATGCACATCATGGAACTCTGGGGAGTGTAGGTAAGACCTAGCATAGGGTTTGGGCTTTGGTTGGGTCACTCTGGAGAAGGTCTAATGAAGGGGTGATCATACTAGATTGGGGGCTGCCAGAATGCAGGGCCATTCTATGGTTGGGTATTTCAATCAATCTTATCTATAGGAGAAGATTAGCATAAGGATAAAGCTGTAATTGGTACAGAAAGTAGTAGTCGCCCATTTTATGGTAGGGATGAGAGAGCATTTGGTATTTGGGGGCCTGCACATTCATCTTCTTGTTGTCCCACTGGATCATGGTCTCAAAGGGATCTTATCTGATGTTGGCATTCTGTGATTTGTTTACATCCAACATGAGAATATGGCCCGGCCTTTAGCATCAGATCAGTTCCCAGATGTCTCCATGGCCAAGATACTCACTTGTTCCTCTGCCCTGCCATCTCAGCCAGTCCATGGCTCCAGAAAGTTGAAGTAACTGTAGGATCCGTGGTTGGCAAAGGTTTCTGGTCAATTTTCAGGGTTGTGATATGGCTGTGGGAAGAGGAGGAAGGGAAGATTAAACCATAAATGCTTCTGTATTTTACAAAAACTATCCTAACAATACTATATATTTTTATAAAATAGTCTGTTGACAGACTAAGATTCATCTCCAGAGGGACTCACTTGAAAGTAGTGTGCTGACCCACTGGCCAAGATGGAGAAAGGAAAAGGGTAGGAGGAAGAAATAGGGGCCAAATATTGCTACAATTGACGCTGTTCTCTCTATGAAAACTAGGCACAACAAAGACTTTAACATTTCAGCCAACTGTCTACTTATTTTAAGTATTTTGATACAATTAAGTCTTGGTACAATGAATGAGCTTGTACTGTCTCTTGCATGTTGTAATGTAATGTGCTCTGTGCCACCTAAACCACTTACGCCTGCCACGTAAAAATAGTCAATATGTGACTGAGCCTTGATGTCGAGTCCTAATATAAATGAGTGAGAACATTATGAGGGTGGACAGAACATCCATCCATAACTGAATCAAAGTAGGGGCCCGAGGGGTTTTATGGCTTCATCCATTCTACTCCTTCAAATAATCAAGATCACCACAGACCTTGAGAAACCCCCCACATGGCTGGTGGGACTAAGATCACATGGAGGTTCATTTTCAAAAGTTTTCTTACCTAAATGTGTCCAGTGTCTTGTGTTCCAGAACCAGGTTTGTATTTCCAGTCAGGTCAAGGTCCTGTAAGGTAGCAGGCAGGGCCTCTGGGATCAGGATTTCTGTCAAGTCATTACAACTTAGGTCTACAAACTGAGAAAAAAATGGAAAAAATCAAAAGAAAATACATCATATTATTCAGTATAGAACATTCTTAACTCTCTAACATTCAGTCTACTACTATGTCCCCCAAGGGAACTTAATTTCTTCCCAGGAATCCACTGAATATACTGTGATCCCTAACTGCCACGTCCTTCTTCCTTACGAGGTCAACTTCATTCACTCTCCTGCCACTCCCCCCGAGGGACAGCATTCCAGCACATGAAAGTACCTGGATCTGAGGCAACTGCAGTATTTCTGGGAAAATGCTGATGTTGTTGGAGTGTGCGACAAGGGTGTGCAGCCTTTTGCAGTTCGCTATGGTCGTGGGAATGGTTTTAAGCTTGTTGCCACTTAGGTTCAGTTCCTCCAATTGTTCCAATTTATTTAGTTTGCTGAAAAAGAAACACCAATATACCACACTGCACCCAAAAGGAGCTGCCAAGCAAGTGGTACAGCAGCCAGAGTGCAGAGGTGTCTGGCCCAGGGCCAGATGCCTGGCCATAATGAAATGATCAGAGATACCAGAAAGGGAAGGGCTCCCCAAGGTGACTGCTGCTGCCAAACCTCAGCCTGGTCTGCCTCCCAGTGTGTCTGCAGGGGCTGAAGCTTCCCTGGCTTCTCTGACAGCTGCTGGATCTTGTGCACGAACAGCTTCCTATTATGTGACTTACAGGGAGTGGCTGAATCAGCATCGGCCTAAGGTTGGTAGATTAGTTGCTTCGCCACTAACTAGTTGCAAAATACTGCATAAGTTAATGTCGGTTTATATCAATATCCTCAGCTATAAAAGAAGCTGAACTAAATCATCACTAAGAGTCTTTTCAATTTTAAACATCTACCGTGACCTATACATAACACAATCTATCTTCACTAAAGGTTATATTGAGTCGTTACTATACATACAGCGCTGTGCTAAGAATGTTAATGCAATGTGATTCACTGTTCTGCTGGATTGAGCAAAGCTTTCTCCACAATAACCAAAATATCTTAAGATGGCCTAACACCTTTATCTAGATTATTACAAGTTGCTCTAATATAACATACCATAATTTCTATTGCTAAAAAAGCCATAAATACTTTTTCATAATTAAGCTCAGTAAATTAAAACTGCTTTTTAATTATAATCCTATCTAATAAAGAGGTAATATGCAAATTGACCATCACTCCAACACACAAGATGTCCACACCCATGTGGTCAAAGATGGCTGCCACAAGATGGCTGGCAGGGGAGGCAGTTGGGGGCAACCAGGCCTGCAGGGGACAGTTGGGTGGGACCCAGGCCTGTGGGGAGGGCAGTTGGGGGGGACCAGGCCAGCAGGGGGGAGCAGTTAGGAGCAACCAGGCTGGCAAGGGAGGGCAGTTAGGGTGACCGGGCCAGCAGTGGAGGGCAGTTGGGGGCGACCAGGCATGCAGGGGAGGGCAGTTAGGGGCAATCGGGCCAGCAGGGGAGGGCAGTTAGGGGGTGATCAGGCTGGCAGGCAGAAGCGGTTAGGGGCAATCAGGCAGGCAGGCAGGTGAGCAGTCCTGGACTGTGAGAGGGATGTCCCAGATTGGAGAGGGTGCAGGCTGGGCTGAGGGACACACACCCCCTGTGCATGAATTTCGTGCACCGGGCCTCTAGTAGTAATATATATTCACTGAAAAAATTTGGAAAAAGGGACAAGGAAAGCAGAGGTGGAAAAAAAAAATCATACTACCAGAGTACTCTGATGACTTTTTGGTGGAGGGTATTCTTGTCCTTTGTCATGCATGAAACTATATTTTAAATTAAAAAACGATGCTACGTTATATTTTATAACTTGATGTGTTTTTTTACTTAATACATTTTAAGTGTTCCATGTCCACATCTCATGCTGTTCTCTCATACTCCTCCCTGCTCGGATCTGCTACTACTTTCTGACTTGTGGACAGAAACACAGTGAGTGTCCCTCTCAGTCAGTCTCTTACGGAGTACCCAGAGCTGTGCTAGATTTTGAAAATAGTGCAAAAGAAACAGAAAATTTGGATTATGCCTGTGCAATTATAACATTGTTTAAGAGGTGACCTGACAGTGGATTTATTATTCAGTATAGAACATACATTTCTTTAATGTACTGCTCCTAAATTCCATTTAGATTTACTATCTGTACCAGAGTACTCTAATTTTATATGATCTGCTCCTGTTCTTGTCTTTACTTCTAACTTATTTTCATATTTTTAATGTGTTTTACACTTAATATTAACCTGCTTTTGACCCCTCCCACAATATAAGTGTCACTAAATTAGGTGGAATTCATGAGTTTCAGAGTATTCATCTGGTATCTCACAACAGCTTCAAAAATTAATATAACTTGTCAGTAGTCTGTCATTTCCACTTTATATGACTGTGTGTGGGGCCAACTGAATTAATCTCATCAGATTTCAAGGGATCTATCACATTCTGAAATTAAGATTCTGCATTCACTTTAAAAGCCACCATTTAAATACACTGAGTGGTCAGATTATTATGATCTCTGAACGCATAATAATCTGGCCACTCAGTGGATATATATATATATACACACACACATACATACATATATACATACACACACACACACATACATACATATACGTATACATATATATATATATATATATGTATGTATGTGTGTGTGTGTGTGTGTGTGTGTGTGTGTGTGTATATATATATTAATTAGAGGCCTGGTGCATGAATTTGTGCATGGGTGGGGGCCAGCCTGGCCAGGGGGAGGGGACATGGGTGGTTGGTTGGCTGGCCTGCCTGCTGGTCGAACTCCTGGTTGAGGGGACAATTTGCATATTAGCCTTTTATTATATAGGATATACACTGAGTGGCCAGATTATTATGCGTTCAGAGATCATAATAATCTGGCCACTCAGTGTATATTTGTATTGATTTCAGAGAGGAAGGGGGAGGGGGGGGGAGGGAGGGAGGAATATCAATGATGAGAGAGAATCACTGATTGGCTGTCTCCTGCATGCCCCCCACTGGGGATCGAGCCCACAACCCGGGCATGTGCCCTTGACTGGAATCAAAGCCAGGACCTTCAGTCTGCAGGCCGACACTCTGTCCACTGAGCCAAACCGGCTACGGCTAAAAGCCACTGTTTAAATTCTTTTAGGAAGCAATCATGTTTATCCTGCTTGTCTTTTATGAGCTCTAAATATCTTCTTTCATAAATATTCAAAAAATTTATAATCCCTATCAGTTTTTCTGAGTTTATTACATTTCTAAGAACATTCATAAAATAAAATTAGAATCAAAATATAGTTTTATTGTTTTCATTCAAATAATACCAAACATCATTTCCCTATTGTTTTAGTCTTTCAAAGCATGAGTTTTATTATTACCTTCATGGTATAGATGTATTTTTCAGGTATCACATTTTATCAAATGTACCGTATTTTCCAGCATATAAGACGACTTTTTAACCCAGGAAAACCTTCTCAAAAGTCGGGGGTCGTCTTATACACCGGGTGTCATCTTATAGGGCGGGTATATCCCAAACTCTATATTTTAACTGGAAAAGTTGGAGGTCGTCTTATACGCCCAGTCGTCTTATATGCCAGAAAATACGGTACTTTGGAAGATATTTATTTTTCTACATACACTGTTTAAAACTTTGACCACATTAAACGTCTTGCTTATGTCTTCTTATGGGTGAAGAAGCCTGGCTATTATTCATCTCTTCCTCCTGGAAGGCCAACACCCCCAGGCTCTGTGCAGTGCAATGAGCTACCTACATATATCTTTAACATCCTGCATTTATTATGCTGCATTGCGATTGCCTATATCAATTCCCCCAATTTGACTGGAAGTAACTTGAGGACAGAGGCTGTAACTTAATCGACGCTGCTTCCCAGGACTTACACAGTACCTGACATACAGTAGGCATTCAATATATACAGCTGACCCTGAACAACATGGGTTTGAACTGTGCTCGTCCACTTATACACTGATTTTTTTCAATAAATACAGTTGGCTCTTCATGCCCACAGATTTCCCACCGACTGTGGATGGGAAACAGCATTTTCATATTCCCAACCACGGTCTACCAGCTGCAGATCAAACACATTGTTTTGCATCCACAGTTAGTTGAATCCACATATGCAAAGGGCCAACTGCAGAGTGAAAAGTTACAGGTGGATTATCGATTGTATGGGGGTTGGTTCCCCCTAGCACACAGCTTATTCAAGGATCAACTGTATATAATGAATAAATTAATGGACTCAACAGTACTTTTATGAAGCAGTGCTGACATGAAAAGAGGAAACAATTGTCTCCAGAATTTCTTTAATTTATGTCATAAGCCTGTACTTTTCTAGGCTGAAAATTCTCAGACCATTCATTATCAGCTAACTACAACTAAGAATTAAACACATTTAACCACAACTTCTCCAGTTACTGATACGTAACAACTAGGTACAAACACTTTCCCATTCAACTAGTAGAATCCGTAAATCACTCCACATAAAGCAAGAGTATCTAGTGAGATAGTGGCAATGCAGTCTAACAAATGCAGAATGCCTGTGATTTGTCTGAAATGACCGAAGTGTGCATTTGTTTACCTTGCGGGAAAAGTTTGTAGCTGGTTGTTTGCAAGATGCAGGATTCGCAGGTGTGGGTGCCCAACCAGGACGGGCACACACTGATCTGTCAGGAGGTTGTTGGTCAGATAGAGCAGCTGCAGGGCACTCAGGCTCTCCTCCCCTGCAGAAGCAGATGGCAAGGACTCCAGACTATTTGCGGATGCATTCAAGTACCTGAGGCTGACAGAACACACACATCATCTCCTGCATGGTTATCTGTTGCCTTAGATGGAAAACATCATGCCATCTCAGTAGGGCACACTGCCATTACATGCTCCAAAACGCATGACAAATGAAACTTCCTTCAGGTAGTTTTCTCTAATTGATTCTAACAATCAAAGTTCCTTTTACTCAACTCATGCAAGCCAACTAGGCAGGAAATAGACAGGCTTGGTAGTAGTCCCGGGCTTCTGTGTTGCTGAAATCTACCTTAGCTTCACCTTTACTATATGTCGCCCCCGAAAGAGTGCTGTTGAGTATCATGTTCACAAATATCCAAACTGTGAAGACACCCTTCGGAAAATTTTTTGTCAGATTTCAACGTCATCGTATTTATTTAGCTAAGCCCCTTGAAATCCCCTAATAATAGGCATAGTGCTGTTTCCAACTGTTTGCTGTTACAGACATTATAATGAGCACCTTTGTATCCTTATCCAAATATTTCTTTATACTACATTCCCAGAAGCAAAATTGGTTGGGGTCAAAAGATACATATATCTTTAAAATTTTCATATATATTGCCAAACTGAGCTCCAGAAAGGGCAATACCAATTATACTTACAATATGTATTATATATACAAACATTGTTTTTCTTTCTTTTTATATACAAACATTTTTTAGAATTTCCAAAGATTTTATTTTTTGGAAAGTCCAACCAAGTGTATTGAGATGTATAAGCGGCCACACGAAGAACAAGCCAGACACTTGTAAGCTAAATGCCTTTTGTATGTTTCCTGTAGCCAGCAATTTTCAACCTTTGCATCTCATGGCACATATAAACTACTGAAACTCTGTGCACACCAAAAAAGATGTATTTCTTGCTGATCTGATAAAAAAAAAAGGTATAATTTTGATTCACTCACACCAGAGGGCTTGTGTTGGCTGTTGTCATTCTTTTATGTGACAATCTAAGGGAAAAGTGGTCAGTGCCCCTGACTAAATAGTATTACATGTTTTAAACATTCTTGCAGCACACCAGTTGAAAATCACTGCTATAGCCTATGTTAAATTACTACTGCTTATCTCTATTTTCTCCATTTCTAAAGTGAAGATAATATTGCCTTCTCCATATTGCAGAAGGCTATAAAACAAATCTTCATTGAATGGTGGGTGACATACACATTAGGTATACCTGATTATGGGTGTTAAAGTAAGAAAACATATTACTTATTGCTAATTTACAATGAGAAAGCAAGTAACACCTTCTGAAACAGTGTTACCTTTAAATGCAGTTTTCAAAGTAGGTAGTAAAACAGTGATGCAAATAAAGAATAAAACTCAATGATAGCTTGGTAAAGCTAGAAGCAAAAACAAAATTAACTTTAGTGGTATGTCCTTTTCTCCTAATGAGAAAGCTGAAAATTGTCAAGAAAGCGGCATGAGAGCACTGCAATTTCTCTTTAAAGGTCATAACTGAATTCATTTTCTGAGATGAAAGCCTGGACCTTCCCCACCTGTTTGAAACTGTTTACAACACCAAACTTCTTACGTATTTGATGGTTAATTCAACCCTAGAGTCGAAGATTACCACCTCATAAAACAGTGTCCTGTTTTATTTCATAGAAAGTACAAATGTCTCCACCCATAGCTGGGCTAGGAGGTAAACTATAAATCTAGTTCCAAAGGTCACCTCAATGACAAGTCAGCGCAGTCTGTGTAGCCTAATGATTCTGCTCTTTAAATAACGTCTGCGGTACTTACTTTAAGGCCCTGGAGAAGAGGGTGTCCGGCAGCCTGGGCAGCAGGTTGTGCTGAATATCCAGCACCTCCAGAGGGATGTGCTCCACTAGCTCGGGGAGGTTCTGCACATGATTGTGTCCCACCATCAGTTTCCTAAGACTCAGGCTACTAAGAATTCTGGAAGTGGGCAGGGAGGGGGACAGTACAAAGAAACAAAAAACTCACTTAAATCTTTCTTTCTGAGTCTGCCCTTGGCTATTTAACTAAATGAGTAAATGAATAGAAACATACTCTTCTAGACAGTATAATCCCTGACAAGTGCCTGAGCCAAGAAAGCAGCCATGGCCATATGTTTACCCAGCACCCACCAGGAAGTCATTACGGTCATCCTGGGAAAAGGGGAGTTAATGAAAGCAACCAGCACCGAACAGATCTAAACAAATTATTTCTAGAATAAATCGACTGAGATTTAAGTCTAGACAGCACCAAGAATTGAGTGAATCTATTAGTATTAATATAGGTAACTATAATAAATTAATAACAAAATTCATTATAACAAAGCCACTATTCTGTGCTTAAAATGTGCTAGGCCACTTAACTATGAGGTTCAGAAGAAATAGTGACTGATTTGCCAAAGATCTCACATTGGATGTAGTCAATGGCAGTCAGGATTTGAACTAAGGCCTGATTCCAAGGTTGCGCTCATCCCTACTATGCTACAAAAGCCTCTAGTTTAATTTAAAACACTCCACTAGGTGATAACTACACATTTTACACCTTATGTAAATGGTATATTCAATGCTTGTGAATATACAATTTACCCCCTCCCAAGCACCTCTCTCTTTCCCCGCTCTACATGTAGAAATCCCACCATCTTGTATCTTATAATTATTCAAAGTTCTGAATTTCTAAAACATTTTATTCAAAGTTCTGAATCTCTACAACATTTTATTTATACAGTGCAGTGATGAAAAGTGAAGGCGAGAATGACAACATTCAGCACTTGCAGGCGTGGCTCAGTGCTTGGAGCGTCAGCCTGCACACCGAGGGTCTTGGGCTTGGTTCCTGGTCTGGTGGGGGTGGGAGGGTGGTGGGGGCGCCATACCTGGGTTGCAGGTTCAGGGCACGTGTGGGAAGCAATCAATCAATGTGTCTCTTTCACATTGGTATTTCACTCTCTCTCCCTGCCCCTCCACTCTCTCTAAAAATCAATGGAAAAAATATCCTCACTCCTCGGGTAAGGATTTTTTTTAAAAAAGAAATGACAACATTGCAACGTCAGCACTCATTACTTCCTAGTTAAGTGTGACCTTGGGCAAGTTACCGAGCCACTCCAAGCCTTAGTCTCTCGTCTACAAGATGAGGATAACAGCACCTATATAACAAGGCTGTCAAAGGATTAAATAAAAGTAAAGTTCCCAGAACTTCGCCCAGCTCACAATAACTCATCCAATAAAGAGTATCTACTACAAGTATCATAGCACCAACCTATGCCTGCAACCCGTTACGTTTTATCAGTTAGCTGTGCACAAGTCCCCTCAGCTACCTGCTTATTACTAAGTTTCTTACAGGCCAGCCTATGCATTAGCTGCTCCTCTATCACTCGCAGCACTTCATACTGCCCTGCACTCAGCAGGTACTGAATATTTATTGAACAAATAAATGAAAGTACCTATCCAAAGTAACCCCAATCTAGGAGAGTAATTAATACATGCATACACGCACAGATATCATTATACACATACATAATATATATATTAACACACACTTACCTCACAGGAACCTCTGTCAGAAGATTATAGCTCACATCTAATATTTCTATCTTCTTTGCTTCACAGGCCCAGTCAGGGACACATTCCAGCTGGTTTCTATCAAAAATAAATCAACACAAGTCATCATTTACGATGATGAGTGGAACTCAGTTCATTAGTCTGTAATATACCTGTTAACGGGCCCATGAGCCCCTTGAGGGCAGGAGCACTATACATAAGCATTCTTGGTCCACTTCCAGAATGCACTAGGTGCTCAATGCATGTCGCTGATAGAGAGGCGGACAGAGATAAGCACCCAAACGTGTAAAACCCTGGGTCAATTATACTGCATGCTCAAAGAAGATACAAAAGCTCTCAGCAGTAGGAAAGCATACATGTGATGGGATGGTTGAAGGAGAGATGTGGAAAGACTTAATGGAAGAAGTGGCATTTTAAACAAACCTTTGAAGATGACTATAGGTAATAACTGGGGAAGAAGAATAGGAAATTCTGGGGAAAATGAACAAAATGAATAAAAGTGAGGAAGTAGGGGCACAAGGTAACTAGTGGGGGGCTTCAAAACATTTAAAATGTGAATGCAAATATTTAGTATAGCACTGAGCAGACACCTAGTAAAAATATTTTTATTTTCAGATATTACTTAGCCTCTCTAGGCCTCAACATATCTACTGATCGTTCGATTGAGACGATGAGGCAGAATGAAGTGAGGGCTGTAAGAGAAATGCTGATACGGCTACGATGGCTCAGCGAAGGAAGCACTTTGTCTGGAATGGATCAAGGCAAGCTCCCTAAGAAATAGGACATCTGGGTTAGAATTTGAAGAATGTTGGACAGTGACCTGAAGAGAGGAGGACATTCTAAGAAATAGGGGACAACATGAGTGAGAACACAAAGGCAAGGAAAGAAATGGCATGACATATGTGGGAATAATGACAAGCAGTTTGGGGAAACGGAGCCGAGAGTGGTAAGAAACAGGCTGGAGAAAATGAAATCATGTCCAGAAGACTGACTTTACCCTGCAGGTACAGGGGGGTCACTGAAGGATTAGTAAGTAAGTACAATGGGTCACTCTGTGGCTACATGGAGGTCTGGTTGAGATGATGATATTAGTAAAAGGAAGACTAATCAGGAAGCTGTTACAGAATTCCAGACAAGAGGTGATATAGGCCTAAGGGAGTGGTAATACATATGGGAGGGGAAGGACTTCAGAAGTATTTAGATTTCTTGTACCTCAAAACTACCAAATTATCCACATACATCTTTTAAATATTAGGAATCAAACAAGCACCACCCTCAAGAAACACACTCACCTGGAAAGTTCTAGAGACGTGAGAAGACTGGGTACTGGATAGACATTCACTGCTGTCAGCCCTAATTGAGGAACGAATGGGTGTCAGTAACGTTGTCTAAAGAAGAAAGTAACAGAGTAAATAAGGAAAAAGTGACATCGTCAGAAAGAAAACAGGCACCTACTGACATGAACTAAAGACAAAAGCCACGGGGTAACGCACATGAATGGCGTGGTCTCAATTTGAAGACCAAATACAACTAAAGACGGATCGTATGTACTGCACTGGACTCACACCAGACCAGGAAGTTTGTTAATAGTAACTACTTAATTTTTTTTAAATTGATAATGGGATTTTCACTGGCAATATTTTAACTTTTAACGACAGTACAACATAGATATAGAAAAGGGCAACAACCCTACGTGTACAGATCGCTACATTTTTACACACGGAACACACTAGTGTAGCCAGTGCCCGTTACTGGCTCCCAGGAGCTTCCTCGCATCCACCTTCCAGTCTCCTCCCCTCACCGTCCTCACTCCCTATACCACAGGCTACTTTTGCTTATTTACATAAATTACATACCGTCTGTAAAGTTTTTGATCTGGCTTCATTAACTCCTCATTGCACTTGTGAGATCTGTTCATATTACTGCATATGGGTGTAGTTCATTCATTCTCCTGGCAGTACGAAACTTTTTATATGACTGTACCACGATTTGTTTATTCACTTTAGAGTTAGGACACTTAAGCACGAATAGTGCTTCTATGAATGTTTTTTCCATGTCTTTTGTGGACCAATATAAGCATTTATGTTGAGTATAAGCTTAGGAGAGAACTGCTGACTACAGGGGGTGCATATACTGAACAGTTTTCCAGGGTGGTTGTACCAGTTTATACTCGCAACAACTGACACTGGTATTTTCAGTCTCTCCTCCTAGTCCCTCTGGTATGCGTGCAGTAGTGTCACTCTGGTATGCGTGCAGGGGTTCAATTGCATATCCCTAATGACAAGTGAAGTTGAGTGCCTTTTCCTATAGTAACTGATCATTTGGATAACTTCTTTTGCGAAGCTGAGTCCTTTACTCTTGAGGCGTCAAAAGTGCAAGTGTTGATGTGAATTCTTCCAGCTTGTTGAATTTAAGGATTCTGTAAACAGAATAGCTAAGTTCGAAAAAGCCCCATTTAGTACAGTACTGTGACAGAACCTTGGTTACGAAGGACTGCATCTATGTCAATAAGGTCTTTTCCAAAGAAGCCAGTTATTCAGATCTTTAGATACATTAAGAATAGAAAATGGTCCTATTAGTATTTCCATGACAAAAGACTTACTACCAAACCACAATATCTATGAACAGCACAACACTCATCAGCTGTGACACTATTCTGACCTAATCTCAGCTATCATTTGAAGCTTCTGTAACCTGGTTAAAGGCATCAAAAGAATTCCTTAACTATCTTTTATCCTAATAACGCATTTTAGAGATACAGAAAAGACAACAAAATAATGAACACTCTCTTTCACCTATCATGTAGCTTTTAACAAATTTTGACATTCTGCCTAATATACTTCTTTTTAAATTAAGAATTGAAACATTGCACATACCAGGTAAACATCATCCTGAATATGACTTTTATCATTCCCATGGATTCTTTCATAGTGCTATGGCATATTTATAGCTAAGAAAACAACATTTTTGTGTGTTTTAAAATTTGATAATAACTATCCTAGTGTACATATAATTATGCACTTCCTTTTTTTACTCAAAAGTGCTTCTGAGATTTATCCATATTAACACACAAAGCTTTAGTACCTTGATTTCCATTGCTGTGCAATATTCTATTATACAAATATGTCATGGCTTAGTTTCCCTGTTTCCCTATTAATAGTCATATTTTTTATTTTTTTCACTATAACAAGCACAATGCTGTGATAAGCGTTCTTGTCCACATCTCTTTCTACACATGAGTGTCTCTGGGAGATATTCCAAGCAGGGCCATGTGTGTCTTCAGCTTCTCTAACACCAGCACACTGCTCTCCAAGGCGGTTTTACCAACCGCACTCTGACCGGCAGTGTATAAGGCGCTGCCTGTCCCTATCTTCAATAGCACTTAGCGTTATTTTTTGTATTTGATGAGTATAAAATGTATTATCTAAATTGTAATTCCACTCACACTTAGTGAAACTGAACATCTTTTCCTTTCCTTCTTAAACACAGAAAAAGTAATTATGAACTCTTTGGTAAAGATGAACTCTCCATTAAAAAATGACCTCAACAAATAAGAGGTCTTTTACATGGAAAATATTCCTGGAGCAAATCACTATCAAAACGAGGGGTTTCTCTTTCTAGAACTGAGGCAGCACAAGGTTTTAGATTAGAAGTTGGCAAAGGGTTAAATATTTAGTAAATACTTGGCACGTAGTGAAGCTCAAAGCATCTTGTAATGTCTTTTTATGCATATTACAACCACTTAAGTGTTGATAGCAAACTGAAAAGACAAAGCTAGGTCTCAATGAACCTCAAATTCTACTTTACAGAGAGCATGAGCAGAGAGCTGAGGACCACCACAGATGCCATTGTTCTTAGAAAGCTCTGATGAGAGCTGTAAGAGAAAAAAACGGAAGCTGGGCAGAGAACTCACTGTTGGAATTGGCGTAGAGAGTCCGAAGGGAGAAGCCACTGAGTGTCAGCTCCCTCAGCTGGTTCCGCTCACAATGCAGCTGCTCCAAGCTACAGAAGGAGCTAAGATCTAAGTCAGTCAGTCGGTTGTCCCGCAAATCCATGTGGGTGATGTATTTATTTCCCTCCAGATGTTCAATTACCATGGTTTTCAAATGGTTCATCCTTAATATTAAAAAATAAGGAAATCATTAGAAATAAAATCTACCAAATGTGCTATCAAAAGAAAAATAGGAGAGGTATGTGAAATATGGTAGCAACCATACTTAGGTAAAAACTGCTGTTTAAATTTTAACCCTGCTAGTTTGGCGCCTGCACGCACTTACTTGCTTGAACAATAGGGTAGTTACCTCAGCTCCAGATTGAGACCTGGAGACTCACATTAATCCACACACATCACAAAGGTCATTTTCCTGTGCCTGTGGACCAGAACCACAGGAGATGGATTCCCACTGACTCAGTGGCTCCAGGAGTTGACTACCTTTAGAGATTATTAACCCTGCTCAGTCCTGCTTTTGTACAATTTGCTTTCGCAAGATAAGTCTGCATTCCAATGTCTAGAATTTAGAATTTAGCATTTAGAACAAAGGAAAATTCTTGTGGTTTAGACCTTTAAAAGGACTGCCTACACCTGGGACAGCGCGGTCGTGAGGGTGGCCACCTGCGTGTGGTGCCCTTGCGGCCGTCCTGGCCAGTTCAATAAATCCTTGCCTGCTTTTTTTAATCAATTAGCAGCCTCCGGTGGTCTTATTTTTGACTCCAGGGTTCGACCCCACAACAGTATGATGTTTTTCCCTCTTTCTAAACAACTTAAGAATTTCACTACTTGCCTCATTTGCAAGGTACTAAGTTCAGCTTCTGTAACATGACTAAAGGCAATCAAAAGAGAAGTCCTTCTGATTCTAGAACTGAGGCAGCACAAGGTTTTAGATTAGAAACTGGCAAAGGGCTAAATAGTTAGTAAATATCTGACACTTAGTGAAGCTCTAAGTACCTTGCAGATAGCTGTTCCTTAAGTTCTTTATTTTAAGTCAGATAATCCAGACTGGCAAATGCATAACAAGTTAAATAAAGAGAAAGGAAAAAAAGACCATGATCCCACAGAGTTCGTTAACTTCCACCCCAATACCTACTAAAGTTAGCTGGGGACGAGGGAGTAGGACCAAGGGCCAGAAGACGAGCATAACCTTCTGGGTCAGTGAGTAGCAAAGCAGGCCTGGAGGACCTCGGCAAAAGCCAGAGGAAGCAGCCACCCTTCCCCTCTCCCCTTCTCGGCCTGTTCTCTCTGGTGCTAAGATTCACGTTACATTAATTAATGGATTGGAAAATCATCACTATCTGTATGGAATAGTTCAAGGGCAAATTAGAGAAACTGGCTTCTTGGTTCTGTCTATACAAGTATATTATTTAAGGCACTCAGGCCTGTTCTCATTTTCTTGTATTCCAATACATTTTTTTCTATTACTATATCGTTATAAGGATATCAAAGGCTTAGTGTAAATGACAGAACAGCTCTTATGTGTCTTTTACAGCTTCCTTTAGGAAAATATAACTATAAATAGAACTCTTAAAAATTATTAGTAAAACCTTTTAACATTTTAATAATAATAAATGAATATCAAGAAGAAACCCAATGATTCAACAGAAAAATGGTCAAGTTTACAGAAAAACACAAACTACCAATCAATAAGCATTAAGAAGATGCTCAACTTCAATCATAAAAACTGATTAACACAAAGAAATACTATTCCTATCTACTGCACTGGCAATAAGGAAAAAGACTGCTAAAATCCAACAATGACAAGGCTGTGAGGCAATCGGAATTCTTATAAAATGTTGCTGGGAGGTAAGTTAAATAACCTTTGTCAAAGGCAATTTGAAGTCTCTATCACATGGAACACTTATACCTCATTCATAATCTCTGCTATGGATTGAAAGGCGAAGCTTTGTTACATCTTTGAAACTATAGCTTTAAAAGCCTAATGTTTTAAAAAAGTCTTTATAAAGAGAAAACCTAAAGGTCCATCAGAGGTCCAGCTAAAGGAGATATGGTAACAAGTGACCTTACCTTAAATCTACGTGTTTGATATGGCTCATTCTGTTCAGCATCCCTAGGTTTAGGACTTCCAGTCGATTTCCTGCCATAACCACTTTGTCTAACATGGTGAGTTTCTCATACACCTCGGGAATTTGACTGAAGTTGTTGAAGGAAATTCCAAGGGAGGAAAGCTGTTGCAGATTTCCCAATTCTTCAGGCAAAGTAGTCAGAAAGTTGCCATCAAGACAGAGAGTTTGAAGACTATAGGAAGAAAGCAAAACAAGTCTACTTTATGAAAGATTTTAATTGGAAAGGGCAGAACTAGAATTATGGATTCTAACTCTTGTCACTAATTTTTATGAATCCAATAAATGATAAAATGTCCTAAGTATCTATAGAAACTTATTATTAAGATGGCTTAAACATAACTGACACTGATGGTCCCTCCAACATCAAAAATAGCCGGAGCCTCTGCTGTTGAAACTGAGGGACACTAGTCACTGCTGTAGGCGAGTAACTGCTGCTGACAGAATGCTCATAATACAGGATTTATTTCACTGTGAGAGCACGTAGTACTACCTTCATTCCAAATGCCAGACCAGTCACTTACTCTGCCAGGGACGTGAAGAAACTAGTGAAAAGTCATGATACTTACTTTAGGAGATTGCCAATCTGACTTGGCAGGTCGTGAAATCCATTACAGGAAAGGTTTAGCTCAGTCAGGGTAGAAATCTCACACAACGATACAGGAAACAACCCAAGTTTATTATGGGACAAGTTCAGGCCCTTCAGATGAGAAAATCTAAAAAGCAAAAGCACAAATTACATATATATACTACTGAATGAGAAAGCAATCTATTTAAATGTTCATCACAGAATTTGTTCCACAAATATTCACTGAGCTCTCACTATGTGCCAAATTGTGCACAGCCGAGATGCTAAGATGACCAATGCTCAGTCCAGGCTACAAGGGAACCAGGTCTAGTGTGATGGGAGGCCTCTCTTTTCCTTAAAAAGGCAAAAAATCTTGAAGACAAGCTTATGTTGGAACAATTAAGTCATACCGATATACTTGAAATCTTTTCCTTTATTAAATTTCTACATGATATGTAACACAGACCTAGCAACAATTAATCAACTCATAGACACAGGAATAGCTAACATGTAGACCAAATCCCTTTATAAGCAACTTTTTTTAATATTGAAATTATATTGGTTCAAAAGTCACTTGAAATGAATGGGCCACTTATATGAAGCTTAAGACATGTATACTATATATTATGGAGTTCTACTGTAATGTGATCTGATATACAACACGAAATAGAAATTACTAGTGCTTCTATTTTGTTGGTACAAGTGAAAGTCTCTATACTGTCTTAGCCAGAGACAGCATTAACCTAAACTGGATCTGCAGAAGTCACTACGGTCATTCTCCTTCGGAGTATTATACTTCACTATGTGCTGGTGCAAGATGGTAAGGCTGAGGCGGTGCTCTCCACGAGGAAGCTCTGTATCGCCTGCTTCCAGATTTGAATCCTTGTACCTCACACTAACACTCCTCTTCCAAATTTTCAACTCTTGATTTCTGTTTTTGTTTTGTTAATCCTCACCCCAGGATATTTTCTCCATTGATTTTTTTAGAGAGAATGAAAGGAGGGGGAAACACAGAGAGATAAACATCAATGTGAGAGACACATCAATTGGCTGCCTCTCATGTGTGCCCTGGCTGGGGCCGGGATCAAGCCTGCAACCAAGGTACATGCCCTTGACCGGAATTGAACCAACGACCCTTCAGGGCTGATGCTCTAACCACTGAGCAAACAGGCCAGGGCTCAATTCTTGATTTCTAATTGTACTGACATTGACTACTGATTGTGGCCTTGGTGCCTTAACTTCTGAATTCCTAACCCAACCCTCAAACTAGATTTACCCTATTTTCATAGCAACTCAGAAGGAAATGCTAAAAACCCACTTCCTTAAAATTATAGTTTGTTTTTATTTTTTAAATACCAATATTATTAAAACAATGATCTCATTACTAATCATAGGCTTAAACTTGAAAAACTTGGTAAAATGTAAGATAAAAATCAGAGCTTTCTGTAATTTATTCTAAAAATATCAGTTACTAAGGACGTATGTAAAATGTCACTTCAATGTATACTATCTTTTTAATCACCATGTAATTTGACTGCTTTAATTTCTAATTTCTCCCCTCCCCATAAGAAGCCCAGACAATTACTTATACCAGTGGTTGGCAAACTGCGGCTCGCGAGCCACTGACCTAGACTCTCGATTCCAATAATTACAGGCTGTTGTTGTTCTTTGTGATTAAGCCCCATCCCAGTGGTCGGCAAACTCATTAGTCAACAGAGCGGCAAACCGCGGCTCAGGAGCCGCACATGGCTCACAAGCCGAAGTTTGCCGACCAATGCTCATATATTTATTCACTGCCATCCATTTTCAAAGGGAAGAGGGAGGTGACATGAGTGGAGATTGGGAATAGAAAACGTATTCTTGCCCTGACTGGTTTGGCTCAGAGGATAGAGCGTCGGCCTGCAAACTCAAGAGTCCCAAGTTCGATTCCGGTCAAGGGCATGTACCTCGGTTTCGGGCACATCTCCATTAGCGGGTTTGCAGGAGGCAGCTAATCGATATTTCTAGCTCTCTCTCCCTCTCCTTTCCTCTCTGTAAAAAATCAATAAAATATATTTTTTAAAGTGTATTCTAACAAAGGAGATGGAAAATATATGGGTCATACTATAGTCCTTTAGGAGTGAAACAGTTCCTTATTAGAAGAGGGAAGTTTCATAGATAATAAAAGGCTAGAGTCGGCAGTAGCACGTACAAAGAAAAAATAAAAGCCCTAACCTGGGAGTGGAATTCTTTAAATTAGGCCTATTCTCTTTAAGTCATTTATGTTTGATACTTCTGATTCAAAAACTTCCATAAACTGAATCTCTCAATTTACCCTGGCTACATCACTATCAGTAACTTAACAAGATAATCTAGATCAATGGCAGCTCAGTGTTGCCTCCGTAACAGAAATTTTGCATCTATTTTCTGTTTTGTAAAAGGGGAAAGGAAAATGGGAAAATTGTGTAAAAAATTTTACTTCCTCTTCAAAAATAGAAAATACATAGATGATGGTAGGCATACTCACTCCTAAGTCAAACCACTAAAATATTGATTATGATTCATTTTTAATAAGTTAGTCCGAAAACCTGTTCTCCACATACTTGTAAAGAGTGTCAAGGCCCCCTGGCCTTTCTAACTGCATGAAGTTATGTCGCAAGTTGAGGTAGGTGATATCTTGACTGTAGAAGAGATGCTCAGGAACCTCCTCAAGGCTGTAACATGAGAGGTCGACAGTACTGATTCGCTGGGACACCACCTGAATCAGGTCAAAGAGAAGAGCCATCTGAGCGAGGACCGAATGCTCTCGCCCAGCACAGTATGGAACGGCATTTACACAAAAAGGCCGGGTTAAAAAGATGAGAAGAAAAAAAGGTAATGAGATCTAATTATTCATTTATAAAAACCAGTTAATATTTACTGTTCCTAAAACCATAAGCTGCTAGGAATACACAAAGGCATGCTATAAAGTGTCTATAAGCAAAAGATTAAAAATATAAATCATAAAAGTGGAAAAGTAACATTTCATGCAAGAAGTTAAGATGATTCAAACTAACTACAAAACTCTGGGAGGCAGTGAGATGTTGAAAGACATGTCCTTCTGTAGCCACACGGACTGTGCTACTACAGTTTCTTCATCTGCACTAGTGAAGATAAAGTCAAATAACCAAGCACACAGCACACTGCTTAGCATTCAAAAGATGCTCAAAAATATTAACTTCTCAGGGCAGAAGAATGCAATAGCTGCTAAAAATTGAAACTAGATTTATACCAAGATTTTATTACACAATGTAAGTACAGAAAATCCAATAAAACAAAAATGAGATTTATATTTCTACAATAGTATGCTAATAAAACATGGGTTCTGAAAAATGGGTCTAAAAAAAACCAAACAAAATACCACTGGAGAAGTCATTCATGTTCTGATGACAGGTCATTATATTGAGACAACCCTTTATGCAATTACTTAGTTCCACAAAGAAAAATGTGTTAAAGTTCTGCAAACAGGAGGATTTAGAAATTGCAATACAACTTTAGAGCACTTGTCATTACGGGCTAAAAAAGTAGAAATTATGCTGCAAAGCTAATTATCCTCAGCATACAGGAATAACGGTTTGTGGCAGGATCAGAGGTCGTGTTCCATCATA
The DNA here is from genome assembly GCF_027574615.1 of Eptesicus fuscus. Taxonomy (NCBI): domain Eukaryota; kingdom Metazoa; phylum Chordata; class Mammalia; order Chiroptera; family Vespertilionidae; genus Eptesicus; species Eptesicus fuscus. The sequence goes on from NC_072493.1 coordinate 9,028,580, forward strand.
AGTTCAAATCTGAAGTGGTTCATCAAAGCTGTGCTAAATGTAAACAGACCAAGGAAACTAGGCTACCAGTTAAGGAATGATTCCATCCATCACCAACTACTACGGTCCAGGGAAAGTCATTTGAATCTCATTCCTTCAAGGCCTTACCCTCCAAACAGAAATGTCATAAAAGGTAAATGCACCTTAAAATACTTTTGAAAGCATTTTGTACTATCCAAATATAAATAAGTTAAAGACCTGACAATAATTCCTTTATTTCATTCATTATATACTCAAAAAGGCCTAGAATAAAATGTGTAAGAATTATAATTCACTCTCTTGGGATTAAGTTTAGTTTCAAAATACATTTCTATCGGGCTTCTACATTCTTATCGCCACATCATGACATCTGACATCTTATCACCTTGGATGCTTGCCGCTGCCATCTCTGGTACTCAGCCAAAGTCTCAAAGCTGACATGATAGGTCTGAGCCTGGGCTCCAGCTGAGCTGAATGCAAGGGAGTACTGCCTTCGCTTCACTTCTTCTACCTGAAGAAGAACAGGAAAGAAAACCAGAATCCATTTTTAAAAAATCCTAGCCAACAAGCAAAGGACAATAACAAGATAATAACTCAATTTTTTAAAATAGGCAAAGGATCTGAATAGACATTTCTCTAAAAACTATAGAGAAATGGCCAATAAACACATGAAATGATGTCAATGTCATTAGTTATTAGATAAATACAAATCAAAACGTCACATCCACTAGGATGGCTAAAATAAAAAAGACAGGTAATAAGTGTTGCATAACAAATACAGCAAGGTTGTGGAGATATTGGAACCATCATACACTGCTGGTGAGAATATAAAATGGTTCAACTACTTTAGGAAACAATCTGGTAATTCCTCAAAAGATTAAACATAAAGTATATAACCCAGCAATTCCACATCTAAGTATAGACCCAAGAGAACTGAAAACATACATCCATACAAAAACTTATACATAAATTATAGCAGCATTATTCATAAAAGTGTAAACAACCTAAATGTCCATTTATAGGTAAATGTGTAAAAATGTGGTATAGCCGTAGTGAAATATTATTCAGCAATAAACAGGAATAAAATACTGATATACACTACAACATGTATAAACCTTGAAAACATTATACTAAGTAAAAGAAACCAGTCACAAAGAACCATACATGGTATGATTCCATTTATCTGAAGTGTCCAGAATCAGCATATCAGTAGAAACAGAAAGGAGATTAGTAGGTGACTAGGGCTGGGAAATTATGGCTAAGGAGGGTTGATTTCCTTTTCTAAGTCATGAAAATATTCTAAAATTGATTGTGATAATGGTTGTATGACTCTTCAAGTACATTAAAAGACATTAAATTGTACACTTTAATTTTTAATTTAATTGTACACTTTAATTTATTGATCTGAGAGAGACAGAGACATCAATTTGTTCCACTTAGTTATGCTTTTATTGGTTGATTCATATATAATACACACACACACACATACACATGGTATGTTAATTATATCTCAATAAAATTGTTTATAAAAAGCAAAAGGATATTTAACAAGTATGTTGAAAGAGTAGAACTCAGTGCATAATTATGAGTAAATTTATTTATGATTCTTTAAATCACAAAATAGTCTGAATTTGATAATTAAGTATTTGTTGAATAAACACATTCTGTTATTCTGAGTGCTGGAGACACAACAGGGGGAAAACAACAAAGCCCCTCTCTACTCTCAATGGAGTTTATATTTGAAAGGGAACAAACACTCTAACACCAAAACTGTGACATGATACAGCATGACATGATATATAATGAGTCATATGAAGAAAAACAGAGCAGGGTAAGGGCTGGAGGGGAACAGGGTGGGTGGTCTGAATGATGAGTAGGAAGTCAAGGAAGGACTCACTGAGGAAATAACCTGTGAAGAATGATTCTAAGGGGGGTAAGGAGCAAGGCGAGGAAACCTGAGGGAGAAGCAGCAACAGCAAGTACAAGCACATGATAAGAGGCAAAGATTCCACTTCAGATGTTAGACTGCCCCAACCCTTTTCCCAACACCTGGGCACACTGGAGGTAGCTGCCTGCCTGCAAGGGGTGCCCTGGCCTGCTTTGTGGACTCACCTCCTCCCTTACTTACTAAGTGCTGGGCTAGATGCCATTTCTGACTCCCTCCAGGGTTGAAGTGGAAAGGGAGGAAGGACAGGGAAACTAAAAGCCAAAGGTTCTGACTAGGCTAGCAGTCATAACCTGACTCCACAGTCTCTGGGCCCAGCAGATCTTAAAGGGAATTTAAAAGCCGATTTCAATGGGTCCTTCTGAGGGTTCTTTGGATTATCCCCACCAACCTCAACCCAACCAATGATGGCTTCTCTCAGATCCCTTGACCTGGCTAATGAATGCTATTCCAGCAACTGACCACTCCCTCCTCAGACCCAAAGGATTCTGGTGGTCCATTGCCTGTCCTCTGGTAAAGCCTGTTTGCCCCTGCAGGTGGCCCTCCCTATTGGACATGTTCTAAGAGAATCCACCCATTCAACCAATGACGCTCGCTCTCTCTCTCAACCCATCTGAGTCACAAACTGACAAACCCAAGGAGTACACAATGATCACAATGCATGCGCTATCACCAAAGCAGTTAGGAAGCCTATCTCTTATCCTCAAGACTTCCTGGTCACAAGTCAGGACACCAGTCCATTATGCCCCCTTTACTGAAGGAGACCTGTATCAAGCTCTCTTGAGTCCTGCTGAAACCTCTTTCACCAAACTTGAGGAAAGAAGCAAACCTCCCCGATCCTATTTGGGATGGCAGTAGGGATTCACAGCATAACAGCTTTCTTCAAAGAAAAATTTCCAAATCCAAAAGCCCAACCTATATAGCTTTGATGATGGAGTCTTTTTATAATAACTATATTTACACCTTTGTCTGACATCTAGCTTTGGTATATCATAGCTACCAAATCTTAGTAAGTTGGCTGGAAATTTCCGAGTGATACTCATAAATCATTATGTTTCTGGTGCCAAGTAAAGACTGAATCAAGTGGCAGAAATATAAAATAGTTTCAGCAAAAAAGAACCATATTAAAAAGATCCAATAAAATTAAATAATATTTATAACTATTGTGATGCTCACAACATGAACATTTTTCTTAGTAATAGAACACTGCAGTTGACTGAGTTTGTGTCAAAATAAAGAATATTATTGAAATGAAGAACAAATATTGATTGTTTTACAATAATTTTCCCTTTTAAATATTCAGTATGGGATGTTGACACAGAAAAATATAGTCATACAATGTCTAATATTGAGGTTTGTAAATCCCCCACTAGAAGTTAATTTGTCAGCCCTGGCCTGTGTGTCTTGAGTGGTTAAAGGACAGCTCACACATGGAAGGGTTGTGGGTTCAATTCCTGGTCAAGGGCACGTCTCTGGGTTGCAGGTTTGATACCCGGCCCATTGGGTCGAATGCAGGAAGCAACTAATCAAAGTGTCTCTCTCACACTGATGTTTCTCTCTCACACCCCTCCTCCACTCTCTTTTTTCTTTTTCTTTTTAAATGTATTTTTATTAATTTCAGAGAGGAAGGGAGAGACAGAAACATCAATGATGAGAATCACTGATCAGCTGCCTCCTGCACGTCCCCCACTGGGGATCGAGCCCGCAACCTGGGCATGTGCCCTTGACTGGAATCGAACCTGGGACCCTTCAGTCCGCAGGCCAACACTCTATCCACTGAGCCAAACCAGCTAGGACTCTCACTCTCTTTAAAAAAAGGCAATGGGAAAAAAATCCTTAAGTGAGGATTCACACACACAAAAAAAGTTAACTTCTCAACTCCTCTGGGTAATTGTTAATTTTTGCATTATATATGTTCAGACTACATTGTAAAATGTGCAACTTCAGAATTATTAAATATTCATTGTGAAATATTGCTCTCATCAATTTGTAGTGACCCTCCTTTTCCCTGTAACGATTCTGCATTAGTCTTTTTTGGGAGGTAAGTTTTATTGAGGCACAACTTACATAAAATTTGTAGATTTTTTTAAAAATTCACTGGTTCCAAGTGAACAATTTGGTAAGTTCTTAAAAATGAATATAGTTGTATAACCCCATCACCCCCCAAATTTCCCCTGTGCCCTTTTGCAGTCAATCCCCTCCCCTCCATAACCTGATAACCAGTCATTTGTTTCCTATCATTATTATTTTCTTGTCTTTTTTTAGAATTATACAAATGGCATCATACAGTAAAAAGAATTTTTTATACCTGGCCTCTTTCACTGAGATTAATGCTTTTGAGATTCATCTTTGTTCTTATATGTATCTGTAGTTCATTCCTTTTTATTGCTTAGTAGTATTCCACCGTATGGATATACAAAATGTTCATTCAACAGTCAATGAATATTTGGGGCGGCTTGTAGTTTCGAGCAATTATTCACTTAGTCTTTATAAAGATATATGTTCATTTCCCAATACCTAGAAGAACTGGCGGGTCATCTAATAAGCATGTGTTTAACTTTCTAAGAAACAAATAACTAAAAAAAAGGGTTTCCAAAGTGACTGCATTCCAACCAATGACGTATGTGTCCCAGTTGCTCCCCATCTTTGCTAAACTAGGTATTCATCAGTCTTTTTATTTTAGTCATTCTAGTTAGTATCTAACTGTGATTTTAATCAGCATTTCTCTAATAACTAATGATGATGAGAATCTTTTCATGTGTTTATCTGCCATCAGTTTTTCCTTTTTTGTAAAGGGTCTGTTTAAATCTTAGCTCTGTTTTTTTACTAGGTTACTTGTCTATTACTGTGATGTTCAAGTTCTTTATATATTCTGGATACAAGTCCTTTGTTATATATAGATATTCATGTAAATGTTTTATATGTTACTATAACCATAGCAACTTTATTTTGGTTGCTATTTGACTTGTGTAATTTTTACATCATTTCATGTTCAACCTTCTAAGTTTTAGGTGTCTCTTTTAAATAGCAAGTAGTAAGATTTAAATAACAACAATCTAGTATTTGCAATTATTGTGATTACTGATATATTGGGATTTTTTTCTATTACAACTTGTGATAACTTACCATGCAATTTATTTTGCTTTTTTTTCCAACTCTTTCCCTGTCTTCTTTTAACATTACAGATATTTTATATTCTCTTTTCCCCCTCTACTTTTAGTATTCATCCTTAAAATTTTTAAGTGCATACTTAATTTTTCTAGTAACGATGAAAGCTACTTGGTGTTTCTGTCCTCTTTTTTTTTTATTAATATATTTTATTGATTTTTATAGAGAGGAAGAGAGAGGGATAGAGAGTTAGAAACATCGAGGAGAGAGAAACATTGATCAGCTGCCTCCTGCACATGCCCTACTGGGGATGTGCCAGCAACCAAGGTACATGCCCTTGACTGGAATCGAACCTAGGACCCTTCAGTCTGCAGGGCGATGCTCTATCCACTGAACCAAACCGGTTAGGGCTGTTTCTGTCCTCTTATCCCAAGATTGCATCACACTTTGTTATGGAACATACCACCACATCCTGAATATTGTTCAGGGTAGTTTGCACTCTAGTAGTTTAATTTCATAATTAAAATGTAAAAGTTTAAAACATTTTTTATAATATATTTATCACCATATTTTATCAATTTCTGCATTTATTGTTTTTTATATAAAATATCTTCCCTTTAAATTTACTTTCCTTTGTTGTTCTATTTTTTCTCTTTTACATTTTTTTCTTCAGGAGGGGGTTGTTTTTTAGAAGTACATCCTTCAGTAGTTCTTTCAGTGAGAATGTCAGCTTATTAGTCTTTGTCTGAAAATGTCCTATTTTGCCTCAACTCCCATAAAATAACTCAGCTGGCTATAAAACGCAGGTTGACATTTATTTTCTTTCAGCAAATGTGTAGTCTTCTACACAATTTGTTGGCCTGTCAATTCTTTGTAGGTAATCTTTTTCTCTCTGGAAGCTTTTATTATTTGCTCTTTGTCCTTCATGTTCTGCAATGTGTCTAAATGTAGATTTATTTTTATTTATCCTACTTGGTACACTATATATTTTTTATCTGAACACTCAAGTTTGTCTTTACTTCCAGAAAAATTTCAACCATTATTGCTTTTCCATTCGCCTCTACTCTCTTCTCTGGAACTCCTATTAATGTATACCAGCACCTCCTTTAAGGGCTCTTTTATATTTTTATCTGTGAAATTCTTCAGCACATCAATTAATTATATTAAGTTGTAAAACAGTGGCTTAGATACAGAGTTAGTCCATAACTGGTACAGCAGCTCCACAATGCTACCAGAGACCCAAATGCTTTCTACTTTCCAAATGATCACACTCCGCATATGCTTGCCATTCTCAATCACCATATGACTGCTCCACCTCCAACACTGGGGGACTGTGCTGGGAAGACAAAGCAGGGTAAAGGGTCAAGCCATTCATGTCCATCTCATTTTGAAGGGTTTTCCCAAAAGTCCCACCTGGAAACTTTTGTTAATATCTACTAACCACCACTACGTGCAAGGGATGTTGGGGAGGTATAGTTTTTTTTTAATCTTGGTCATACTGCTATCCTAAACAAAATTCTGTTCTATTATGAGGGAAGAGAGAGAGTGGGCAAGAATTACTTGAATGGAAGTTTCTTTTTTCTTTCTTGCTCTGTCTCACGTTTCTTCCCCACCAATCCCCAACCTTGCCCTCACTCATTTTCTCCCTTTAGAGAAATTTTATTTACTTTCTTCATTCATTCCTTCAGCCCCCGCAAGGCCAGAACCAGGTCTCATATTGGTAGTGTTGGGTTCCTGCCCCATGGTTGATACGGGAATTATACACATTCATTCATTAAGCCAGTTGGAGCTTGATCATTTCCTGATCACAAGCCATATAACTGGGCCCTCTCACTTCTTTGGGACCATAGATAGAAATCAGCCTTGGTTCCAGTGACTGGTTAACAGAGTTTTGGTTGGTTTTTGTTTGGGTTTTTTTGGTTCTTGGTGTGTTTTTTCCAGCTTTCTTTCAGGAACAGAGTACTACTCACCTCCTGGCTTCAAGCAATAAGAGTGCCAGGTCCCTCATCATGAGCAGAGCACTTTGAGACCCAAATACTTACAACAGCTGAACTCCTGGGGGCCACAACCTTTCAGACCCAGAGCCCAGTGGGTCCTCAGACTCAGACCTACTCACCCCTCAAATTTTTATTCTATATTCTTAAGCCCAGCTATATCTTTTTTATATATTTATCTTTTTATTATGCATATTTTATCTCCACTGCTGTGTAGACATGCAGATTGGATGTTTCAAAGCATGAATTTACAGCCGTTTTGTCTGGAGGCTCTCTTAAATTCAGATTGCCTTTGATGGGCAATTCTCTAGTACAGATGCAAAAATGACATGTCTCCATGACTGCTGGATGGAGACTTATGACCACTCCACAGTCTGAACTTTAGTCTAATAGGGGAGAGAAGAGAAACTGGAAAGAATCTATATTGGTGATGGATAATGGCAGCTACTTCTAGTTTCCAAAAGCAGCTTCTAGTGTTAGAACCTTCTGCCTGCTCTTGGTGTTACCAGTGCCTACCAGTGGAGACATGAGTATCTTCCAAAGGACTCCACAACAGAACTTGGGGCCTAGATACCCTTTGGACCTCCCAGAAAGTCTATAATGTAAATAAATCTGCTTGATGCTTAAATTAGCCTCAGTTTTTTGGTTTTTTTCATTTAAACCTAAGAACTCTTAAAGACAAATTTTGTGATGTAAGCATTAATAATGCTCATATTGTTTCTTTTAAAAGATGTGAAAAAGCTATAAAAAGCATATATGATTTTTTAAAACTAAGATGATCAAATGAAGAATAATTCATCTTTGTGAGTCTTACCTTTCCCCCGACCAGAGGCAAAATGTGCATCTTTCCAGTTTGACAATCCTTCACTGAGGAAACGATGAGGCAGGTGCCACAGAGAACAACTAGGCGTTCAGCCCACTTATGCAGCTGGGTCTTCCCCTTGCGTACATTATAGATGCCAGAGAGAAGGATTCGATCCAGTTGATCCATCTGGCATGGTTTCTCTGAAAAGAAAACAGTACTTCAGAAGCCACATTTTAAGTAGAATAAGAACACTAAAAGGGAAAAAGAAAGTATTATGTGTCAACATTCAGCAACCTTGTTTAGAGATGTAAGCAACCAAGCAATATAAGTATTACAAAATAAGATCTTAGTACTAAAACGTTATCCATCATTGAAGTTATATAATGGGAGTACTATGAATTTTTGTTTAGAGAGCGTACATAAGGGAGGCAACTGATCATTATTTTCTTTCTCATTGATGTTTCTCTCTCCCTCACTCTCTAGAAATCAATAAAAACATATCTGTGGGTGAGGATTAAAGAAAAAAATTAAAAAGCACTGAACTGTATACTTTTAAAGGGTGAATTTTATGATATGTGAGCTATCCTATATAATAAAAGGCTAATATGCAAATTGACCAAACAGCAAAACGACTGGTCACTATGATGCGCACTGACCACCGGGGGCAGACGCTGAACGCAGGAGCTGCCCCCTGGTGGTCAGTGCCTTCCCAAAGGGGGAGTGCCACTCAGCAAGAAGCCGGGCTCATGGCTGGCGAGCGCAGCAGTGGTGGCAGGAGCCTCTCCCACCTCCATGGCAGGTAAGCCCACCCAAGGGCTTACCCCCCCCCCCAAACACACGAATTTTGTGCACCGGGCCTCTAGCATCTCAATACAATAAAGTTGTTTGCTTGACTTTTACCTCATTATTTTCCCCAAACCTAACATTGCTTTTATATTCCCCAACCTCATTAACAGCATCATTTATTACCCAGTTCTACTAAATATAAAAATGGGACTTCATTATAGTTTATCATGCTTCTAAATTGCTTATCAATCTCTTTTAAAGTTTACATGAAACATGTTGCAACTGATGTATAATTCTTTGTCTCTTTTTTTTCCTTGGTTTTATTTCTCTATATATTTTATTACAGAGGAAACTTCTAAATTTATCTACCACCACTCTCAGAAGGGAACATTCAATTCTGGTGGGGTGTTATTTTTTTTTCTCATTGAATTCAATATGTTTGAATTAATTAAATTCAGTCAATTTGAATATTTTAGAAATAAGATCTTCAGAGTCCAGAGTGCTAACCATTACACGATGGGGAGAAATAAGATCTTCAATACTTTTTTATTTTTCAGTTACAGTTGACATTCAACATTATTTCATATTAGCATCAGGTGTACAGCATAGTGGGTAGTCATTTATATAATTTACAAAGTGATCCCTCCAATAAACAAGCTGTTTTATTATTAATTTTGGAGGGTATGTAAACATCCAGAGTGCCTCAAGTCTCTGATCTTCTGAAAATGATAAAAATAAAAGAACACAAAATGAGGAGGTTCAAATAAGAATTTGGAATATCTGATAGTTCTCATTTTAAAAACTAGTTTTCTAGTTTCAAAAGCCAAAATTCTAATTGGAAAATAAGGGATAATTTTAATATCCTTATATATCTATACTTTCAAATGTTCTAGAGAAAACGGATTACTTTTATAATTTAAAAAACATTTCCAAAAAGAGAACTAAGGGCAACCCTGTAGCAATGAGTATCTCCACTGCCCATAGCATAACATCTAAATATCATTTTTCATTAAAATGAACCATAGGTCCTTAAAAAATGTTCTATTCCTACTCTGAGTCAGACAATGAAAAGAATAGCTTAGGACATTCTGTTGTGTAAGGAATTAATGGAAAATCCAGAATGCTATCAAAGGCTACTGGATCATGGTGGAAGGACGTAGAAGCCAACTGAAGAGAGCTCCCGCTGGCCGAGATGGGACAAGCTGAGCCTCAGAGAGAACGGCTGTAATGAGTTTAAATAAATATACACAAGCCCAGATCATAATGATACTCAAAATAAACAAAGAATAAAAAATGAAGTCATCCAGACAATGAACATAAATTGAAAGGCAAAACAATAAAGCTTCTAGAAACTAATTTTTAAAAGTGTTAAATTGCACTATCTGAAAATGTACTTCCTGATTCTGATAACATGGAGAAAGCACATTCCACTGGGTCTCTTGCACTGAATGCACCTATAAATCCTGGACAGAAAATACATGCAGCAGGTAGATGAAAACCCCAAACATTAAATAGTAGTGGGTAGGTTAGGGAAGAACAGAATTTAAAATACCACCTAATCAGTGGTGAGCCAACCCCTTTTTCTTCCTCTGACATCCTCCAGCCAGGACTCAAGAAAAGCCCAAAACCCAGAAGTAGGCATTGGTGTGGAGAGAGAGCTCTAGGACAGTGATGGGCAACCTTTTGAGCTTGGTGTGTCAAACTTCGCCAAAAAACTGAGCATAACTCGGGTAGTGTGTCACTTTGAGGAAAAAACATTATTTCGCAAATGTTTCATCCTCGGCATGCGGCCACCTCAGCGGCCGCGTGTCATCAGAAATGGCTACGCGTGTCAGTGCTGACACGTGTGTCATAGGTTCGCCATCACTGCTCTAGGAGAAGCCCTCAAGAGGTCTAACACTCAGAGCAAGTGGGGGAAATTCCTCATTTTTGTTCTTGTTATGCCCCCTTTTGTTCATTTTCTCAAGTCTCATCCCCCTGAATGGCTGCAACGGTGGGGGACACGGGCACCTACAAAACTCTCAGGGGGGTGAAACCTGTTGCACTGTCTGTCTCCTGCTGCTGAGCCCTGGAGTGTGGATGCAACTGTGGGAAGTACCCAACAGGGCGGACTAAAGCGCCAGGACATGGTGAACAGAAAGGAGCTCTGGAAAACAGATCCTATATAGTTGTCGATGAAGTGGGCTCACCCTTGAGGTACCTAAGAGTCAGTGTGATCCTAAAGAGCATGCCAAAAACTCTGAAAAGTGAACTAAGGGATAGAACCAGAGGGAGAGAAGAAAGTACAATGCTTAAAAATTATCTGAAGAAAAAAAATGATTTGAAGAAATAATAGATGAGCCCTGGCTGGTAAGGCTCAATTGGTTGAACAGAGCCCCAGGCACCAAAAGGTTGCTGGTTTGATTCCCAGTCAGAGCACATGCTTTTGGGCTAGATCCCCAGTAGGAAGCACGCAGGAGGCAGCCAATCGATGATTCTCTCTCATCATTAATGTTTCTCTCTCTCTTCCTTTCCCTTCCTCGCTCTTTAAAATTAATAAAAAATAAATAATCGGTGAGAACTTCGCAAGCGAAAGACATAACTTACAGATTCAAGTTCAGTGAGCCCTAGCCAGCTTGGCTCAGTGTATAGGCCCGCAGACTGAAGGATCCTGGGTTAGATTCCAGTCAATGACACATCCCTCAGTTGCAGGTTCCTCAGCCCTGGTCAGGGTAAATGCAGGAGACAACCAATTGATGTGTCTCTCTCACATCGATGTTTCTCTCTGTCTCTCCCTTTTCTTTCCACTCTCTCTAAAAAAATCAATGAAAAAATATCCTCAGGTGGGGATTAATAAAACGTTTTTAAAAAACAAGTTCAATGAACCCCAAACAGGATAAACCCAAAGGAATTCAAGCTCAGACGCTTAATAATCAAACTGTGGAAAATTAAAAACAAAGAAAAAATTTTGAAAGAAGCTAGAGAAAAACTGAAGCACTATTTATACCTGAACAATTCAATGGGCTGCATGAAGGTAGGGTGTGCAGGAGCTCTCTGTATTATCTTTCCAGCTGCTCTGAAAATCTAAAGCTAGCTCAAAATAAAAAGATAAAGAAAACAATTAAATATTGGCTGGTATGTTTGGGGGTAAAAATGAAATATTTAAAGAATAAAACAGGAAACCTCAAAACAAATTTCAAATTTACAATAGGCTCCCCATACAAAAAAAAAAAAAAAAAATTCTGCTCTTTGAAGTATTTCAGCAAAAAACTATGAGAAGCAGTGATGGCTAACAGATCCACCATCTAGTTTCATAATCCCAAACCAGTCTTCATATATCTTTAGGTCTTAGTTTCCTAAGTGTAAGACAAAGGAGTTGGATTAGATGATCCCTAGTCCTTCCCAGTTCTCACATTTTATGGATTTCTCATACTTCTCTAAACTCTTTCTCCAACAACCAAACGGTGGAGTATCTTAGAAGTTAAAAGAATGAAATCTGGAACCAGACAGATTTACTCCCTAATAACTATGCTATTTGGCCGGGGCAAGTTACAACCTCTCTGGAATAATAACATCTCCTTTTAGGGGTATAAGGATTATATGAAAGGAGGTATGTAGAGTAAGGGTATAAAACAAATACTGGTTATTATAATGAAAGTTCTGTCTTAAGCCACCTTATTTCCTAATAAGTATTTTTTCAAGATATCTTAACTTCCACAACTTTAACATCCCCATGTACCTGATTCCCAGATCTGTATTTCCTCAGCTTTAGTTCCACAATTCCAACTATCTGGCAGACATCTCTAACTGGATACTTACTACACTTAAAAGTAAACATGACTAAAACCAAGTTATCACCATTCCTGCAAACCAGCTCCTTCTCCCAACTCAAGTTCTATCATTCTCCTGAAGTTACCCAGGCTTAGAACCTCAGGAGGTAGCTTCATCTCTTATGTTCTCTTCCTCAACTCCCTTTTTCAATCAACCATCAATTCTTACTGAATATTCCTTCAAAAAGTCTCTCATGTGAACGATTTCTTCCCATTACCCAGTTCAGACCCCTATTAGGCCACATCTAAATTATTATCACACTGCTGCCTGATTCATCTTTCTCTGGCTCACTTGGATCCCCTCACTTCCTGCTACCTCTGCCAAATGAAGGCAACATTCTGATACTACACTTAAAGCCCAAAATAATCTGGACTCCAATTATCTGTGATTCACAGAACATACCTTGAAATGTCTAGTCTCTCACCCATTGTCCTCCTTTTCCTTTCTGCTTACTGAAATTCTGTCAATTTTTTAAAGAACCAACCTAAATTCTACTTCTTCATAAACACTTCTCTGATTCTAGAGATGTTCCTCACTTTTCAGAGAACGATGATAGGGAACTTGCCTATCAGCTATTAAAATATATCATAAGGGTATATTAATTAAAAAGTTTTGATATTAACACAAGACAAATAGATCAACGTTAAAAGAATAGAGCCCAAATATAGACCCTGCCTGTATGGAAACCTATCTATCCTCTCTAATAAAATGGTAATATGAAAATTAACCATCACTCCACTACATAAGCCACGCCCAGCAGCCAATCAGGGCGAGTATGCAAATTAACCCCATCCAAGATGGCTACAGCCACAGAGAGCAAGGTTTCCCAGGTAACAGAGCAAGCCAAGCTTTCCATAGCTGTTGCAGGCCTAAGCCTCAAGCAAAGTTTCAATTATAGAAGGTAAACAAATTCAAACAAATGGTGGCAGAATGGAGCTTGAGAGAGCAGGCCAGGGTTGCCGGCGGCAACAGGGGAAGCAAAGCTTTCCGCACACCCTGGCCGGGCTCACCCGCTTAAGGCTACAAAGTTTCAATTGTAGAAGGTGAATTAACTGCCACAGAAATGGCTGCCGCCCCGGAGGGAGCAGCAGGCTTGGCTCCGCTCCAGGTTACAAAGTTTCAATTGTAGAAGGAAAATAAATTCCAGATACCAGGGCCTCCCCTTGGGTTGCCAGGGGGCATGGCCGCCCTGCAAACCACCACAGGCCCCTCGTTTAGGCTGCCCCATGCCCCAAGGGAACCCCACCCTGATCCAGGGCACCCTTTAGGGCAAACCAGCTGGCCCCCATCCGTGCACCAGGCCTCTATCCTATCTAATAAAAGAGTAATATGCAGATTGATCATCACTGCAACACACAATATAGCTGCCCCCATGTGGACACAAGATGGCCACTACAAGATGGCCAGCAGGAGAGGGCAGTTGGGAGGGACCAGGCTTGCAAGGGAGGGCAGTTGGAGGTAATCAACCCTGCAGGAGAGGGCAGTTAGGGGTGTCCAGGCTGGCAGAGGAGGGAAGTTGGGGGCAAACAGGCTGGCAGGGGAGCAGTTAAGCATCAACCAGGCTGGCAGCGGAGTGGTTAGGGGGTGATCAGGCTGGCAGGCAGAAGCAGTTAGGGGCAATCAGGAAGGCAGGCAGGCAAGCAGTTGGGAGCCAGCAGTCCTGGATTGTGAGAGGGATGTCCGACTGCCCGTTTAGGCCCGATCCTAGTGGGATCGGGCCTAAACGGGCAGTCGGACATCCCTCCAGGAGTCCCAGATTGGAGAGGGTACAGGCTGAGCTGAGGGACAACCCCCCGCCGTGCACGAATTTCGTGCACTGGGCTTCTAGTATATATATAAAAGCCTAAGAGACCAATTGACCGTTCAACCATTCGACTGGTAGCTATGATACACACTGACCACCAGGGGGCAGATGCTCAACGCACAGGCATGGAAACATGGAACAGACTGATGAATCTCAGAGGGAAGGGGGGGGTGGAGGGAGGGCGGGAAGAGATTGACCAAAGATCTTATATGCATACTAGAGGCCCAGTGCACAGATTTGTGCACCAGTGGGGTCCCTCAGCCTGGCCTGCAGGGATTGGGCCAAAACCATCCTGGTGCATGGATTCATGCACCAGTGGGTTCCGTTGGGCTGGCCTGCAGAAATTGGCTGAAACCGGCAGTCCAACATCCCCCGGGGGGTCCCAGATTGCAAGAGGGAGCAGGCCAGGCCAAGGAACCCCACTGGTGTGCGCATCCATGCACCGTGCCTCTAGTTTAATAATAATAAGGTGAAATTTCAAATCAGTAGGAAAAGGGTGAGCTATTGTATAAATGTTATGACACTGGCAATCTATTCATAGAGAAAAAAGGAAAGTTAAATCCCTACCTCATATTTAAAACTATAAAAGTACTGAAAAAAAATATAGAATATGTTTATGACCTATTGTAGAATAGGGAAAGAATATAAATGCATAAAGAAAAATACTAATTAAAATTTCCACACAATAAACAAAATTAAAAGACAAGTTATAGGCTGGGAAAAAAGTTTGCCTCAGACATGGTATCCAAAGGATGCATATTCAGAATATATACAGAAGTCCTTTACATCAACATAAAAAAGACAACAGAAATTTGCACAGAAGTATCAATGGGTAAAAGGAGAAGAAATTCAAAGGTCCAATGAAAATATGAAACAATAGTCAACCAAATATGAAACAATAGGTAATCCAAAGTCTGCAGCTCTAATTGTGTGTGCAGCTTATGTGAAATCAGATATGACCAAGTATAACCTTTTATATCTCACTAGAGGCCTGGTGCACGAAATTCGTGCATGGGGGGTGTCCCTCAGCCCAGCCTGCACCCTCTCCAATCTGGGACATTCCTCTCACAATCCGGGACCAGTAATCAGGGAAAATAAAAATTAAAAAAACACTGAGACCATTTTTAATTAGAGTAGTAAAAAACTTAAATGCTAATAATATTAAAAAGAGATATTGTGGGCAAAGGTGTAATTTGACATACTGATGGCATACAGGTTTGTTTTGCTGTACTAACAATTAATGTTTTAACTGCAACTATCTTATGGCCCAATAATTTCATGTACTTTGAAGAAACATAGGTGCACAAAAAGGCAATTGTGCTAAAAAAAAAGCAATTTTACTACGATGTAATAGTAAAAAAGTAGAAATAATGTAAATGTCCATCACTAGGAAAATGGTTACATAACCTATAATACATACAACATTCAATACTATGAAACTTAAAGAAATGAATATAGAAGACAGCTAAGGAAAAATCTCTAAAACATATTGTTGCCTGAAAAAATCACGAAGACCAATCCTATATAATAAAAGGCTAAAATGCAAATCGACCGAACGACGGGTCACTATGTCGTGCGCTGACCACCAGGGGGCAGACGCTCAATGCAGGAGCTGCCTCCTGGTGGTCAGTGCACTCCCACAGGGGGAGTGCCACCCAGCCAGAAGCCCTGAACAGGACTCACAGCTGGTGAGCACAGCGGCGGTGGCAGGAGCCTCTCCCACCTCCGTGGCAGCGCTAAGGATGTCTGACTGATGGCTTAGGCCCGCAGGGCGTGGGCCTAAGCCAGTGATGGCGAACCTATGACACGCATGTCAGCACTGACACGCGTAGCCATTTTTGATGACACGCGTGCCGCATGCCGAGGATGAAACATTTGCTGCTCCTGAGGATGAAACATTTGCGACTAGAGTCTTGGAGTTAGTTTTTTCCTCAAAGTGACACACTACCCGAGTTATACTCAGTTTTTTGGCAAAGTTTGACACACCAAGCTCAAAAGGTTGCCCATCACTGGCCTAAACTATCAGTCAGACATCCCCCAAGGGCTCCCGGACTGTGAGAGGGCACAGGCCAGGCTGAGGGACCACCCCCCCAGAGTGCACGAATTTCGTGCACTGGGCCTCTAGTACCAAATAATAACATTTATGTAAATAAAATACATTTCTAAGAATACATACTTATAGGAATAAAGTTTAGAAAATTCTGAACAGGTATATACCAAATTGGTAGTAGTGATTATCTATTAAGTAGTGAATGGGCTTGGGAGGTGATTATAAGAAATTAAAACACTAAAGATAATAAGACTACATCAATACTTTACTTGTGTATTTAAAACTAAAAATTTTTAAAGAAAAAATATAGGGGTACAACCCTACCTAATAAAATAGTAATATGCAAATTGACCGCACCTTCGCTACGCCCAAGCCACGCCCACCAGCCAAAGCCATGCCCACCAGCCAATCAGGGCGAGTATGCAAATTACCCAACAAAGATGGCGGTTAATTTGCATACACTGAGGGAGGGAGGAGTGAAGACTGAAGACAACTTAGAAGGAAGAGGGAGGAAAAGTGGAAAGCAAAGTGGCTGCCAGAGGGAAAGCCCGGGCGGGCGGCAAATGGGCTACTAGTAAAAAATAATTATGTAGGAGTGGTAAAATGTTTTTTAATATATCAGTTCTACAATTTAAAATATTAACATGAGATAGAATGTTTTTGCAATTTGAGGCAAAGATTAACTTTAACAATAATACCTGATAATGGCAAAGAAAGGTGTAGAAAAATGAATACTGTCCTTCTATTGATGAAAGTGTACACTGGTACTGCCCACCTGTGCAATTTAGGAATATTCTATTAAAATTTAAAAATACATATATATTTTAACTCAAAAATTCTACTTGTAGGAATCACATCCTCCTCCTTCCACTCTAGAGGTCAGCCACTCTCCTGACTTTTATAATAATAATTTCCTTGCTTTCTTTAAATTTTTACCATTTATGTAAATGTCTTATATTATAGTTATAGCATGTTAAACTAATGTAACAAAAAGAATATAATGGCTTAAACACAACAAAAATTTAATTCTCTATTGGGGGAGAATTGTGTGTTGTCAGGAGACAATATTGTTAAGAATCTCAGGCCGATGGTGGCTTCAATATTGCTGTGATGATTGCATCCTAGCCTACAGAGGAGGACAAGAGCACTGAGAAGAATATATGGGTAGCTTTACAAACCAGATATAGAAGTGGCACACAACAATTCCTCCCATACCAGTGAAGAAAACTGAACCACATGTGCATACCCAACTGCAATAAAGGCTGGGAAATGAGGTGTAACTGGGCAGTCATGTGCCCAACCACAACTCCCTTATTATGGAAGAAGGAAAGAACAGATTTCGATGGACAGATAGAACTGCCACATATCTCTAAGCCATATGGCTAAGTTATGCCTGTTTTTGAACTTTAAATGAATGGAAACATGTGATTCTTTTGTATCTGGCTTCTTTTGTTTGTGTTTATGTTCTTTGGAAAGAAACTGTCTTAAACATTGTGTGCACAGAATATGGTACAGAAAGAAAAACTCACGCTGGGAGTTATGCTACCTCACACCTTCCCTTCTAGACTGCATTTCCTCATACACAAGAAAGGAGTTAATACATGTGTTCTCTTAATCTCCATGACTGATCATGCTACCCACTCATCTTTGGTAAAATATGCTATCTTCAACTTTTTATATCATGAATTTGCATTGAGCCAGTCATTCCACTTACTTTCCCCCAGCATTCCCTCTTCAGCGAGACTGATAACTAGCATTTATATAATGGCTGCTTGGAGTACCAGGTACCTTTTATATATGGGAACCACAGCAACATTAACTAGTTTGAACTTAGGCCTTCCTGACCCTTGCCTTGTTAACACTATATTCTAACAAAACGAATTCACCAAAGACTACACGTGAAATATTTAAAGCTGATTACTAAGCTATTTGCTTCAAAGAAAATACTTCAAAATAACTTCTGTTAACAGTAAGTTGTCTCTGGATTCAAAAGCTTCTTGAAGAAGCAAGGTGACAGGGCAGCATAACTTTTTGTGATGGTTGTAAGATATGTCCAAAATTGATACTCCTCTCCTCAAACGGTGAGGCTTGATTCCCTTCTCTACAGTGTGGGCTATATTTGTACTCACTTCCAGTAAACAGAAAGTGGTAAAATAATGACAGCTCATGAGGCAGATCATAAAAATCACGGAGGCCTGTGTGTGTGTCTCATCACTAGCGGAAGCTAGCTACCATGTCATAAAGACACTTAGGCAGACCTATATAGACAGGTCCAAAGAGCGAGGAATTGAGATCTCTTGCAAAGCCAGAGACCTTCTCCAGGTAAGGAACTGAGACCTTCTACCAACAGCCATATGAGTTATCCTTATTAGATTTGAATCGTCTAGCCCAGTGGTCGGCAAACTCATTAGTCAGCAGAGCCAAATATCAACAGTAAAGCGATTGAAATTTCTTTTGAGAGCCAAATTTTTTAAACTTAAACTTCTTCTAACGCCACTTATTCAAAATAGACTCGCCCAGGCCGTGGTATTTTGTGGAAAAGCCACACTCAAGGGGCCAAAGAGCCGCATGTGGCTCGCAAGCCGCAGTTTTCCGACCACGGTTCTAGCCCAACTTAAGCCTTCAGGTTAACATAGCTTCAACCAACAGAGTGACTACAATATCATGGGACCCATGCCAAAACCATTCAGCTAAATCTCTCCTGATTTCTGACCCACAGAAACTATGAGATAATAAACATTTATTATCATTTTAAGTCACTAAGCTTTGAGGCAATTTGCTACATAGCCAATTACACTTTACTTATAGATATATGTTTACCTTTTGTAAATACATAATTGCCTTTTAAAAAATAATGTGTTTTTAAAACCTCTTGCCCAAACATAATTTACTCATTCAAATTATATTAAAGCATGATTTTATCAAGATTCTGATAAAGGTAAAAAATAGTTCTATTAAGTCAGCAAAACACTTTTTGTTTAAAAGAGCAAAAATAAAAAGAAAAGGTATTTTTGGCTAATTCTTCTAAGTCTTCCGTTAACCACCACCTTTTTTATGTCGTTTAACTATATTAGTTCATTGGCTTAAAAACAGATTTTAATGAAATTCTTTTTAAAAGCCGAAGACAGAGAGAGGCATAAATGATCCCCTGAAAAGCAGTTAGCATGTTCACAAAGCCACTGGTAAGTTCTTACCACCGTAAAACCGAAGCATGCAGCCGAGGTCGGGATTCGCGGCCTCCTCCTGTATGCGCACAGGGTCGTCATAGCCCAGCCTGGATAAGTAATCATAAACAATCTGAAGAGGCCGTTCGGTGGGTTCCAGTCTCCTGCTTGCACAATTCAAAAGAAAAATAGTTAGTAACTGATAAAAATGCTTCATCTCATTTTTTAAATCTTTTATTATGCTTTAGATGTTCAATTCTATATCAAGATTTTCTTTAATATCATGTGATACAACCAATCTAAGGAAGTGGTGCTGGAAGGTTTTGGTCCCAGGATCCCTCTGTGGTCTGTGAGGAGCCCAAAGAGCTTTTGTTTACATGGGGATTGATATCTACTGAATTAGAAACTAAAATTAAGAATTTCCAAACTTTTGTTTATTCGTTTCCTAATTATTTTTTTTGTTTATTCATTTTTAAGCAACAATAAACCAATAATGTTAACATAAATAATATTCTTTGAAAAATATCTTTTCCAAAATAAATCAACTTTGGAGAAAAGAACAGCACTATTTCACACTTTTGTAAATTGCTAAATAGAAGACAGCTAGATTCTCAGATCTGCTTCTAAATTCAATCTGCTGTGGTAACATACTATTTACCCTCTAGAAAACTCTTCTGTACATGCATGAGAGACTGAAAGTAAAAAAGAAAATCAATGTCTTAATATTATTATGAAATAGTTTTAATTTTTTTAAAATATATTTTATTGATTTTTTTTACAGAGAGGAAGAGAGAGGGATAGAGAGTTAGAAACATCAATGATAGAGAAACATCGATCAGCTGCCTCTTGCACAACCCCTACTGGGGATGTGCCCGCAACCAAGGTACATGCCCCTGACTGGAATCGAACCTGGGACCCTTCAGTCCGCAGGCCGACGCTCTATCCACTGAGCCAAACCGGTTTCGGGTGAAATAGTTTTGACCTCACAGACCTCTTCCAAGAGTCTCAGGGACCCCTACAGGGTCCATTAAGAACCTCTGGTCCAAACTTAAAGGCGGCAAAATTACCTATACTAATAAAAGCCTAGGTAGTCCTCGCGCCCTCACGCACATCATCACAAGATGGCCACCACAAGATGGCCGCACGCACAGCAGAGGCGGGGCCCGGCGGCTGCTCCACACAGTAAGGCCTGGGGGTCCCGCGGCTCTGTGCGGCACAGAGGAGGCTGGTCCCAATGTCTCCACCGCCTCGCGTGGAGGAGGCGGGTCATGGCAGGGGAGGGCAGTTGGGGGCGATCGGGCTGGCAGGGGAGGGCAGTTAGGTGTCAATCAGGCTGGCAGAGGAGCAGTTAGGGGTCGATCAGGCTGGCAGAGGAGCGGTTAGGGGCGATCAGGCTGGCAGGCAAAATCAGTTAGGGGCAATCAAGCAGGCAGGCAGGCGAGCGGTTAGGAGCCAGTGGTTCCGGATTGTGAGAGGGATGTTCCAGATTGGAGAGGGTGCAGGCCGGGCTGAGGGACCCCCCACCATGCACGAATTTCATGCACCAGGCCTCTAGTGAGATATAAAAGGTTATACTTGGTCGTATCTGATTTCACATAAGCTGCACACACAATTAGAGCTGCAGACTTTGGATTACCTACTATTTTCCAGGTACTATGTATTTCCACTGGCTTCATAGTCACTTTTTCCAAAAAAATTAGGAATAAAATGGCCCAATTAAGTCCCCAGAAATCAATAGATTGCATGATCCTGACTGAAAGCTAAAATAAAATCAGAATGTCAAGTAACCATTTGTGTCTCCTGGTGACACAGCATATTTTAAATCACACAGACTTAAAATACTTAAAAATATTTAAAAAACCAAAATGATCAATATATATTTTTATGGCCAGGGCTGCATCAGTAATAAAAACAAGACAACTGTTTTACAATTCTTTTATAAGAAAACAAATAGTTAGAAATACAGTGGCTAAGAGTATAGGCTCCAAAAGTCAGTTCTGCCACTTAACTACATGCCCTTGGACAAGTTGTTTAACCTCACTGTCTTAGATTCCTCATCAGTCTAATGGGAATAACAACAGTACCTAACTCATGCAGTTGTTATTAAATGTATTTACTTACAAGAAGATGTCACATAATATGTAAAGTACAGTACTTAGAAAAATATCTTGTATGTAGTAGTGTTCAATAGCATATAACAAATAATATTTTAAAAAATCTTAGGACTGGAACCAAATTTTACTTAGAATAAAAATAGAATATTCCCCACCTGAAAGAAACAAAAAACAGGTATACTCAAAAGGTTTTGAAGAACATTAGTCTTTATGTCTTAAAAGGATTCTGTTTAGAAAACTTAAGAATTGTATTAATTAGAAGTAACACAGCTGCCTCTTGCAAAATTACCTATACTAATAAAAGCCTAGGTAGTCCTCGCGCCCTCACGCACATCATCACAAGATGGCCACCTTGGCAAAAGTATAAGGAGGACATCTGTTTTGTGGTTAAAGAATTAGAAAATACTGTTGCCAATAAGATTTAAGTAACAAATAACATGAATGCTACAAAGCTGAAGGTAAAGAAATGCATCAAAATGATAACTGAGGAGCCCAGCCACAGTGGCTCAGTGGTTGAAGGGTTGACCTATGAACCAGGTCACTGTTGCATTCCCTGTCAGGGCATATGCCCAGGTTGCAGGCTCAATCCCTAGCAGGGAGCGTGCAGGAGGCAGCCAATCAATGATTCTCTCTCATCATTGATGTTTCTCTCTCTCTCTCTCTCTCTCTCTCTCTCTCTCTCTCTCTCTCTTTCTCTCTTACTCTCTGAAATCAATAAAAATATACTTTTTTAAACATGATAATTGAGGAGTAGAAATCATACTGATGAGCACAAAAAACTAAACTAAGATAAAATAAAATAAAACAAAATTATCACCTGGCCCTCCTGACTGCTCAGTTCAGACTTTTATTTTCTATAAACTAGGAACTACTACATTAAGAATGACCAAAGAACTAAAAGCCAACGAAGACTAATAAATGTTGATTTTAATCAAAACAAAAAATAATCTTTTCAGAATAAACACATCAGTTACAGTTAATCTTTAGTCAGATAAAATAAAAATTCACCAAGGGCTATGACAGTAGTAGGCATTTTCGCCATACAATGGTAGAATTCTTCTAAGGAAGATGCATTTTAAGAGGGACTTCTAATAAACTATCTCCTGGAAAAGTCAATTAGCCATGTAATATGAAACTGACAAAGGATTAACTTAAAGACAAAGAGACCAAGGGCATAAAGAGCTATCTATATCTTCCAGTATCAAAAGGAATTAGACTTGCTCTGTGTTGCTCCAAAGAATGGGACTAGGAAGAATGAGAAGTTGTTGCACAGGTAAACGGGTTAAAAATGAGGAAGAATAATGAAACAGACTGCCTCTCAAAATAGCTCACAGAGCTAGGAAGCCATCTGTCACCAATATTTTAAAAGAGACTCCTTAAGAATCACATTGGGCCAGCTCATCTTGAGGGTCTTTTAGAACTCAAGCGGCTACTCCATTTCCAGGGTATCTTC
The DNA here is from genome assembly GCF_027574615.1 of Eptesicus fuscus. NCBI lineage: Eukaryota > Metazoa > Chordata > Mammalia > Chiroptera > Vespertilionidae > Eptesicus > Eptesicus fuscus. The sequence continues at coordinate 9,051,631 of NC_072493.1, forward strand.
CTAATATAACCCTGCTATTATTTTTGGATACAGAATTTAATGTATTTAAATATCAAAATTCCATATAATGATCACATATTCAGGACCAAGAAATAATACTTTCAGGTTAAATCTCACTAGTCCTATTTTTTAACTTCTCTCTAGAAAAACCCAGGGAAATGGAAACATCTTAATTCTAATGTTCAAACGATCAAATCTTCTTTCCTAAAAAGGCTCTGTAGATTGATGTATTATAGAACTATACACCTGAAACCTATAGATTTATTAACCAATGTCACCCAATAAACTCAATAAAAAATAAAATTTTTAAAAAAAGGCTCTGCTGATTTTGAAACCTCTCTATATTATAATATCCACCTAAAGAAAGTATTTTCCCTGGTGGGAGAAAAAAAAATCAAGAGGACCTCCACATCTGCTCTTATTAATTTAGCATAAATGAGTAAACAAGAGATATTTCAAGAACTGCAAAAACAAGTAAAATGAGGGACTAATTCCATTTACTTATTAAACTCATCTGCTTAAAAGAGTAGAGAGTAAGGGGGAGGGAAATGCTGTAATATGCTTACAGATCAATTTTGTGTTTCAAAGTTCCAAAAGTTTAACAGGCTGGTAATTAGCTATTTGTTAAAACTCTCACATATCAAAGGAAAATTATATACAGTACTGTTAAACAGGTGTAGGAGAGAGTAATGTTGGGAATGAAAGGTTCGCAACACAGCATTTCTAACTTGCTTAAGTTAGTAAAAAGACAGTAAGACTACTGAAATCGTTTTAGTTTGCTTCTAAGGTTTCTAGTAGTTACTATGTCCTTGTGAATCTGAATATATATGCATATGGTTATTTCTCAACCAATACAGTAATGCTATCAACACTGGTTTATAGTTCCTTAGCCAATAGTAGCCAACAGTTACTTTAAATAGCATCCACAATTAAGAGAGGAATAAATTTCATTCCAAGTATCACTTCACAATTTTTAGTTAATGCCTTAGCCGGTTTGGCTCAGTGATTGGAGTGTTGGCCTGAGGTCTGAAGGGTCGCAGGTTCAATTCTGGTTAAGGTCACATACCTCGGTTGCAGGCCGAGTGTGGGAGGCAACCAATCAATGTGTCTCTCTAGCATCAATGTTTCTTTCTCTCTCTCTCCCTCTCTCTCTCTCTCTCCTCCCTCCCTCCCTTCCCTTCTCTCTAAGAAATCAATGGGAAAAATAACCTCAGGTGAGGGTTAACAACAACAACAAAATTTTATTAATAATAGTGAGAGGCAAAAGTTCATATTATCGAAATCCAAGAAAGGGAATAATACATTATATCAATGACCCTAACAAAACAGTGCAGCACTCTGGACATCAAATTCAGATTAAAACTTAATCCCTGGCCACTTATAAAGGTAAAATCTGCAAATGTTAAGATCAGCAATATAATAAGACAAACAGCAACAATAAGGATACTTCAGTGAACGCCTACTCCATGCCTGACGCTAGGCTAGAAGTGTTTTACATTTCACAAGGCTATGCCTATTTTGCAAAAAAAAAAAATGGGGCTCAGAGAGTCACATAATTAGTACTAATGGTATCAAAGTTCCCACCTGTACTGGTTTCATTACAAAACCTAACTTCTTTTGGGCAAACCACATTATTTTACATAGTTAAAATAATTTACACAGAAGAGAATGCAAAGCACTTCATATGTTAACTTATATCAAGGAACCTAAAAACTTGTTTTAAATTACTTTATTCCATTAAGTCTAATTCACTATCATTTGAAAAATACAAATATTTTTGTATTTTTGTCCTGGCTAGTATGGTTCAGTTGGTTGGAGTATCGTCCCGTATACCAAAAGGTTTTGGGTTCAATTTCCAGTCAGGGTGCATACCTAGGTCACAGGTTCAATCCCCGGTCGGGGCATATAGGAAAGGCAACCTATTGATGTTCTCACTTACGTTGATGTTTTTATCTTTTTCTCTCTCTCTCTAAAATCAATAAGCATATCCTCGGGTGAGGATTATATATATGCTATTTTTTATGCATCACTGTTGTACAGTAAAGAATCTTAGTAGTGTTTGTCCCTGGTAACTGGGAGATTCTAAATCCTTGGAATTTCCTGAGTAATGGGAGTGTTTTATTCATGAGCCCCTTGCATCACCCCTGAGTTTATACTAAGAGATATGATGACTCAGGATAGGGGCCGGTCCCCAGAAAGACCAACCAGGTGATGAGAGGACTTGGTTGGAACTAGGAGCCAAGCCAGCCTGTCTTGGGGGAGGAGTGAAGGCTGGAAGTTACGTTCCAAGCACATGATCATTCAAGTCTACCCAATAAAAACTGAATCCAAGTTCCATGGAGCTTCCTGGTGAGTGAACGCATTAATGTCCTGGGATGGTGACATGGGAGTTGGGAAGTAAGTTCTACCTTCAGGACCCTTAAGTGTCTCTTCATTTGGCCGGATGGGTCCTGATTTGTATCCTTTATACTAAAACTGTAATTGTAAGTGTATGCTTTCTTGCATTCAAAGTCACTCTAGTGAATTACTGAACCTGAAGGGACCAAGGCAACCTCCTAACTTGTATCCAGTAGGTCAGAAATGTGGCCGGCATATGGAGGAAGGGCAATCTTTTTGGGGACTATGCCCTTTGACTTGTGAAGTCTTTGCAAACTCTGGTGGTTAGTGTCAGAATTGTATTGTAGTAAACTAGATGGTACTGCAATAATCATTAAGAAAAACAAAACAAAACAAAACACTGCCAATTAAATTATGACCCACCAACAACTCTAAAACATAAGCTGATTTCATAAGTATTAAAATTAAAAAAATAATTTAAATAAAAACAAATTAATGTATAACACATTCTTTTGTTGTTGCTGTTAACCCTCACCCCAGGAATATGTTTTCCATTGACATTTTAGAGAGTGGAAGGGGGCAACGGGATGAGAGAGAGAGAGAGAGAGAGAGAGAGAGAGAGAGACAGAGAGAGAGAGAAACATCAATGTCAGGGAGACACAACCATTCGTTGCTTCCAACACATACCCTGACCAGGGCCAGGGATCGAACCTGCAACTGAGGTATGAGCTCTTGACTAGGAATCAAACCCGAGACCCTCCGATACCCCGGCCGATGCTCTAACCACTGACCAATGCTGGCTAGAACTATAAGACATTCTTTTAAAGTTTTAAAATAGTATAGAAATATGAAGCACAAAACAAAAATAATATTTTTCCTTCTTCAGTGATAATCCATTCAGTGTGTGTGTGTGTGTGTGTGTGTGTGTGTGTGTATATATAATTTTTTTTTTTAAATCCTCACCAAAGGATATTTTCCCATTGATTTTTAGAAAGAGTGGAAGAGAAAGGGAAAGAGAGAGAAATACCAATGTGAGAGAAACACATCCATGTGTTGCCTCCTGCACGCACCCCAACCAGGGCCCGGGCCAGGAGAAGCCTGCAACCAAGGTACATGCCCTTGATCAGAATCGAATCCAGGACCCTTTGGTCCGCAGTCCGATGCTCTATCCACTGAGCCAAACCAGGTAGGGCAGTATATATTCTTGATATAGTAGGCAGTTAGTCATAAGCAGATTAAGAAGGATAGGCCAGGTACTGAAGGTCACCAGGAAGGAAAGCCCCAAATGCCAAGTAACTGGGAAAACAAGTACTGTTGATGGGACCTCTCCCCCAGGTGACCTTTCCTCCTAGCAAATCGCTGGTCATGCAGTTTAAACCTCTGACCTTTCAGATCACTGGTCATTTGGGACTCTCCCTTAACCTTTCCTCCCCAGCATGTTGCTCATCATTTGGTAGAACAAGGGGCCGGAGAATAGTCTCATATGATTCGAATACAAGCCCTTATACCACCTCTCCCTTAAGCCCTCAGGACAATGAGGCTCTGACCTGCAACAAATAATCCTAGGAACAAAGCCTTGGGGCTGTTTGTGGTAGGCAGCTAGTCAGACGTGAGCAGAGTAAGGAAGATGGGCCAGGAACAGAAAGCCCTGGGCGCCTAGCAACTGGGAAAACAAGCCCTAGTCAGTTTGGCTCAGTGGATAGTCAGACTGAAGGGTCCAGGGCACATGCCCGGGTTGGGGGCTCGATCCCCAGTAGCGGGGTGTGCAGAAGAGCCGATCAATGATTATCTTTCATCATTGGTGTTTCTCTCTCTCTCTTTCTCTCTCTCTCCCCCTTTCTCTCTGAAATCAATAAAAATTAAAATTAAAAATAAAAAAAACTGGGAAACCGCCGGAGCCGGTTTGGCTCAGTGGATGGAGCATTGGCCTGCGGACTGGAGGGTCCCAGGTTCGATTCCGGTCGGGGGCATGTGCCTTGGTTGTGGGCGCATCCCCAGTGGGGGGTGTGCATGGGGCAGCTGGTCGATGTTTCTTTCTCATCGATGTTTCTAACTCTCTATCCCTCTCCCTTCCTCTCTGTGAAAAATCAATAAAATATATTAAAAAAAAAAAAAGAAATGACAAAATTTAAAAAAACAAAACAAAAACAAAAACCCTGGGAAACCAAGAACTGGCCCCCCAGGGTGACCTTTCCTTCCCTAGCATATCCCTGGTCATGCAGTTAGGACCCACCCCTGACCTTTCCTCCCCTGGCATGTTGCTAGTCTTGCCGGTTAGCCCCCTTAGAGGGGGCTGGAGAGCAGCCCTTAAGCATTAAGCCCCCAGGACTTATTAGGTTCTGACCCACATCAAATACATGTAGGCCTCAGTTGTGTTTTAGCTCCAGACCCAGAAAAGCAGCAAAATCAGACAAGCAATGCCATGACTGACATCATGACCAATATATATATACTAGAGGCCCGATGCATGAAATTCGTGCATGGGTGCAGTCCCTAGGCCTGGCCCGTGATCGAAGCGCCAACTTCTGGTGTGGAAGGGCAGGTCCCAGCTGACCTCTGGGCCCTGGGCAGCACCTGGGCCCTGGACCCCTGCGCACCCCCCTCTGCCTGAGTCACGGCACCCAAGTCCCCACGCAGAAATGCGGTGAGCACAGTCGGACGCCGAGGGCCGGGGCACAGCGTGGGCCTCTGGGCTGCCCAGCGGTGCCGTATGGAAGCCGGGCGGGCAGCGTGCTCTCTCCCGGCCAGCCTCGCAGATGGGCTCCTGCACGAACCCATGGGGACCCCGACCGGCCCCTGCAGTCCTGGCGGCTGTGGCCCAGCTCACCCAGAAGAGGCCGCGCGGGTGCGGGGCAGGCTCCATGCAAGCCCTGGCATCCCAGGGAAGGTTAGCAGGGGGAGTGACAGCGAGCTTGATGGACACCCTGCATTCTCACCGCACCTCCGTCCCCGTCACCCCTGCCCCTGGGTAGCCAGTGAGAGGTCGCAGCCCCCTGCCCGGGCACATGTCACTGACGCCCACCATGTTCTACGCTGCCCCCTGGTGGTCAGTGCACATCATACTGGATGGTTGAACTCCCAGTCGACTGACTGCCTGAGGGGACAATTTGATAGTAGGCTTTTATTATACAAGGCTAGAGGCCTGGTGTATGAAATTCATGCACGGGGGGCCGGGGGGGTGAGCATCCCTCAGCCCGGCCTGCACCCTCTCGCAGTCTGGGACCCCTCGCTCCTTACCGCCCGCCTGCTTGCTGCTCCTTACCGCTCGGCTCACTGCTCCTTAGTGCTGCTGTGGAGGCGGGAGAGGCTCCTGCCACCGCCACTGCACTCTCCAGCCGTGAGTCCAGCTTCTGGTTGAGCAGTGCTCCCCCTGTGAGAGCGCACTGACCACCAGGGGGCAGCTCCTGCCCCTTGGTGGTCAGTGCACATCACAGCGACCGGTCATTCTGGTTGTTCCACCATAATGGTTGCTTAGGCTTTTATTATATAGACTAGAAGCCCAGTGCATGAAATTCCTGCACGGGGGGGGGGGGGGGGGTATGTCCCTCAGCCCAGCCTGCACCCTCTCCAATCTGGGACCCCTCGTGGCATGTCTCACAATCCAGGACTGCTGGCTCCCTAATGCTCGCCTGCCTGCCTTCCTGATTGCCCCTAACCACTTCTGCCTGCCAGCCTGATCACCCCCTAACCACTCCCCTGCCAGCCTGATTGCCCCTAACTGCCCTCCCCTGCAGGCCTGGTCCCCCCTAACTACCCTCCCCTGCAGGCCTGGGCCCCTCCAACTGCTCTCCTCTGTAGGCCTGGGTCACCCCTAACTGCCCTCCCCTGGAGACTTGATCGCCCCCAACTTCCCTCCCTTGCAGGCCTGGTCCCTCCCAACTGCCCTCCCCTGCTGGCCATCTTGTGGCAGCCATCTTGTGTCCACATGGGGGCAGCCATCTTGTGTGTTGGAATGATGGTCAATTTGCATATTACGCTTTTATTAGATAGGATAGAGGCCTGGTGCATGAGTGGATGCTGGCTGGTTTGCCCTGAAGGGTGTCCCGGATCAGGGTGGGGATTACCTTGGGGCGTGGAGTGGCCTGGGTGAGGGGCCTGTGGTGGTTTGCAGGCCAGGCATGCCCCCCAGCGACCCAAGCGGAGGCCCTGGTATCTGGGATTTATTTATCTTCTATAATTGAAACTTTGTAGCCTTGAATGGAGGCCTGGGCCAGCTAGTGTGGGTGGAAAGCTTGGCTTCCTCCATCCCTAGGGAAACCCAAACCTCCTGCTTGCTCCGTGGCTGCAGCCATCTTGGTGGGTTAATTTGCATACTCACTCCTGATTGGCTGGTGGGCATGGCTTGTGGGTGTAGCGGAGATACGGTCAATTTGCATATTACTCTTTTATATTATATAGATAGTAAACAAAATTTTAGTGACTTGCAAGAGGTCATCCAGCAAGTCACTGACATAAAAGGAAATAGAATTCAGGATCCCAAATTCCTAGGGCAGTGGTCGGCAAACTCATTAGTCAACAGAGCCAAATATCAACAGTACAACGATTGAAATTTCTTTTGAGAGCCAAATTTTTTAAATTTAAACTATATAGGTAGGTACACTGTTATTAACTTAATTAGGGTACTCCTAAGCTGGCCTTTGCTAAAAACTCAAGGGGCCAAAGAGCTGCATGTGGCTCGAGAGCTACGGTTTGCCGACCACTGTCCTAAGGCATTATTTTCTGATACACATATTATTGTTTCTTAGCTTATCTTAAAAGATAGTCTATCAAACACAGGAATCGTAGTCATTTTGATGACTAAGAATTAAAGCAAATATATCATCATGAGCCAAAGGGCACTCCATTTTATCACATATGATCCTGTTACAACTTTCCAGACAGAAGGCAATGATTACACTAAGCTCCACTAGTGAGTCATTTATCACTTAAGCAGTTCAATAAAAAAGACTGACCAACTATTAGCATGTAAAAAGCAATGGACTGCGAGACAAGACACTGTGTTCCCACCAAAGTACTAGCACCAGGCAGCTGCGGGAATGTGCTTACAACCTGCCTCTCTGGGACTCTGTTTCACATCTATAAAACGAAGGGACTGGTCTCAGTGATTACCCCTTGGGAAAATCACTGGCCTTCTGGGCAAGGCAAGTCTTTGTTGTGTAAGGCAGTCCCACACATTGAGGACACGAAGGCTTTCTGGCCCTTGTCCCCCGAATGCTGGTAACTCTCCCCAGTAGTTGTGACAATCAAAAAAACCCTACCCTTTGGATGTGAGGGCGATCTGGCTGCGACATCTGTCACCCCATTGATCGCCAGGGTTGATTCGGCTGATCTGGCTGGCTAGGCGGGTGTCCCCCTCCTCCCTCACCGATCCATGTGAGTCCCTCCCGAAGCTGCGCGCTCGGTGGAAGAGGACGACCTTCCCCCCAGAGGAGAGGACCGGTCTTCAGTCAAGGGTGTACGAGTAGCTGTGCTCTCCTGCTAGAACCTCCAAACAAGCTCTCAAGGTCCAAAAAAACCCTACCCCCATACATATTTCAAAATTTTAGAAAGGGTAGAGGGTGGAAGGGCTATTAGGTTGGGGTAGACTTCCTTTCCCTAGAAAATGATGTCTCTCAGGGCTCTCCAAGTGCTAAAATTCTATAAATTAGTAACCTTCAATTTTACTTAAGTGACAAGTCCATGACTGGAAAAGAGTACCAAAAGAAGGAAGTCATGGTTGATTTGGAAAATACATGATGCCATTTTAGTCCCAGTAATCTCATTTCTAGGACCAAGCCCAGGAAAATCAACAATGTAAAGATTTATGGGCAAAGGTTTAGTTATCACAATACTAGTTCTAAGAGTTGAATAACTTGAAACAACTCAAATAGGTAACATTTATTGAGCACATATTTGATGCCAGACATCATTCCAAGTACTTTACTTCCTTGCTCCTCTAAGTGTAGCACATCACTTAAAAGTCTAATACAAAATTCCAGGCCCCACCCCAGACCTACTGCATCAGAATCTGTATTTTAGCAAGCTCCCAGGTGAGTTTAAGAAACACTAGTTGATAAGTATTAATTCATTTAATCTTCATAACATGTACAATTTATCCTCAAGACAACTCTATAATGTAAATATTATCATTCTTCCTTTTACAGATTAGTAAACTAAGGCACAGAGCATTATGAAACTTGCATAGTAACTGTCAGAGCCAGGATCTAAACCCACACACTCTCATTCCAAAATCCAAGCTCTAAAGCATTATTGCATGTTATTTCTCAATTTTAAAACAGTGTCTCCATAAAATGGAATACTCTGTATCAATTAAAACTGCTTGGCCAGAAATCACATTTGGTCAGAGCACTGTTCCAAAAGGCCAAGGTTGTGGGTTCTACCCCCAGTCCAGGCACATACAAGAACCAACCAATGAAAGCATACATAAGTAGAACAAAAAAAAATCAGTGTTTCTCTGTCTCTCTCTCCCTTCCTCTCTAAAATCAATAAATTTAAAACATTTTTAAATAACAAAAAAGTGGTATCTAAGGAATTTTTAATGACACAAAAAAATTAATTGAAGTAGGCAGTAAATAAAATTGAATATATGGTATGACCCTAAATATGTAATTTAAAAAAATTTTTTAGCCCTGACCGGTTTGGCTCACTGGATAGAGCGTCGGTCTGCGGACTGAAGGGTCCCAGGTTCGATTCCGGTCAAAGGCATGTACCTTGGTTGCGGGCACATCCCCAGTGGGGAGTGTGCAGGAGGCAGCTGATCGATGTTTCTCTCTCATCGATGTTTCTAACTCTCTATCCCTCTCTCTCTTCCTCTCTGTAAAAAAATCAATAAAATATATTTAAAAAAATAAAAAATAACAAAATAAAATAAATTTTTTAATTGATTTCAAAGAGGAAGGGGAAGAGAGAAACATCAATGATGAGAGAGAATCATTGATTGGCTGCCTCCTGCACACCCCCACTGGGGATCAAGCCTACAACCCAGAATCAAACCGTGACCTCCTGGTTTATAAATCAATGCCAACCACTGAACTACACTGGCCCAAATATGTCATTTTTAAAAGTTATACACACCCTCACTTTGAAAAAAATATGGGGGGGAAATGTTACCATGGGTAGGCAATATATGGGATCTGGTGTCAGAATGCCAGAGTTCAAATTCCAGCTCTACCACTTATATATAGCTCAGTGATCTTAGGTGAGATGTGTAACCTTTTTAAACCTCATTTTCCTCATCTATAAAATGTGAATTATATTTACCTCATGAGATTGTTGTGAAGATTAAATGACATTATCTACAATCATTAATCATTAAAAATTATTTCTCTTTATATTTTTTATTTTTTCTAAAATTTCTACAATGAATACATATTATACTTCAGTAAGCAGCAAAAAAAAAAGTCCATTATTGCCGAGGCCGGTTTGGCTCAGTGGATAGAGCGTCGGCCTGCGGACTCAAGGGTCCCGGGTTCGATTCCGGTCAAGGGCATGTACCTTGGTTGCGGGCACATCCCCAGTAGGGGGTGTGCAAGAGGCAGCTGATCGATGTTTCTCTCTCATCGATGTTTCTAACTCTCTGTCCCTCTCTCTTCCTCTCTGTAGAAAATCAATAAAATATATTTAAAAAAAAAAAAAAAAAAAGTCCATTATGAAGAAAGTACCTTTTCCTCTAATTAAATAACATAAGACTGAACTCAAGCAATTAACCATTGAATAAGGCAGTTAAAAATGATCTTTAAATAAGTATGATTAAATAGTGAAACTGAGTAAGGGACACTGTGCCAGTCTCTCCCCGGGAGGGCCTTTACTCAGAACAAAGTCCACCATCTATCTTGAATGATTTAGGCCATTCCAACTGCCTGTAGTACCTCCCTGACCTTGAACAGGTTGCCAGACCTCTCACAAAGCCTCAATTTTCCTCATTTGAAAGGAATGATATATTACCTCCCTTGGAGTTGTGAGGATTTAACGAGAAAATGTGTAAAGTAAACACACTGATAGCAAAAGAAAGCACTTAATGATAGCTAAAATCTATCATCATCATCATCATCATCATCATCATCATTATTCTTTGGCTGAATGAGACATCTTGAGCTCCTACTCCAGCAATGAAAATACATTCATTTTTTCAAACCACAGTTCAATAGTGTTTTCATTATTTTCCAATCAATTATATCTTCAAAGAGCTACTTCATTATAAAATTATCAAGGACACAAGGCAAGTTTGTCTCCACTGTAAGTAGTTTAGATTCACAAAAGTAAATTACATCATATTTGGATTCTTTTTTTTCTACTTCTCTTTTATTTCCTTTATTGATTAAGGTGTTACATATGTGTCCTTATCCCTCATTGCCCCCCCCCATGCCCTCACCCCCCTGAAGACTGTATCCATTGGTTATGCTAATATGCATGCATACAAGTCCTTTGGTTGATCTCTTCCCTTACCCCCACCCTCCCCTGCCTTCCCTCTGAGGTTTATAATGAACAACATAAACTGATGAACAAAAACGGACCCAGAGACAGAGAAGCATCGATCAGACCGTCACATTTGGATTCTTAATTAACTAGTAAGCCAATTCAGGTGGGGTTTCCTCTACATTGTTACTATCTTTGTATGCATATACACTAGTATACACATGAGTAAGTCTTATGTTTAAATATATCAACTCCATCAACCACTACCAACAATATGTAGGTCAAGGCTTTCCACCTGATAAAATTAGATCAGAATCAGTATTAAGATTTAGAAAAGCCTAAGGATCACCCTGTCTGATCCTTTCATTTTACGAATGGATTTAGGAAATGGAGTTAACTGGTGAACAAGGAAAACATTCAAATGCTAATCTTTTTCAGGAATTAGTCCAAATCCTAAAAGGAACACATACTAAACCTCAGTTTTAGACTTTTAAAAATGACATCCATTTTTAGCTCAGTTAAAGGTGTTACTATTACTACCACATTTAATGTGTAAGTGGAAGCTTCCTTTCTCACTTTCAAGCTGAATCCACAGTTTTTAATTATTTCAAGGTATTTATTTATTACAGAGAAGGGGGAGGAGAAAATCATGGGTCAGGCTGCCAGGCCAGTAAGCCAGGTCAAGTGGAACAGGGAAACTGAGACAGACAGCTGAACAAACTGGCAGAGCAATTTACAGCAGATACAGATGGTCACCTCCCTAGAAATAACATCTAGGACTCAGCTGTATTTCAGCTCCAGATCCAGAGAAGCAGCAAAACCAGATGGATGACACTAGGACAAGCTGCAATGATAATGATCCCCTGCCCTGACACTGACCCATCAGTGGAGACCACCACCCTGCAGGAGCACACCTAGAAACTGATGAATGTTCTACTGAAACCCCCCTCCCGAGACCTCCCCTAAGATCCCCACCTGCACGAGAGACAAAGCCTCAAGACAGAGGACCCCGTGCGCTCTCTCCCTCTGGGGAGCAGCACCTGACATCCCCTTCCCCCTCTTCTTCCCTCTCTTCTTCCCCCACAGGCACGCACCTCCTAACCTCTGGGAGAGCCCACAGACGTGCAACCTGGGGAGCGATGGGCAGTGGCAGCTCCTTGCAGGCTAGTCCCCTGAACCTGTCCCCAAGGCCCCCTTTTCTCCGACTTCCCAGAGAGCCGAGGCAGCCCAGCCTAGGCTCTCCTGTTGCTTCTGCTACGCGAAGCCCTTTCTTGTTTTACTGTCCCCAGCTTTAATAAATGTTCCCTCATAGTCACCTGGACTTGTGTTGTGAAATTTTTCCTGCATGACGTCAAGAATCCACACACTACCGGCTGGTCCTGGGCAGACCCACCAACGGCCAGTTCCCCTTCCCGTTAACAAGATACAAAGAGCTATTTGACATCTAATTCAAAGAATAGTAATTTGTTAAAAAAAAAAAAAGAATCAAAGAGTGCACATGCACAGTATAATACTTCCTCTCTGAAATCAATAAAAATGTATTTTTTTAAAAAAACATAAATGGCCTATAAACCTATGAAAATATGCTCAACTTCACTCATTAAAATAAATAAAAATTAAAGCAACAAAATAACAAAATTCCCATCAAATTTGCAAGAATTTAAGTCATTAGGGTTGAAAACAGATTTGTCCTTGGAATGTTGCCTTAATGATTCTCTAATTTAAAAACTGCTGACAATCATTTCTAGTCACAGCAAGTATGCGTTCATACATGAGTATGTGTCTACATTTATATAAAAAATTTAAAAATAAGAGGGAAATAGATATATTTTTACATTATTCATCAACGTATAACTTCTATAAAGAGGAATTTGACTATACATATCAAAATTATAAGTGCACATATCCTTTGATCCAGCAATTCAACTTACAGCTGACTTCCACATAGGAAAAATAGCATAGGTACAAGGATACTCACTGCAGCTCTGCTTGTAGAAGTAAAAAAATAGTAACAATCTGAATGTCCATTCATAGGAGATTGGCTATAAGTATGGTAAACTCATAAAATGGTAGACTCATAAAATTATGGTAGACCATGCAGCCATTAAATAAATGAAAACTATATAAATATTAATATGGGAAGCTCTAAATAATAAATCAACATGTTATGTAAAGCACCATTAGTTTTAAAATTTATATGTAAACAGCAACATACTCATGCATGAGCATATATACTATTCACTCTATTTCCTTTTATGTATTTCACTTTCGTTCTACTTACATGTATTTTTTTTAAAAAAATTTTTTTTGCATTTTTGTTTATTGATTAGAGAGAGAAACCGATTTTGTTTCACTTATTTATGCATCCAGTGGTTGGTTGTTGTAGGTCCCTGACCAGGCATCAAACCCGCAGCCTTGGCTCATTGGGATGACACTCTCACCAACTGAGCTACCGGGCCAGGGCTAAAAAAACTCTTAAAATGTTTATTTTAAATTTAGATATCTGACTTATTGTGTACTCCAAATGAGGTAACTTCAAATTTTCCTTCACTGACAGTTTTTAAATTCAAGAATCGTAACATCAACATTCCAAGGAAAAGCCTTTTTTCACGCCTAGTGACAGCATCGTCAACATCAGTTCCAGCACAATCAAAACCCTACCGCGCACTTCCAAGCAGAAACACGGCTTGCTCACTGCAGCAGCATTAGAGTGGTAAGACTCAGACCTTACCTGACCAGGTCGCCATGAAGCTGTAAATAAAGGCTTTCCCTTCCCTCTCCAGCACATATTTCTGATGCTGGAGTCTCTACTGTGCAAAGGACAAGATGTAAGTCAGAGGAGGAGGAGGCGGAGGAGGAGGCAGCGGAGGTGGCGGTTGTAGTGGCAGTGCTCGTGTCTGCTCCATAAAGGTAAACACAGCCTCTCTTCACATCTTCTCTCAGCCAGTCTCTTTCTCGAGAACCAAACCTACTTCTCCTATTCAAACAATTTCTGCTCCCATTGCGTTTCATATTTCTCTAAAAAAAAAAAAATCATGAGAAAAAACATCAGCTAAAACGAGTTCGACATGTTCAGTCCTCACCCCACTTTCCAATCTACAGTCACCAATACTCTGCTCAATCGAGTAGTATCTCCTCTCACCTCACACAGCCTTCAGCATATGCCATGCTCATTCTTAACCTGGCAAACTTAGTTTTCGTTTTTTAAGATTTTTTAAAGCTATTTTTATTTTTTTATTTGATTTTTAGACAGAGGAAGGGAGAAAGGGAGGGAGAGAGAGAGAAGCACCAGCTGCCTTCCGCATTCGCCCAGACCAGAGATTGAACCCACAACCTGGGTATGTGTCCTGACTGGGAATCGAACCTGCCACCATTTGGTGTATGGGATGACACTCCAACCAAGGAGCCACACTGGCCAGGGCCAAGCTTAGCTTTCTTTACTGTTATAGCAGTTCATGTCTGTCCATCAAATTTTCTAACCCTTTTTTTTATGTTTTCAGAAAAATGTCAAGAATAGTAAAACATCTGTGTACCTACCACCCAACTTTCACAAATTTTAATATTTTGTCTTATTTAGTTCCGGTCATTATGCTAAAGAATCTGTAATAATAAAAGCATAATATGCTAATTAGACTGAACATCTTTCCAGACGAAGCAGGGGCTGCAGCCGCGGGATCGAGGCAGCCGTAGGCTGCGGCTGCAAGGGAGGGATGCAAGCAGCCACCACAGCTACAAGGGAGGAATCCAGGTAGCCACCACGGCTGGGAAGGCCTACTCTTGCATGAATTTCGTGCGTCAGGCCTCTAGTGTGTATATAGACATATATCCTATAAAATCAAATCCTAATATGCAAATTGACCAAAGGGCGGAATGACCAGTTGCCGTGATGCGCACTGACCACCAGGGGGCAAGATGCTCAATGCAGGAGCTGTCCCCTGGTGGTCAGTACGCTCCCACAGGAGAAGCACCGCTCAGCCAGAAGCCGGGCTTACGGCTGACAAGTGCAGCAGCAGTGGCAGGAGCCTCTCCTGCCTCCGCGGCAGTGGCAGTGCTAAGGAGCAGTGAGCCGGTGGGCAGTAAGGAGCGAGGGGTCCCAGACTGCGAGAGGGCGCAGGCTGGGCTGAGGGGACCCTCCCTGCAGTGCACAAATTTCGTGCACCAGGCCTTGTGTGTGTGTGTGTGTGTGTGTGTGTGTGTGTGTGTGTGTGTATCTACACTAATAAAAGAGTAAGATGCAAATTGACTGTACCTTCACTATGACCACCAGCCAATCAGAAGTGAGTATGCAAATTAATCCACCAGAGATGGTGGGTTAATTTGCATATGCAGGTGCCCAGCGGTGAGGTGGGACGCTTGTGTCGTCGCCATGGCAACAATGCAGGCGTTCCGCACTGCCCCAGCCTGGAGCGAAAAGGCGGCTCCGGCCAGAGCAAAGGCGGTGCCAGCAGCCAGGGTAAGGAAGACTCATTCTTCTCATTCTTGCACAAATCTTCGTGCATCGGGCCTCTAGTATGTATGTGTATATATATGTATATATATGTACACATATATATATATATGTATGTATATGTATATGTGTGTGTGTGTGTATACATATATACACACAATATATATTCTTACATATACAGCTTAAGCCACCTGGTACCCTATCCCAATCCCATGCCCCTCTATCTCTCCCAGAAACACTCTACTACTGTATTTGGTATTTATCATTGCGTTCATTTTCTTTTTAATATATGTTTATTGATTTCAGAGAGGAAGGAAGAGGGAGAGAGAGAGAGAAACATCCATGATGAGAGAATCATGGTGGATCGGCTGCCTCCTGCAAGTCCCCCCCTGGGGATCGAGGCCACATCCTGGGCATGTGCCCTTGACCGGAATCGAACCTGGGAGCTTTCAGTTAGCAGGCCAACGCTCTATCCACTGAGCCAAACCGGCTCGGGGTCATTGGGTTCATTTTCACAGATGTTTGCCATATATGTATATCCTATAAACTACATATACTTCATTTTACATAATTTAAAACTTTAAATCCTAGCTTATGTTTTGCCCTGCAATATTTTTATTAGGTTCAATGTTGGTTTACATATATCCATGCTAATACACCCAGCTCATTCATTTGAATAATATATCATTCTTTAATACACTGCAATTTATCCATTTTCTTGCTGATGGCATTTAGTTTGTTTCTAATTTTTCCCTGTTGGAAACAATGCTGCAATAAACATTTTTGCAAACTGCAAGTTTCTCTAGGGTCCTAACCCTCTGTGTTATATCCCAAATAATCAAGTACAGAATCAACAAAATACCTCACAAATATTCTTTCCTTTCTCACGTTACAAAAAAACCTACTGTTGCGTTAATTCAGGCATGTGAAATTCATACACATTGTGGAGCCACTGTTACCTCAAGGCAAAAACAATTGCTACAGCTATGTAACAGGATTGTAAAGATCAACATTTACCTGCTCTATTTTTATGAGCCCTTTCTGTTCCCTTTCAAAGAAATGTCCACTAACTACACTGACATACCTCTCCGGTGTCATGCCTTTCACTGTTTCAGGAATATCCAACAACCTGTAACTCCCCAAACACACCAACTAATCCACAATTCTATGACTTGTCTGAAATGTTTGCTTCATCTTGTCCACCTGACTAGCCATTCATTAAAATTCTATGACAATGTCACCCTCTCTACACTCTTTTGAAACTTTCCATGTCTCCCATCTCCATTTTTCTCCTCCCAGGCAGAATTAATTTCCTAGTAGAAGGAATTAATGACTACTCTCTACTCAGCAGAACTTCACCTTGAGCATACTTCCATTTCTATGCAGATTACAATGGGTTTTAAGTATTTATTTGATATTTCTTCTTTTCTTCTACACTGATAATCTATTATTAGTGCCTTCACACCTGAGTGGCTCAGAAATGCATGCAAAACTCAGCTGACCTCACAGAAATGTATTCCCAGTTTGCACATTAGCCCAATCAGCTCTGGCAAGAAGTTAAACAAACATGGAAGGAAACATCTCCATTTTTATAGAGAAACTTATAATATTTTCTTTGTATCAGCCAAAAAGTAAATAAAATACTTTTACTACTATTCCTCACTGGAAAACAGCAATACCTATAAATAAAGCAAAATTATTATTATTTTTTTATTTTAGAGAGAGGAAGGGAGAGGAGAGAGAGGTGAGAGAAACATCAATCGGTTGCCTCCCGCCTCCCGTAAGCACACAACTGGGGATGGAACCCGCAACCTAGGTATGTGCACTGACTGGGAATCGAATGCACCACCTTTCAGCGTACAGGATGACGCTCCAACCAACTGAGCCACACTGGCCAGGACAAAATAAATATTATTTTTGTAATTACTGAGATTAATATTTTAGGATAACTGTAGCATCTAAAATTCAATTTCTAAAGACAGTGGATAAAGAGGAACGAAAAGTTAGAAGGTATTCCCATGTGGGAAGAAGATAAAACAAGAGTGAGAATGGCTTCATTGTTTACGTTTAGGAAAACACAGGTAAATTGGTTATTTTGCAGATCTTAGGGATTTGAGTATAGCTATTCAAAACCATGAAGATGATTACTGGTTCTAACTTTAGATAAGTAGGATAAACCCCTGCAACAAGTGGGAACTAGGTCTCTCTTCTCATCAAGAGCATTTTCTTAAAGCTGAATATCTCAGAATTAATATCTTAAGTATTTATTTTATAGACACAGGGGCCATGATATTTGTACCACTAAATAATGCTAACCATTGAATAATTCACAGGTTAATTTGAAATATCTTTATTTTTTAATCTTTGGAAAAGATCAACTGGTCCATCTGAAAACAGTATTCTATATGGTACATTCATACAAAGAAGTTCTGCACTCAGTGGAGAGAATTTTGCTCACTGCTATTAAGAGAGGGCAAGTAGACACTATTCCACACAAGCACCAAAAAGCTTCTTTTTTAAAAAAATGTTTTTAAGCCCAATAATAGCCCACCAACCTTCTGTCTAAAGAAAGTCAAGAAAGACCCCAGGAAGTATTCTATTAGTTCACCCATGATTTTTCTTCTGTGAGGATTTTTAATATGTATATATATTTCCTTTAAGACTATAAATTCCTTAAGGAACTTTACATTTTTTATTTATTTTTTTAATATATTTTTATTGATTTTTTACAGAGAGGAAGGGAGAGGGATAGAAAACCAGAAACATCGATGAGAGAGAAACATTGACCAGCCGCCTCCTGCACACCCTCTACCGGGGATGTGCTCGCAACCAAGGTACACGCCCTTGACTGGAATCGAACCTGGGACCTTTCAGTCTGAAGGCCGACACTCTATCCACTGAGCCAAACCGGTTTCGGCGGAACTTTACATTTTTTAAGAGGATTTTTTAAAAACTGATTTCAGAGAGGAAGGGAGAGAGAGAAATATCAATGATGAGAAAGAATAACTGATCGGCTGCCACCTGCACACCCGCTACTAGGGATCGAGCCTGCAACCTGGGCATGTGCCCTTAACTGGAATCGAACCTGGGACCCTTCAGTCCACAGGTGGACGCTCTATCCACTGAGCCAAACCAGCTAGGACTTTAAGAGGATATTTTAAATTAATTCCTTAACATCATTCTTTTTTTATTATTATTTTTTATTTCAGAGAGGAATAGAGAGGGAGAGATAGAAACATCAATGATAGGAAAACATCATCGACAGCTGCCTCCTGCACATCCCCCACCAGGGATTGAGCACAAAACCAGGGCATGTGCCCTGACTGGGAATTGAACTGGTGACCTCTTGGTTCCTAGGTTGATGCTCAACCATTGAGCTACACCGGCCCAGCAGGAACTTTACATTATTGAAATATACGTATTATTGGTCAAAGAATGTACCTCCTGGCTATATGATATATTCCACAGAATGAACTTCAGTAGATATTAATGGATATTTAAAAGACCTAGATACTAAGAAAGCACAGGCCTTCTAGCAACAATCTAGATCGGGCGGGGGGGGGGGGGGGGGGGGGGCATCCAGCCCACGGGCCATATAAGGCCCAAGAAATAATTTGGTCTGGCCCTGCCAAGGCATTAAGGGTGAATTAATTAAATGTTTAATATAGCAGGCTAATTTTTTAAGTCGACATTTTTAAAAAATATATATTTTATTGATTTTTTACAGAGAGGAAGGGAGAGGAATAGAGAGTTAGAAACATCGATGAGAAAGAAACATTGATCAGCTGCCTCCTGCACACCCCCTATTGGGGATGTGCCTGCAACCAAGGTACATGCCCTTGACCAGAATCGAACCTGGTACCCTTCAGTCCGAAGGCCGACGCTCTATGCACTGAGACAAACCAGTTAGGGCTAAGTTGACAATTCTGTATGAACTATGAATGATGTTCTAAACATCCAAATGACCTTTCGCAGAAAAAAAGCTTCCCCACCCACGGCCTAAAGAGCATCAGGTAACTTCTGGAAAGGCCAGTACCGTCCTCAGAGATGCTTTCAGCTTTTACAATCACTACTCCACTGGAATTGCTAGACTGAGAACATTTTATTTCCTCCCAACCTTACTCTTACATAAGAACTGTTGATCAACTTATCTATAAGAGAACACAACCACTAGTATAATCACCTTTTGCATCAAACTAATGTATAAAAAGCATATTTAAGATTTAAAGATATTTCTAGAAAGCAAAGTCTTTAGAGTAAGCCATGAATTAAGTACTCACTTCAGTATTTAATTCAAAACACTATTATTCAAAACAATAATCTCATCACATTCACTGGCTAGATTAGTTATAACTTCATATCTTCTACAGAGTAAAAAAAAAAAAAAAAAAAATCCCCAAACTGGAGGAAACATCTAGAAAAATGTATGCTTCAAAGGTACTCCCAATAACCTTAAGAGTATTAAAAATATTACACTAGGTCGTGGGTTCAATCCCCAGTCAGGGCACATACAAGATTCTACCAATGAATGCATAAATAAGTGAAACAACAAATTGATGTTTCTCTCTCTCTCTCTAAAAAAATCAAAATAATAATAATAACATCACACTACTATATTCCAACTACAACTATAAAGGGGTACATCTTTAGCACCTTTTGAATCAAATTTTCCAAAACTCGATACAAATGGACCTAGAGCTAATCTGGCTAAACTACACTAGCTTAGTTATATTAGACTTTTTATGAAGACCTGGATTTTCTGAAAATTATGTCCATAATTTGGTATTAAGTATAAAATCGTTACAAAAAAGAATGTCTTTTCCAAAGGGTCTTCAGAGAATAATATGTTGGAGAGTATCACTTTCCTCCCAATTCAGAAAGTCTTCTATTTACATATTCTTTTCCAGTTTCACTTGGCACAAACTTCAACCACTCAGCTATTTAAGGGAACTTCTGTATGTAGAACGCATAGCTCCTATGTTCCATAGTCGATCCCATTTATTTGCAAGGATTATATAAAGCATTAACCATATGCAATAAAGCCGAGAGATTCAAGCGTCTTCGACAGTCAGCCTGCCACACCACCAGCTGAGCACTGTAATCAAGATCAATTTCTGGAATCTTTCTAATGGTCCCCAGAGTAGAACTCCAGGGAACCCGTGGTGGGTTGAACCACTTCCGGGCAGTGTAGGAAGGCAGGACCCTGCAATAAAGATGGTCATTTCTCAATTCCTTCCCTCTCATAACTCTCTCCCCACAAAAAAAAAAAAGGAAAAAAATTATTTAAAAAAGCTAAAGTTGTTTACCTTCTAGACCAGAGGGGATTACCTATCTCTCAGGCCTGCCATTTCCTGATAAGTCCAGCTGGTTGATTTTTTTTTTTTTTTTTGGTTCATTCACAGTTTACATTTTTGTGACCTTATGGTTTTAAATAAATATCCAAAAGCATTTGGGTAATTATATTTGCAGCTTATGGTTAAGTAAGTTACAGCAAATATGTACAAGGTTTAAGCACAAGTGGAGATAAACTATGAAAAGTTATTTCTTTAAATCACTGGATTAAGACTGGAAGGTAGTAGCAAAAGCACTTCAGTATTTTAGTGGCTTCATGGATTCACCAGGTGCTTCAAGTCTATGATTTTTTTTTCAGTGTTCCCATCTCTGTGACGTCCTGCTAACAATCTTAATGACAGGTATATTGTGCTCACCCTCATTCCCAATGAACGACTATTAACGCATTTTTTAACATCATGGATTTTCATTGTTTTTGCAAAGTATTTTTGATTTTGAAACATATCTAATCTTCTAATTTTTTTTTTTTTATCTCTCTCTTCCTTCTCCCTGGAAAGTTTTAAATCCTGCTGACTCCTCTTCTAAAGCTCCAGAAGGAATTCCCTTCCATCTCCAGGAAACACCTAGTGTACATATGTGACCTCCAGAAAAAATTCTTTCCAAGTGTTCCGAGGGCCAGTAGAAAACTCCATCCAGTTGAGAGTCTCCCACAACCACTCCTTTTCACCATCTTCACTGCTCCCGCCCCATCCCGCATTCCCTGTGCATCTGAACTTCTTGTCATCGCCGTCCAGGCTCCACTCCCCCCTCCGCCCCCCGCAATTGCCTGCATCTGCCTTCACGTCCTCCTACTCCCCCCAATTCCTGCCAGAATTCCCGCAAGCTGCCTGTTGCGTAACGGCTCCCCCGTTAGCGTCCCCCCGATCGTCAGGCCCGCTCGGCGAGCAGGAATGCCCCTTTTTGTCCAGCCCCTCCTCCCTCCTGCAACACGCCCAGCGGTTCCCGGAGACGGGGCTCCTCCGGGGGTTCTCTCCCCGGGCGGGCGGGGCGGGACGAGCTGCCGGGCGGGCGCCTCGCGTCGGAGCGGGCAGCGGGTCCGAACTTCGGTGGGAAAGCCCGAGGGCAGAGCCGGCCCGCTCCCCGCCCTGCCCCCGCCGCGCACCCCGCAGCGCCGGGCCAATCACCGCCGCCATCCTCGCGCTGGGGTGATGTCTTCAGGTGTCCGGGCGCAGCCCTGCGTACTTCCAGCCGGGCTCTCGGGCCGGCAGCGCCCGGCCCCCCGGTGCGGCGCCCGGCCGCGGAGGCAGTGGCGGGCCCCCGGGTCCCGGAGGAGCCGGCTGGCGGCGGCGGCCGGGAGGACGCTGGACCCAAGGCGTGGGCCTGCGAGGAGGGTGGCTCGCGGCCAGGGATGGGCAGCGGAGGGGCCGCAGGCGGCCGAGGCCTCGGCGGGGCCAGGCGCGAAGGCCCGGGCGGGAGCCGCGGCCCCCCGAGCGGGGCTGCGGGGCGGCCGAGCAGCCCAGCGGACTGACTGACTGACTGACTGACGCGGGGCGGGGGTCGCCGGCCGCCTCGGCCAACGCGCGAGGCAAGGGCGGCCGCTCCCCGCCGGCGCCCCCTCCTGCCACCCGCTTGTCCGCCCGCCTCACCTTCAGGACCCGAATCCCGCCCGGCCGGCGGCTCGCAGGCGCTTCGGGCGGCTCCGGGGGCTCGAGCGGGCCCGCGGGCCCCGGCTCCACCTCCCCCATCGGCGGCAGAGGCTGCACAGGGACGCCCGGCCGGCGCGACGGCGCGCGGAGCCTCGGAGGCGCGCGCGAGCAGCCCGCGGCCCCGCCCCCGCGCCCGCAGTCCCGCCCCGGCCCCGCCCTCCCGCAGCCTTCGGACCTGCGTCGCTGCGGGCGAGATGCGTCCGGGGCGCCGCGAGCCGCATGCTGGCGGGTGGGAAGTGCGGACCCCGCGGGCGGAGCCGGGCGCCCCCGCAGGGCTGGGCCTCCGCGGTCGGCAGCCTCGGAGGACGGAGGCGCCGGGAGGGTGGTTCACTGCAATCCCCGCCTCCCAAGTGCCGGCTGGACAAAGGGCAGGTGTCAGTGGTGACAGGACGCAGCTCTCCACAGACGGTGGCTCTTGTGACTTGTTTCCTCCCTTCCCAGTTGAACGAATTGTTGAGAAGACTCACCCTAGCGAGGACCTTTCTTTTCCTTATTGGAGATGCTCACGACATTCAGCAAATTCGATCCAACCCTGTGTACAAAATGTTAACTCTCCTCCCAGCCACGTTTTAATTCCCCTTCTCCTTACGTAGTAAAATCAGAATTCGGTTCTCTGTCTCAAGCTGTTATGTATCTGTGAGCCATTTAATTGTTTGCAAAGATGATTCAGAAAAATCTTTAAAAAGTTTTTCTTCTTCTAGTTCCCGCATTGGCGGTAGCTTTGTGGCCGGCCAGGGGGCCAAATTTGGAATCAGAAAGCTTGATTCCAAGTCTCAGCTCTACCTCTTATTAGGCATATACCCTTGTGCAAGTTACTAGATCTCAGACTTTCGTTACGAAGCAGTGAAACAGAAATTAACATCTGCCTAGCAGTTATTTTGAAGATTTTGTGAGTGATGCAGCGTGCTTATTAGCACATAGTAAGGATTCATAATAGCCATTATAAATGTGAATTTCCAAATTTAAGATTCACTCAGTTCCTCAGAGTATTCTTGTTAATTCTGTTCCAAATTTTCCTAGGAAACATAGACTTCTGGATTTTTAGGTATTCCCCTTACCAAAGGTATTGCTGAATCCTCGAGCAACTTGCAAAAAAATAATTTCTTGAGCTTTGAATAATTGGTAAAGATTGTATCATCTATTATCCATTGCTGCAGTCCAGACCAACTATGTTTTAATTGCAGTCTTAGAACAAAAGAGTTTGTGACCTACAATAGTACTACGATAGGTATGCATTTGGAGATACTTTAAATTCCAAGACAAAATTTGACTCTTGCAAAGATTCTGACCCTGTACAAACTGTTTCTTCTGTCAATTTAGTCACTACATGAGTTACCTTGTATATACAAAAGTTCAGTCTCCAGTCATCTTCATTTCTTTGTCTCATTATAATGAAAATTTTTTTGTCTCTGTGTCTAGGTGTAAGGTGAATAAAGCTCCTAGGTTGTCTACCTCTGGGGTTTTCCCTCTACTTTGAAATTACTTTGAAGAAAGCTACTCAAAATAGTTGGATCTCTATTTCAGTGCTTACTGGGTAACTTCTAGCAAGAACACTTGTTTGTAAGACTAGGCACCAATATGGAGACAAAAATGGACCTGACCAAGGACGAACAAGCAGTAGAAAGAATAAAAACATGGCTCAGGATTAGTGTGTGTAAAAGCCTGTTTCTTGATGTATTTATTACGCATTACCTTTTCCAGAGGCTCTGTATTGAATGAACACCTGAAGTGGAAGGAAGTCCCAAGGACCAGCATTTGCATTCAGGCTGGGCAAGATCAGTGGTAGATGACTGTTGTTGTTTTTTAAATTAATGGAATAGTGGGCTAAAGCATCAATTCAAAATGCAAGCATATGCCAAAGTTATATATTTAGTACTTTTTTAACAATAGTAGTACCTCTGTCAAAAGGGGGAAAAATTTAAAGCTACCAGCCCAGATACTGCATGGGGATCATTTATGATGCAGCTCTCTTTAAAGGTCTCCATGATTTAAGATCCAGTTCAGTAAGTAGTGACAACCAGTTGATTCTGTTTTCAAATCATATACTGCCATTAATGTTTTATACTGTTTCAAAGGTCACATATACATGTTCTCCTCAGTTCAAGGCAGTGTGCATTATGTATGCCAAGGGTTATGTAACTACAATTTCTGGAAATTGTCAATAGCTAAGACTAACCCTAAGAATAAATTCCTCTGGGATTTTTTGGTGCAAAAATCCATCTGCCCTCACTGCAGGTTCATTGTTACAAAAATCACTGTTTGGATCAAAGCAAGGGACAGAAGTCATTAGATTTTTTTCCTCTCCGTATCCTATCCTTCCTATAAGCAGCTGTGCATACCTTTCTCCCCACCTGGAGACACACCCACACACTTTAATATCAGGGGTTTTTCCTAATGCTCACTACAAAATGGAAAGAATATCTAAAGAAGGGGAAAGTTCATATCAGATTTTCATAGAACCATAAGCCAACTACATTGGCTTAATAATAGGTTGTCCCCACTCTTTCAATGGTTACAAAGTCACCTTTAGGCCTAAAACCCTTGCTATTCTATCACAGGTTGAGCAGATTTAGATGTTTCTTTTTCTTGTTTCTTTTTAGAGATAGAGAAACATCAATTTGTTGTTCCACTTATTTATGCATTCATTGGTTGATTCTTGTATGTGCCCTGACGGGGAGTCAAACCCACAACCATGACATTATTAAGACGCCGCTCTAAGCAACTGAGCAACCTGGCCAGGGCTAGATATTCCTTATTTCAGTTCCAAATAAACAGACAGGCAGTATTTACCTGGCTTCAAGGTTTGAAGAAATTTCTTCCTTGAGCATTTTTATGCTTTTGGAAGATGGGAAAATTGAACTAGGGGAGAAAATAGCATGGAAAACCCTTAAAAGTGGTAAAAATTAATGTGGTCTTTCTAGACTGAAGTTCAAACTGGAACACAAGTCATTACATTTTTGTCTTGTTTTCTTTTTCAACTCATTATATTTTTAAGTAAATATCTGGAATCTATTACTTGCTAAACTTTTCTATTGTAGCTTTTATATTTTCATTTAATTACATGTAGATGAAGGTGTTAACAAAATTTAATATTAGGAACAAAGATGTTAAGCCACATATAAGTAAAGATTATAGAAATGTCACTTATCAAACAGTGCCAAAGGGCACTTCTGCATAAACTAGATAACTGACAAGGACTACATCTTTCTCCTTCTCAATCGGGGACTGTTAGGAATCATCTGAGTAATAGAAAAGCTAAAGCTTTGAACTTCCAACCACTCTCACTTTTATGGAAGAGTGTGTATAAAATAGATCAGGAAGTATAATTCATTTTGGCTAGTTAAGCCTTCCGCTTCCCAGTCACAGGTATACTTGAACAATTCACAAATTGGAACCAAAGCGCTATGACCACCCCTCATACACATTTCACCTTAATATGATTTCTTTGTGTGAGAATTCTCCATTGTAGAGAAGATAATTATGGACATAATCATCTAGCTAAAATTTCCAATTACACTTTTCACTGTCTACAACTAGAAGTATGTGGGGTTTTTTTTAAGTTGTTCAAATTCCTCTCTTGGTGAGATTTGTGTATAAAAGGAACATCAATTGGTCAACTAGTTTAGCTCAAAGTTCTGGAATAGGAATTCATCCAAGGCTTCTCTAATCTACTTGTAAGAATCGAGAAAGCAAATTTTAAATCATTGAGTATTGACTTTTTTATTATTAGTCACTGTTCATAATTTGTTTCAACCAAAAGACAATACACACAGCAGAATTCTAATGCATCCCATGTAAATGTTTACATCCATTTTATTCCTCACTCGCCTCTAAGGCTTATCATTTAATTTTAAATTTTTTTTACATCTCAAAAATATGTCTGCAATAATTAGAACTTCATTAGCTGTCCCACTTGGAAACAGCCTTTAATATTTTTACAGTAAAGAAGATGTGATGGGGCTTAATGAAAACGTAACTTACAATATTTTGAAAGAAAAGGGACTTTACAGGGACACAGTGGGAGTTCACAGAGGAAAGAGTTCAGAAGCTCTTTCCCATGAGGCCCCCAAGTAGAAAACAAAAACAAAACACACAAAGCGCAACAGCAGGTTCCAAACACAAAAACAAATAAACTCCAATGCTCCATCCCGAAGCCAGAATCGGCCTCGTGGAAGTTCATGAAGCAACTGTACAAGCTGCTTCAGCATTTTCTTCTGTTTAAATGTTCCCGGTCCTAGAACCCCGTAGGTGGGACCCACTCACTGCTATTGCTTGAAAAAGTTATTCGCTTCCAGTTCTACAAGCAGCCCCACCCTCCTGAGCCAAAGCTGGTCAGAGTGTTTTAATCTTCAACACATTCTGAGCAGTCTTCTCTTCAGTGATCCTTCCCACTCCCAAACGCATGAGAACCTGTACCACCTCTCCACCAACCAGTTTTTGAATATCCACTTTTTACTCTCCAGCTCTCAGTTTAGGACAATGTGGATAAAATACATTCACTAGAAAAAAATATATACACATTCAATCTCTTTCCTTTAGTTCTCATGGCCCCGAAATTTTCCAATGCAGAAGATAATGATGTTGAATCTCAAAAACAGTATCCCCTAACTGCCAACTTCTTCTAGAAGAACATAAAAATAGAAAGCATGTTATATAGATAGAAATACTCGAACCGTTAGTGCTGGACAGTTTTCAAAGTCTATTTTTTTATATGAAGGGGACAAACAAGAGGTACGGACATCTTTAACCTAGCAAGAGGAAAGAATCCCCTCCCAAGTGTTACACTGAGGAATGTTTCTTTAAATGAGAAATACCTTAAAATGAACAGATGATCACCATACACAGCATAAAACATTCCATGACTGTCCAAGTCACCTCAAGGTAACAGCACCGGAGCATTATGGGAGAAGTTTCTCGGGTAGAGCACCCTCCCTACTGTTTTTTTAAGATAACTTAGATGAATTCTCCCTTAGTATAACTGGGGAGGCAGGGGAGGGTTGGGAAGGGCTAGGACACAAACTACTCTAGAAGAGGAAAAAATGAGGTAAAAGTGCATGTGAAATTGTCCAAGTAAGTGTGTGTAGGCTCACTGCTATCACCCTGAAGTTATTAAAACAGCCACGGAAATCACTCTTTCCTCACAATGGCTCTAAAGTTGTAAATCGATCCAAATTTGCTCCCCCTTGAATGGTTATACTAGGGAAAGAAATTACTGAAATGTTTAAAAGTTATTCATAGCAATTAAGAGATTTCTCCTTTTAGCAGCAAGGCCAAGTGAGAGAGAACTAGTTCCGATCCTAGAAACTAAGGCACGCTGAAGCTTTCAAAGATCTGATCATTTGAAACAGTCTTCACAACCATCAGTATCCTAGGCAGTAATCTGACCTCTAGTCCTTCAGTCCCGTGCTCGGTAGGGTTCACGCTCTGAAATCACTTCATATTCTCCACAGCACCCTTTGTGTTAAGGCCATGGTTTTTATTCCTCCCAGACAAAGCTATGGCTGATCACACAACGCTCTACCTTAAAACTATGATCCCCCAAGGAGATGCTGTTACAAGCGCAGACCCTTTCCATCTCCTCAGCTAGCACTGCCTTAGAGCTTGGTCTTCAGCAGATTTCTCAAATTCAACTCAGTTCAACTAAAGAAGCTTGAGCTGGTTAACGATACACATGAGAGAGAAAATAAAGCCTCTACCACAAAGAGGAATGTTAGACAAATTCTAGTCAAGAAATCCACCAACATTGTGTTAATCCTATCATGTTTCACAGCATTAAGTGTCCATCCAATGAAATCAGTCTGCAAAGAAACCTTTAAAGGCGATTTTTCATTGCACAGGCAGAGCAGTTGTGAAAAATACATACTAGTCCACACTTACTTCACTGAAAACTACGCACAAGGTAATGTCCTGTTCTTGACTCAGCCAACCGTTTACCCAGTGGAGTTAAATTTTAGCAAATCTTGCTCTTATATATTAGTAAAACCTGGAAGTTTCCCCTTTGGAGCCTTTAGTTCAACGCCAGTTTGTCAAATGTAAGGAATAGTCTAGCATCTGATACAGAGCTAGATTTGACAAGACACTGAAGATTTGAAGTAAAGGCTTGGGGAAATGGAGGGGGAAATGGATGTTTGTACCCAGGTTTAAGACCGAAGCCAAGGTAGTCATTATACTGTACTCAATACAGTAATGATACCAACATCTTAAGAGCAAGGTGGGCCTGACTCTTCCTTTCTTCTTAGTCTATCAGACATGGCGCCTGTGCACCTGAACGTACACAGTACATTCAACGTGGGCCACAGGGGAATCACCCTACCGTATTCCAGCAACTGAGTGTTAAGGTTTGAAATCGCAAGGGTCCTTTCTAAAAAGCATTCGGCACTCCTACTAGTTTTTAAAAAGCTCCAGATCTCAAGTCTTTGATGCAGATGTTCATGAGACTGGCCTCTCTCAAGAGACCAACTTCTCAGACTCAGGAAAGGATATCCCTGACTTATGGTGTCCATTCCTCTGACATAGGGGACAAGGAAGCTACAAGGCTTCGTTCCAACACCATAAAGTACAATATAGGAAAGATTTCTTTAACCGTGTGGTCTTTATTTCAGTGCCAGTGTTACAGATACAACACAAATGTTCCAGTTAGAAGAAGGAATTCAAACGGAATGCCAAGGTCCAAGCCAGGCTCAGGAAATAAAAAGGGACGTTTGGAGTAATGGAGGATGACTCCAATATGCTCTAGGATGAGTCTGATACTCAACTCTTCCTATGGGCAAAGGTGCTTTTGTTAGAGAGTCTAATCTTTAAAAGTGGTAAATTCCTCTTTCCACCCATTTACCATAGTTCATCAGGCAAGTTATAGGCTTAAGAGAAACTTTAAAATTTGTGGTGGGAATAGGGGTATTAATAACTACTTATATAGAATATCTTTTAGAAGTTGTCCACCTTACACTTTAAGGGGAGTCAATTTTGAAAATCATGGAGAGTATTCATCACTACAGCTCAAGAAGGGAAAGGAAGGGGAACTGGAAGAGCCTTGGAAGTTTCTATTACAAATAGAGCACCATATCCTTCATGCCAAATCTCAACAAAAGCTCTTTTTAACTGCATCTGTCCAGTGTTTACAAATAACCTTTCAAAGTCTGACCAGTTCTTGGTAACAAGCATACATACATGTGTGTGTCTGTGTGAATACAGCAAAGCACAGAAAAGGCTACCAGGAGCCTATTGCCTTTCAAACATTGGGGGAACCAGTAGAAAAGGCAGGTCTCCCTAATGTCCATGGTTACATTTCCATTCTGAATGCCAGATGTAAAAAGCGCCTGATGATGGTGACCCAGCTAGTGAGGAATAAATACCCCACCTCGCCCAGTCCACAGAGAAACACAGTATAAAGAAGGGGCAACTCTGCTGCAGAGACAGTGTGAGTGTTTTCTTGCCATGGATTCCAGTCCTCTCCTCCAGACCAGCTGCTTTTCCTCAGGGGCCCAGGGAATGTTGATTCTGGCTGTTAATGTGGGAGGGGTAGAGAAGTGCAGAAAAAGGGAAGAGGAGGAAGAGTGCAAACTAGCCTCCAGAAGCAGCCGGCCTCAACGGTGGAGGAGAGGAGATTAGTCTTTAACAATGCTTCAAGGTCAGCAATTACTTTAGGAAAATCCTCCTCAACAGTTCTCTTCAGCTCCTCGTGCCCATGGTACAGTTGGGGGGGACTTGCCAGCAATCACAACCTCCTTCCCAGAGTTCCTTTGATTGAGTGGGGTAAGAATAAGAATGGTGCCAGACCCTCATTGCCAGGACTGAGGGGGAAAGTTGTTCACTTCTGCTAGATCTTGCATTGCTGAGCCCTTGTGATTATATGTGAGCTTGATCCGCATTCGCAGCTGTTGCTGTGAGAAAAGAAAATCACAAATTATACAATGAAATGAAATCTCTAGAATCTTCCCAGTCCACAAATACACTTTTAATCTTAGAGAAAACAAAATTATTTTAAAGCAAAGTTGTCTCTTAAAAATGACACACAGGTACCCAGCTGGTGTGGTTCGGTTGGTTGAACATCATCTCATGCACCAGGAGGGTCACAGGTTTAATTCCCAGTCAGGGCACATGCCTGGATTGCAGGCTCGATCCCCAGTAGGGGGCGTGCAGGAGGCAGCCAATGGATATTTCTCATCACTGATGTCTGTCTGTCTGCTTCTCTCTCTCTCTCCCCTCTCCCTTCCTCTCTCTCCAAAATCAATAAAAATATATTTTTAAAAAATTAAAAATGACATACAGGCAAACAGCAGCAGCAAAAACCACCTGGTACTCTAGCTATCAGCCACAGAAGCAACCTCATGCAGTCAGGCATCTCCAGAACACATCGCTGACTTTGATCCTAGAACTGCAATAACAGGACAAAACCACGCGAGAGCATTTTCATGGTAACATTTGCTGAGTGCTTTTCAATAAGATTCAACTCTTATATATAATTTTCTAGAAAAATGATGTAAACATATACTCATTTTATGCGCTACATTCAGACATACTGTAAAACCTATACTGAAAGTGAACATAAACTTATTTCATTCCCAAGGCATAAAGAAGGGAAAAAAACAAAAAGAGTTAACTTATAGTTAACAGCAGTAGTTTTTAAGAAAACGCAATTATAAGTACTTTTCACTTTATGTGGCAGATTTCAAATATTAGTGCATTAAGAAAATTTTTATTCTATGTATCAGATTGTCAAAGGAATTTCTAATTGTGCTATAGGTAGATACTCAAAATACAGTGAATAGCAGAGAAAAGACAAGTGTTACAAGAGGATGAAATCATACTGGTATTTATGAGGCACTACTAGAAATCTTTCAAAGGAAGAAATTCCCTGAATCATTTCTAGAAACTGAAAACTAGTCAATTGATTAGTATTAAGTGGAGGCAATTTACTTCTTTGAAAAGACATAATAAAAGCATTGTTTAATTTTAGTTTCGAAAGCTATTTTTTCCTTTGGCTGCTTAATTAAAATGTCTCCACTTTTGCTATGCATCCTTAACAATTACATGAAATATGGATTTTTGGTTCAACAAATGCTCTTACCCCAGACTGCAACTTGTGTAAAGGTTAGAATGTCTAAACTTCCACACTCCTGCAAAAACTAGACCTTTAAGCCTCTAAATAGAGAATTTTTTTAAAGCTGCATTTTATAAGATGCCACTAAATCATCTAATGTGTCTGGGCTCTGTTTATTATCTTCGAAAGAACAAGATTAGACCAGACATTTTCACAGATTTTTTTATGACTGTGAGTCAAAAAACTCCAGAGAAACAAAGCAGAATTTTATTTCAAGAAATATGCTTGCACCTTTCTCAGATATTGTCTTCAAATGTGCTACTCACCTTCTGTGGGTTCAGAACTTTAATGACTTGTGTGATGGTCCCCGTATTAAATGCTGGGACAACGCTGCTGCTAGGAGACAGAAGCTGCAGCTGGAATGTCTGGGGAGAACAAAGGGCATCTTCAGAAAGAATAATACACTTAATATGATGTCAGAGGAAGCAACAAATAAAAAAGTCAGCGCTAGCTGGTTTGGCTCAGTGGATAGAGCAATGGCCTGTTGACTGAAGGGTCCTGGGTTCAATTCCGGTCAAGGGCACATGCCCAGGTTTTGGGCTCGATCCCCATAGGGGGTGTGCAGGAGGCAGCCGATCAATGATTCTCTCTCATCATTGATATTTCTCTCTCTCTCCCCTCTCCCTTCCTCTCTGAAATCAATAAAAATATATATATTTTAAAAAGTCAGACACCCAGATGATGGTTTAAGTAACAGATTTACTTATTACTACTTTCTATTTGTTTTCCAGAAATCCACAATTCATAGTATGTGGGTGGACTACCATTTCCTGGTATTTATAAAATTCCAGGAAGTCTTTGATCATGAAAACGAGCAATAAGCCCTTCTTGCTCCCCTTTTTGGCAGAAAGAACCTTATCCTACTAGTTTTCAAAAGGTGACCAATTCTTGTTCTGGCAACCTCACTTAACAATAACTGGTCAACTATGCAGGTTAAAAACAGGTGTCTGTGGCTAAAAAAGAAGCTAAAAAGAAATGAAAAAAAGCTTTCTAAAAATAACAAACGAGCATACCAGTCACTAACTACAGGCTGGGATGCGGAAACTTGAACTTTTGCTTTCTAAAGCAAAATTGGACTCTGTCAAGGCCTACTCCTATGTGACAGAGGTGAAGGAAAAGCTGGCAGAGCCAATTTGTTAATGGATCGCTCCATTGGGCACACAAGGTCCTAACAGAAAAATCACATGCAGAACTAGTCCATAGAGCAAAAGACCTGGAAAACCAAAGCCATCTGTTGCAGGCTGGTGGGTTTTGTTTGTTTACAGGTAACAAAGGTGGAAGTGCTATGAGCAACACAAGCAAACCATAGAATTTTAAAATATCTTTCCTGAAAGTTCAGTCTTCTAAAATATTAAGGAGGGAGTAGAGAGAGGGAAAGAGAAGGAGAGAAAGAGAGAGAAGTGAAAAAGAGAGAGAACGGATGAGGAAAGAGAAAAAGGGGAGGAGGGAGAGTAGGAATTCTACCCAGTCTTCTCTGAAGCCAAAAATTTTAAGAGTAGAGATTTAATCTCAATACACATGTTTATTATTTGGGTCGTATTCATAATTCTATTGTCAAGATAAATTATGTAAGCTAAAATATTATTCACTTATTTATATTTATTAATTAAATATAAGATACCATCAATTATAATTCACACCATTATTTTATATACCACGGAGGCAAAAAAAAAACATGCTGCCAATTAAACTATGCCAAGGTATCAATTTTAAAATGTACCTCAATTTCAGAGATAATAAAAAGTAAAAATTAGTCCTAGAATCTATGTGCTATGTATGAGAGTTTGAAATCCAAGATATATCATTGTTATGCAAACAGGCATAGTACAGTACAGCACCAAGAATAAGACAATGTTTTACGAGCAGAGATGATGTGTTGCTAGAACAGCAGGCTAAAGTGACAAATATAGGACCCTAAAGTTGCAGTAGCTAACACTTACTGAGCACTGAACACATGGAAAGTACTTAAAACAGTATCTGGGACATAAAACTCTTTTATTCCTCCTGAAGTAGATAATCCTTAACACCACCTTTCTTTGCAAATGAAGAAACTGAGGCACAGAGGTTAAGAAACTTACAACTAGTATTGTAACCATTTTACTGTTTCTAAAATATCAACAATATTCTGGCTCCTAAAAAAGGCAAATAAAGAAGATTGCAAAATCAGCCGTAACCACAAATAAAAGGACTTAAATTTCTAAAAATGTGTGGTCTGAATGTGACATATGAAATTTCCTTCATATGTCACTGCAAAAATTAGATTAACTTAGTCTAAACCAGCAGTTGGCAAACTATGGCCCATGGCCAAGAATGAAATGACACCTGTTTCTGTAAATAATGTTTTATTGGAACAGAGCTACACTCCTTCACTTACTGTCTGTGGCTGTTTTTGCACTGTAACAGCAGAACTGAGTAGATGCAACAGGGACCATAGAGTCTAAAATACTATCTTTGTCTACTACAGAAAATTTCTGCCCAATCCTCATTCTAAACTCTTCTTCATTCAAACTTTTCTAAGTACAAATTGGCAGTTACAAAGTAGTCATGGGGATAGTCAATAATCCTATCTAATAAAAGAGTAATACGCAAATTAACCATCACTCCACTACACCCACAAGCCACACCCACCAGCCACGCCCCATCAGCCAATCAGGAGCGAATATGCAAATAAACCCAACCAAGATGGCTACGGCCACAGAGAGCAGGAGGGAGGCTTGGGTTTCCCCGGCAATGGAGGAAGCCAAGCTTTCCGCCTGCCCTTGCCGGCCTAGGCCTCCACTCAAGGCTACAAAGTTTCAAAGACAGAAGATACATAAATCCAAACAAAATGGCAGCAGCCACAGAGCTGGAAAGAGCAGGAGGCTAGGGTTGCCCCCGGTGATGGAGGAAGCCAAGCTTTCTGCACACCCTGGCTGACCCGGGCCTCTGCTTAAGGCTACAAAGTTTCAATTATAGAAGATACATAAATCCCAACAGAAATGGCTGCCGCCAAGGAGCAAGCAGAAGGCTTGGCTCCATTCCAGGCTACAAAGTTTCAATTGTAGAAGATAAATAAATCCCAGATACCAGGGCCTCTGCTTGGGTCGCCAGGGGGCGTGGCTGGCCTGCAAACCACCACAGGCTCCTCGCCCAGGCCCCCCCATGCCCCAAGGGAACCCCCACCCTGATCCGGGACATCCTTCAGAGCAAACCAGCCGGCCCGATCCAGGCCTAAACAGGCAGTCATACATCACTCGAGGGGTCCCAGATTGGAGAGGGTGCAGGCCTGGCCCCCCCCCCCCCCCGTGCACGAATTTCGTGCACCTGGCCTCTAGTATTGTAATAAATATGTATGATGCCAAACTTACGTGGGAAATCACTTTGTAAATTGTATGTCTAACCATATGCAGTACACCCGAAATTAATATAATGTCAAATGTTAACTATCATTGAAAAAAGAATTTTTTTTAGGGAAAAAAACTTTACTATTCAAACATGAACATAAACACTCCTTAAACCTAGATTTGGTTTAAACAAAACTTCAACTTACAAAACAAGCAGTCACGATATCAATAGTAAACTAAACATTAATGAAGGAGGAATGTTTTTCTCTCTTCTATATCGATATGAGAACTTTTAATTCTCTACAAGAGAATAACAAATAGATAAAATCTCTCATCTTAATTAACTTTAATTCTGTGTTATAATTTGTGTTTTTTAGGCCTTTACCACTGTATTACCAAACATTAATAGACCACTTTACAGAACTCTGATCTCACTTCCATTAGAATGTCTTTTTTTTTATCCTATAATACTAACTTAAGAATATTTATGACCAAGTAAAAAGTATTAAAATGCCATGCTTGAATGAACCATAATAGTTACATTATTGTTAGTTTGTGCTAAATCTGCCTATGTAGTTTAATCTGTAAACATTAAAATATATCTCTTACCAAGTGAGGTTTTATTTATTTATTTATTTATTTATTTATTTATTTATTTATTTACATTTTTTTAATTTTTACAGAGAGGAAGGAAGAAGGATAGAGAGTTAGAAACATCGATGAGACAAAAACATCAATCAGCTGCCTCATGCATGCCCCCTACTGGGGATAGAGCCCGAAACCAAAGTACATGCCCTTGACTAGAATCGAACCCAGGACCCTTCAGTCCACAGGCAGACACTCTATCTACTGAGCCAAACCGGTTAGGGCCCAAGTGAGTTTTTAAAAAATTAAGCCAATCTTTATTCAAAAGAAAAAGGCAAAGAAGACATTGTAGTACCTTTGGTACTGCAGCCTGGAAAACAAAGTCCGTCATGTCCAGCTCTGTGCTGTTAGAGGCCTGTATCGTTATCACCGTGACACTGGGGTTGGTGTTTGACCGTTCAAAGGTGAATTCTATCTTCAAGCCATTCTTACTGTATGCTGTGATGGAGGGGATGCCTGGGAAAGTACAGGAAGCTTAGCCTAATTGTAGTCAGCCTAATACTTATAAAATTATTATTTGCTTTCTTCAATAACTTTAATAACATCAGTAATTGTACCTGTAGTGATGTCATTGAAGAGAGGTTGTGATGAAAGCCCATCCAACAAGAAAGGGGGCTGGGATATCTGTGGGGCTGAGGCAGGGGCAGGAGCAGCAGTTGGAGCACCTACAGGAAACAGTCCAACGTTAAGTCACTATTACCCAGCATGACAAAACTCATCAAGAAAATATAGGAGAAAAATATTATGACCTCAGGTTAAGAGAAAGATTCCTTAAATAAGATGCATAATGCATAAACCATAAAGGGAAAGAACTTAAAATTCAAACACTTTAAAATGAGTAATGTCTGTTCATTAGAAAATACTATAAAAAAAAAGAGAGAGAGAGAGAGACCACAGGCAGGAGAAAATGCTGCTACAAGAAACAAATGGATGAGTATCTAGAACTATAAATATCTTCCTACAAGTCAATAAGAAAAAAATAACCCAATTTAAAAGTGATAAGGGATAGGAACATCTTATGAAAAGGATATCTTATGAAAAAAGATGCTCAGTAATTAGGAAATGGAATTTAAAGCCACATTGAGATACTACTTCACATCCAGTACAGTGGTGAAAATTTCAATGTGATAATACCAAATACTATTGAGAACGTGTAGCAATGGGGACTTCTAACCTGTCATAGGGATATACATTGGCACAACCAAACTAGAGACAATTTAGCAACAATAGAGCTGAGCATGAGTATATACCTAAAGTTCCTCAACCTCAAAACTCATAACATTTTAAGCTAGATGATTCTTTGTTGTGGGAGGCTGCCTTGTGCATTGCAGTGTGTTTATCAGCACCCCTGGCTTCTACTCATTAAATGACAGTAACATCCTCCAGTGTGCAACTGAAAATATCCACTAAGCCCTGGTGGGCAAAATCTCCCCACTGAGAACCAGTGCCTTTTTCACAAATTCTTACATATGTACACAGGGAAACTTGTATAAAAGTGTGCATAGCAAGATAGTTTCTAACAGTGAAATACTGGATACAACCAAATGTCCATCATCAAGATAATGAGCAAGTAAATTGTGGTACACTGATAAAAGTAAACATACACATACACAATAGTAAAACTGTTAATGTGCTAGAAGTGCAGTTGACCCTTGAATAAGTGGAGGTTAGGAACACTATCATTCCGTGCAGATCTCCACACATGAGGATTCCCAACGAAGCAGTTGACCTTTGGACAACTCGAGTTTGAACTGTGAGGATCAACTGCACGGGTCAATTGAAAAGAATCCACTTATAAGTGGGCCAATGCAGTTCAAACCCATGTTGTTCAAGGGTCAATTGTACATTTAACATGAATTATTCATAGATTATTCTCACAAATACAATGTTCAGCAAAAAAGCAAGGTGCAAAAGAACATTCAGTTGGATATCATTTCTATAAAGGTAAAATTTGGCAAAACAATATTACACACTATTATAAAGAAATATACAGAAATGGTAAACACCAAAGCTAAACGCTGCTTCAGGATAGACAGTAGTGACCTCTGGGACCCAGAGGGAAGGAATTGAAGGGGAGGTACAAAGGGAATGTCAACTTTCATAACAATATTTTATTTTACAAGCTAAACAGATCAAGGCATTTATTGAATTTTATAGATGTTAAATATTGCGTAATAAAAATTTAACACAAACACACCCTGGGAAGGGTAGTATGAAGGAGGGGGGTGGGATTACCAGATTACCATTTTTATTTGATCCTTCCCCAAAGAACAAGGAGGATCATACAACTGAGGGCAAATGATAGAATATGGCCATGAACTGAGAGAAATCAGAATTCTAAGAAGAGGTATAAGAAAATTCTGCAAAATAAAGAGAATGCATTTTATATTTAAACAGATTTCAAATTACTTATAAAATTAACTGAAAATATACCAATAACAAAATTAAAAAATACAGGAAGAGTGAAATATCCTTTTAAAAAATACCTAACTATACTAAGGAAAAAACAACAAGCATGCTAAAAATTAGCAAGGAAGGTAGAAAAACAGATGACTAAGCAAAGCACAAGAAGTTAAAAACAGATATGACACTGCAGAACATGCAGTCAAGCAGACTGCCTATGAAGTATACAAAGAAATATTCATATAGTTCTCAGAGTTTATATAAATCTAATCTACTAATTTTCCCACAATTACCATTTCCAAAACAATTTTAGAAATGTGTTCCCATGGAAAATTAGAGGCTACCAAAATATATAGATAACATATGGGTCCCTAAGTCCCTTAAATTTTAGCTTTTTTCTCCTCCAAAGGTACAATAGGTAGTAGCTTTTGTACTACCTATTAGGGAAACCACAGAAACTTACTGTACCAATTCCTCTAAGAGCACACACTAAATTTATTTACAGATTTCCACTGATTTATATTACTGTGCATTAGGATATAAGTAATGATGTCTTAAAGAATCTATAACTCAAAAATGGGAAAATGTGTTTAAAACACATTATGAATTAGTAAAGGAAAATCTAGGCTTTTTGACACGTTATCGTTTTGCTTTTTCATATAACACTGGGAAAACAACAAAGTAAGAACAAAAACCAAACAAAATATTAAGACTCCATGATAAAAGAGTTAAGGACTCAAAAGAAATGTGGAAAAATAAAATTCATGTATAATGCAAAAATGTTGATATATATGAAACATTCCCTGTGATTGAAAAACTTGAAATTAACAAAATAATAGGACCAATCTTTAATCTGCTAGGGCTCGTTAAAAAATGATAGTACACAATACTTATGATTGCATAGTGAAACTGGTGGCAATATACATGGAGGTTAAGGTAAATAACATTTATCATGTGCCTACTATGAGTCATACATGCACTGAATAAGTCACCATTCCTCATAAATACTCTCTGAGGTTAAGTATTTGTCATTTTTATTTTAAAGAGATTTTTTTAAACATATTTATTGATTTTTCACAGAGAGGAAGGGAGAGGGATAGAGAGTTAGAAACATCGATGAGAGAGAAACATCGATCAGCTGCCTCCTGCACACCTCCCGGTGGGGATGTGGCTGCAACCAAGGCACATGCCCTTGACTGGAATCGAACCTGGGACCCTTCAGTCTGCAGGCCGACGCTCTATCCACTGAGCCAAACCAGTTAGGGCTGTCATCTTTATTTTAAACAGATTCAGAAAGACTAAGTAACTTAGTCAAAGAAAGTAATCCAAAATAAGGACAAGTTTATATGTTATTGAAGCATTAGTTATAAGAAAAATATGGAAACAAACAATAGTAAGGAATTGAATAAATAATGGTACAAAGTTCTTGATGAAATATTAGACAACTATTTAAAATTGTAATTGTAAAGACTACGTACTATTCTGGCAATGCTAATATGTTAACAAATAAACCATATCACCTACACACTATGTTTAAACTATGGGACTGTTTTTACTTTTCCATATTCCAGTATAGATTTGGTATTTGAGGATCTCAAAAGTACATAAGAAATAACAGTTTAAAATTTTGTTAAGAGCCCAGACATTGTGGCTCAGTGGTTGAATGTCAACCAATGAATGTAGAGGTAATGGGTTCGATTCCTGGTAAGGGCACATGCCCAGGTTTCAGGCTCCATTCCCTGTAGGGGGCCTGCTCTCTATCCCACTCCCTTCCTCTCTCTCTAAAAAATCAATAAAAACATTTAAAAAATGATAAAATAAAATTTTGTTAAGACACATATATAAGCTCCAGGAGGCTGCTGTGTTAGAAAAAAATAATTTAGCCTGTAATAGGCAGTCTACATGATCATCCAACATCCTTATTCTATGGCCAGTTTCTACTTAAGGTTAAAGTATAACTCTCCATTATACTTTTAAAGAAGTCATGTAAGCCAAAAACTAAATACTACAGTGATACTCTTAGAATTAGGGATTCATAACATCACTGAACACATCAACTACAAATGTCTACTACTAAAACAAAAATAAGAAAAAAAATTCCCAAATGAAAGTTGTATTTGAATAATATAATTATTTTTTAAATATATGTGTTATTGATTTTTTACAGAGAGGAAGGGAGAGGGAGATGGATAGAGTTAGAAACATCGATGAGAGAGAAACATCAATTCAGCTGCCTCCTGCACACTCCCTACTGGGGATGTGCCCACAACCAAGGTACATGCCCTTAACCGAAAGGGAACCTGGGACCCTTCAGTCTGCAGGCCGATGCTCTATCCACTGAGCCAAACTGGTTAGGGCTGAATAACATAATTATTAATGATTTCCTCTTTCCATCCTATATAATAAAAGCCTAATATGCAAATTATCCCCTCAACCGGAGTTCCAATGAGAGTTCAACCTCTCAACCAATGACGCGCACTAGGAGGCTGCAGACAGGAGGTTTCAGGAGGAGGGGGCAGAGCAGGGCCCACCAAGGTAGATGGGAGGGGAGGGAGGGAGAGACCCCACAGGACTGGGGACAGAGATGGGCTGGGAAGGAGGGCCATGCAGAAGCATCGTCCTTGGTTGAAGTAGAAATCCTGACCCCATTTTACAGACCCCAGCAGAGCGTGTGTGGGAAGTGTGGGGAGTGAAGACAAAAGAGGGTGTGAGGGGACTGGATGGATGGAGAGCAGTGACGCTTGATTCATGGCCTATTTACTTTTACTTTTGTTAATATATTTTTATTGATTTCAGACAGGAAGGCAGAGGGAGAGAGAGATAGAAACATCAATGATGAGAATCGATCTGCTGCCTCCCTACTGGGGATTGAGCCCGAAACCTAGGAATGTGCCTGTAACTGGAATCGAAGCCAGGATCCTTCAGTCCGCAGGTTGTGGCTCTATCCACTGAGCCAAACGATCTAGGGCGACCCATGGCCTATTTAAAACCACTGCAGTAGGCTGAGCAGGGTTCTTACCACGATGGTGTTACCTGATAATGAGAGTATCTCTCCTTATGTTGGGGCAATTGGACCTAAAGGGAAGTAAAGACATACCCATGGAGCCTGCAAAGGGTTTCCATGCACATGATGCAATGTACTTCGTGTGGTAGCTAAAGAGGGTGAACAGAGCCTTGGAAGGACATGAGGTCTCTAAGACCAGGGGCTGGAGGGAAAGTGCGTGCCGAGCATTCCATGCCATGAGTTACAATCTATGTATCTAAAAGCCTAATATGTTAAGTGTCCAACCGACCAGTCGACTGACCGGTCGCTATGATGTGCACTGACCAGCAGGGGGCAGATGCTCCAACTGGTAGGTTAGCTTGCTGCTGGGGTCCGGTCAATCGGGACTGGGCGAGATGGAGCTGGACACACCCTAGAGCCTTCCCGCGGTCCCTCCCTGGCCACCAGCCCCGAATGGGACTGGGTGAGATGGATCAGCCCCAATCGCTAGTCAGGCAGGGGGACCCCACCCGTGCACAAATTTCGTGCACCAGGCCTCTAGTTGCTTTAATAATAGGGAAGAAGGGAGCTCTTAAAAAACTAACCATGAATAGAAAGAAACCTAGAGAAAGTGATGTCTTTGGACACTAATTAAAAGCAAAGGTGACTTGGGATTTTTTTTTCCAGCCCGAAAGTTTTAAAATACAAGTAATTCTCCCCAAATTAAAAAATAAAAATGGGGAGAAACCAAGATGGCGGCATAGGTAAACACCTAAACTGCTGCCTCGCACAACAATTTCAAAACTACAACTAAAAGACAAAACGAACATCATCCAGAACCACAGGAAAGCTGGCTGAGTGAAAATTCTACAACTA
Organism: Eptesicus fuscus; assembly: GCF_027574615.1. Classification (NCBI taxonomy): domain Eukaryota; kingdom Metazoa; phylum Chordata; class Mammalia; order Chiroptera; family Vespertilionidae; genus Eptesicus; species Eptesicus fuscus. The sequence goes on from NC_072493.1 coordinate 9,093,158, forward strand.
GAAGGAAAGAGAAAAGCACACGGAGACTCAGAGGAGCTGCAAAAGGCTGAAGTATGGAGGCAGCGAAGAGGACTGACTGTTGAATGCGCCACTGGCTTTCCCAAGCGGGAGGAAGACAGAAGCTCCCGACTGCGCTGAACTCCAGTTCCGGGTGAGAATCTGGGAATCCAGACCCATTTGGGGATAAACTGGACTGTCTGGCAACGGGCAAAACTCAAGGGCGGCTTTCTCTCAGAGGGGCCTGCAGCGATTACCGAGGGACACTGAGACCCAGGGGCCTCATAGGGCAGGGCTGACGGAAAGCCAAGGCTGTCTGCTCTGCCCTGAGACTCCACCCCATCCAAGCTGAGCACAGAGGCTTTTGCAATTTTGCAAGTCTTGTCTCATAAGGGTGTCTCCAGCACAGAAGTTCTCCCAGCGTAGACACAGCTGATCCTCACAGCCAGTTGGCCTAGAGGTCAATTCCTCTCAGTGCTACCAACAACAATGAAAGCTTAACTACACAAGGCTCTGCACACAGCCCACAAAGCGGTGCACCAAGAGTGTCCACCTCAGGTAACTGGGGAGGCTGAGCCACTGGGCCTTATAGGACACCTACCACACAAAGCCACTCTATCAACTCAGGGAAGCAGCAAAAATGTGGAGACAACGAAACAGATGAAAGAAATGGAGGAAAGCAAATGACTGGATATAGAGTTCAAAACCACGGTTATAAGGTTTTTCAAGAATTTCATAGAAAAGGCTGATAAATTTAGCGAGACCCTCGAGGATATGAAAAAGGACCAACTAGAAATTAAACATAAACTGACTGAAATAAAAAAATATTATACAGAGACCTAACAGCAGACTAGAGGATCGCAAGAATCAAGTCAAAGATTTGAAATACAAAAAAGAAAAAAACACTCAACCGAAAAAGCAAAAGAAAAAAGAATCAAAAAATTTGAAGATAGTGTAAGGAGCCTCTTGCACAACAAGCGTACCAACATCAGAATTATGGGGGTGCCAGAAGAAGAGAGAGAGCAAGATACTGAAAACCTATTTGAAGAAATAATGACTGAAAACTTCCCCCACCTGGTGAACGAAATAGACTTACAAGTCCAGGAAGCGCAGAGAACCCCAAACAAAAGGAATCCAAAGAGGACCACACCAAGACACATCATAATTAAAATGCCAAGAGCAAAAGACAAAGAGAAAAACAGTTAGTTACCTATAAGGGAGCACCCATACGATTGTCAGCTGATTTCTCAACAGAAACTATGCAGGCCAGACAGGAGTGGCAAGAAATATTCAAAGTGATGAATAGCAAGAACCTACAACCAAGATTACTCTACCCAGCAAAGCTATCATTCAGAATTAAAGGTCAGATAAAGAGCTTCACAGATAAGAAAAAGCTAAAGGAGTTCATCACCACCAAAACAGTATTATATGAAATGCTGAAAGGTATTCTTTAAAAAGAGGAAGAAGAAAAAGGTAAAGATAAAAATTATGAACAACAAATACATATCTATCAACAAGTGAATCTAAAAATCAAGTGAATTAAAAATCTGAGGAACAGAATAAATTGGTGAATATAATAGAATCAGGGGCATAAAAGGGGAGTGGACTGACAATTCTCAGGGGGGAAGGGGTGTGGGGGGTGCGGGAAGAGACTGGACAAAAATCGTACACCTATGGATGAGGAAAATGGGGGGGAGGTTAGGGCAGAGGGTGGAGTGGGAACCAGGTGGAGGGGAGCTATGGCGGGAAAAAAAAGAGGAACAATTGTAATAATCTGAACAATAAAGATTTATTAAAATTTTTTTTAAAATGGACTTTAAGGAATCCGTAGTCTCTAGAGAATAGCATGGCACCTTATATCCCAGATATTGTGAAGATTCTAATCTTGCTTCTGACTTAGCTTCGCCCATCTTCAACTGACTGATGTGCTAGAAAGTCCATGTTCAGCGTAGTTTTCCCCCAAACCCTTATCCCTATCTCAGCATTAAATAATTCCACTCAGGCCTCACCTGTAAGGTTGATGTCTCCCAGCAAATCAAGAAGCTCTCCACCAGCAGAAGCTGGTTTGTTTGTAGGTACAGTTGGAATAACAGGTGTTATGTCATTTCCTCCCAACAAATCCAATAAATCATTGGCCTAAACAAAAAAATAATATCTCAATTTATTAATCATTTGCCTAGTCTACTTCTAATGTAAAGCTCTTTCAACACTTAAAAATAAGAGAATCATCAGTCAATCCAGGAACACTGAAGGGAATCAGTTAAGAGATTACAAGGAACTATTGATCATCAGTGTCCCCAGAAAAGTCAGTGAAAAGCTACCTGGCTGCTAGGCTGTGGCCCAGAGGGTGGTGGTTTGGTCTCTAGCGGAGCTGGTTCTGTCTCTCCATTTGTCTGCACAATCTCCGTAGGACCGTTTGTGGTCACTTTTTCCATGACAGGCATTCTCTCAAGCAAGGCAGACCTGAAAAAATATCTGAAGTGGTTAAATTCCAGGCAATTAATCTAGATTCCCTACCCAAAACAATCACTGTAACAATATTGGGGCCAAACATGAAAAGCCATCTCCCCTACCCACCCAACACATACATTAAAATAGAAGGTGGATTATAAGGATACATGACCTAAATTCCTAGCTGGATTGAGGGCAGGCAAGAAACCTTGAATGAAGAAACTGTCTACCTAAATCCCAGGAAATTGAGATTTCTCAGTAGTTAAAGAAGTTAGAATGAAAGCAAGGTAAATCAGTAGATATTAACAGGTTCCAATAAAAATACTGTATAACAGAAGGGGGCGGGTGGGAGATGACATCAAAATGTTCATAGTAATATCTGATGAGATTCTCTAGAGAAAAATACAGCTCTTACTTCTTAAACCAAATAAAATGGAAAATGAAGCTAACTTTCTGTATCAAAAAAAGGGGAGAAAAGGAATGCAAGGCCAATTAACTTCTTTCTTTAGAGATTAGGCAGAATAGGAAATGAATAAAAGAGAAGCAGTCAAACAATTAGAACTGAACAGGGTAATGAAGTCCAGTTAATAAGACATGAGGGATGAGTCTCCTTTATGGATTATGACAATCAGTTTGGAATGCTAAGAGGCACATGCATTGCTTAGTTTCTTTTACTTACCTCATATGGTCGTATTTCTTAAAAAGTGCATTATATTCTACTGCCCTCTGCTGGAGTTCCACATCAATGCTGCTTCCATAGATGGAAACCACTTTCTTTATTCGGCTTTGGGATAAAATGACAAATGAATTTTTCCAAAAGAAAGTTCATAAACAAGCAGACAGAATAATGTTTAAACCAGAGTTTTCTGGTTAAAATTTTGAAATACCTTTTCTTAATTTATACAATCTTTCAAAAACAAAACATCTTTCCTTCATCTTCATTCATCCAACATATACACAACATATACTGAAGTGAAAACCGTCACAATCAGTTACTCAGAAGAACTCATAAAGAACCACACTGGCTTCCTTACTTATCCAGTGACCGGACTTTCAACAGAATCAACAACAAAACCAAGAAAAGTGACCCCTACACCCAAAAAGTCTCAAAAGAGAAATTCTCTCACACAATCTCTTGGATCAACAAAGGCCCGGAATTTGAATTCCTTTCGGGTGGGGGTGGGGTGAAGAGGTTATAGTTTTTCAGAAATAGCCTGGAATGTCTCATCCCATCTGTCTGATACCCTTTTGTAACTTGCCTTTAAAGGGGAAGGAAAGCCTTTGTTTACAGCTGTACTAACACTGAGGCCACAGCTAGCACCTTGTTTTGTATTCTGGGCTAAAACTCATTAAAAACAGTGCTACTCTTAAAAAAAAAACAAAAAACCATATACATTTATACCTCAACACCATCATCTCTCTTCCTCTCCCTTCCTCTCTGAAATCAATAAAAATACTTTTTTAAAAACTAAAAAACAAAACAAAATAGTAAACAGCAGAATTTAAAGACTTAAACACCACAACCCTCATGATTTTCTTCCTATCCAGACATCTCAAAATATTACAATAAAATAGAACCTTTATATGGGGAAATAACTTCTCAATTTAATATCAAGTCACAGTTAAAAATGAAAATGGGCATTAGAAATCTGATTTTAAAAACATCACAAGCTCAAAATAATCTATGATGGGGTGTGCAAAGTATATATGAAATAAGGATTAACCACAAAATGATGATTGTTATTGTGGTGCAATAGGTATATGCAAATCATTTTATTATTCTCTCTACTTTTGCCTTTGCTTGAAATTTTCCATAATAAAATGTTTTAAAGGTTACAAAACAACCTGTTCACCCTACTTTTTCTCCATACTCACTTTACAGTACAGGTGAATCGAGTAGAAAGCTTCATAATGGCAGTGAGGGCATAACCTCGTGTCACAGAGGCAGACATATTAGAGATTAAGACACTTTCTAAAATATCCAACACTTCATCTTCTGTTACCTGAAGAGAGAAAAAAAAGACAATGTACAATGAAATGTAAAAATAATGATCAAAATTTGATATCAAGTCACAGGATGCCACCAGAAAGACAATCCTACCATCACTACCAAAGCTTCTAACACAATCTGTTCTTTGCCAGGATAATTGTCCAAACTGATCCATCAACCAGAAGCAGGTGGAAGTTATGTTTTAAAAAAAAAGTGGAAAATGCCCATTGGGGGCTGAGAGGCATATTTAGCTGCAAGAGGCAGAAGTAGAGGAAGGGAAAAAGTTACATAGAGTTTAAGTATTGTTGCCACAACTTCTCCTAAAAGCCAGTCCTTTAATGAGCAAATGGAAATATGGCTATAGGTCTCATTTCTTCTTGTTTAAATCAACCAGAGAGTAAGAGAAACAATATAATTCCCCCTGACAAAGTGGAGAGTGGATGCTAAGATGGTTTTTAAAGTCTCAAAATGGCTCAATAAGTTCCATTTCAAAGACTGACAGGTTTCCCAATATAATTCCAGTATTACTTCTTTAAAAGGTTTTCAAGGAATCAACCACAACTCCTCACTAAACACTGCCTGCTTATGACCAAACCTACTATTTTCCCCATCTATGACCAAGAGGAACAAGGGGTACCTGAATAGGCTCTTCCTCTTCACATTGGCCAGATATGAGAAGATCTCCATATTCACCTATACACCATGCAGCTACTTGTACCAAAGGTTGCTGTCAAAAGAAAGTTACTGTTTGTCAAAGATTTTAACCCTTACAAAGATTAATGCAAATTATAGGTCATCTAATCATAAAGGTCAAAATAGAGGTACATCTAGAGCAGTGGTTCTCAACCTTTCTAATGCCGCGACCCTTTAATACAGTTCCTCATGTTGTGGTGACCCCCAACCATAAAATTATTTTCGTTGCTACTTCATAACTGTAATTTTGCTACTGTTAATGAATCGTGATGTAAATATCTGTGTTTTCCGATGGTCTTAAGCTCTACAGCAGTGGTTCTCAATCTGTGGGTCGCGACCCACAGGTTGAGAACTGCTAGCAGGGTCGCCTAAGACCATCAGAAAACACAGATATTTACATTACGATTCATTAACAGTAGCAAAATTACAGTTATGAAGTAGCCACAAAAATAATTTTATGGTTAGGGGTCACCACAACATGAGGAACTGTATTAAAGGCTCGCGGCATTAGAAAGGTTGAGAACCACTGATCTAGAGTGTTAGTAATAAGAACATACAAGGAAAATAAAGTGTAATTTCCTCCCAAAGCAGAAAAAAAAAAAAAAGGCAAATGAAGTACTTACTTGAGAATAATCACCAAGAATTGCTTTGTATAAGCGCTGGACAGTATAGGCATGCATCTCCACACTGTTGGTTATTAACTGGATCAAGTTGGGGACTGCATCATCACGAACATAGCTTCCTGCCTAAAAGGAAATGCAGACAGTTACCCCTAGAAACACATAATGATGATAAACGTTAGCTATTATTATCGCTGTTAAAAGGAGACTACTAAAAAAACCCTTCAAAGATAAAGTTGATTCCAATTCTCAGGTTCATAAACAGCTCAGATTTCAAAGTCTTATTTAAATGAATATTCCAAGTTTTTTAATTTTATAAAAAAATAAAATCTTCTCTTTGTCCATAGTAAAAGGAAAATATAAAGACTTAAAAATTTCAAGAAGTTACTAGCTACATAAAGAATAGGTAAATTTTACATAGTAGCCTTCACTGTTATAATTCAGTTCCTTTTTAATATTGGTACTTTAGCCTCTGAACCTATATCAAATATAGTAAAAAATAAATCCATGAAGAGTTTTTAAAAAAATACAGAGCAGATAAGGTACAGGGGTGGGCAAAAGTAGGTAAATTATCAGCCATAATTACCTAAAAGAGAAATCATAAGCAAGGATACAAAATAAAAAGACAAATAATAAAAATAAATACAATAATTAATAAATAATACAAGAACAAACTCTCTGTTTTGTGTGCTCACAACTGTAAACCTACATTTGCCCACCCCATTTGAGATTTCAAAATTTAAGAAGTACATTCACTGGGAACTGAGTTACAACAAACTCTCCCATCCCACAACTCTCCGAAAAATGTTAAAATTATATGGACTAGCTAAAGTAGTCATGTTATTTTGGAGGATGGCAAGAGAAGTGTACATGAACAGCTCAAATAGGGCATGTTAAGTAAAAGTAACTTTTATAAAACTTGAGTTTATTTAAAACCTTGCACTGTTCTTTAAAGACTAGAATTTATAAATATTACAGAACCAACCATTAGTCCCAGGAGTAGGAAATATTCTGTACTTTATTATCCACCTTTTTTTTATAACTTGGAGTTTTTAATGTCCTCTGGAGTGTTGTTTTTTTTTAATATTTTTATTGATTTCAGAGAGGAAGAGGGAGAGAGATAGAAACATCAACAAGGAGAGAGAATCATTGATCGGCTGCCTCCTGCACACCTCCTACTGGGGATTTGCCCGCAACCAAGGTACATGCCCTTGATCGGAATCGAACCTGGGACCCTTGAGTCCGCAGGCCGATGCTCTATACACTGAGCCAAACCAGACAGGGCTCCTCTGGAGTTTTTAATAGTAGCTCTGGAAGTCTGAGATACTGTTTGCATCCATGGAACAAAATAAAGCTATTTAACCTATGAGGACCTAAATCTTAGCCTTGTCCAGGCATTATGAAAGCCAGGCTCACAAGACATAAAACTGTGCCTAATATCAACCCATCTTCGTCAATCTCCCATTACTTATGATTTACAACACTGAGACCAAACCAAACCATGTGTTTTTGGAAAGCACAAAAGAAAAGGAGGAAAAAATTCTCAGGTGATTGAGATACCCCACTTCTGTTAAGAAATACAAAAACAGAAGGAGAAGTTTGGGAAAATGGTGAAAAAGAAAAGGTGAGAAGCTAAAAAGCAGAAAATTTGTAGTGTAACTTAAATATTTACATTCTTATGGGAGAAAACAGAGTGTCTGAAATAAAAGGATGCATCAACAGGATATAATTGGCACTTATAGACTAACTAGAGTCCTGGTGCATGAAAATTCATGCACTGGAGGGGAAGGGGTCCCTCAGCCCGGCCTGCCCCCTCTCACAGTCCGGGAGCCCTCAGGGGTGGGAGACGACCCGGCGATCAGAGGAAGGCAATGCCCTATCACACCTCTGCTGCTGCCACTGCTGGCAGCGCAAGCCTCGGCCGGCCCTGGTTACCTGAGCCTCAGGCAGCCCTGGGTGGCTGGGCAGCTGCCATCTGAGTCTTGCCTGCGCCTTGGGCCAGCCCTGGGCAGCTGGGGGGCTGAGGGGACCAGGGGACTCCAGAAACAGGTGCATGGAGTGGCTGGACCCGCCTGGGAGCAGGCCTGGCTGTGCCGTGCGCCTGCCGCCCCAGCGGGGCTGAGGGGACTGGGCGCCACCATCTTGTGGCTGTGGGTGCTGCCATCTTTGAGGGCGTGACAGTCAATTAGTATATCCCCTCCTTATTGGCTGTGGGCACTGCCATCTTTGTGAGGGTGTGACAGTTAATTAGCATATTCCCTCTTTATTAGATAGGATTCATCCAACAACAGCAGAATACAATTTCTCAAGCTCACATGCAACATTTGCCGAGACAGACCACATTCTGAGCCCTAAAAAATACCTTAAATTTTTAGAATTCATACGAAACTAAACTAGAAAGCAGTAACACAAAGATAGCTGAGAAATCCCCAAATAGTTTGAGATTAAATAACATGGTACTAAATAACACATGGGTCAAAGAAAACATCGAAAAAATTATTAAAAACACCAGTATGTTTTGATAAACATTTTTCTTAAACTAATCAAATGTGTGGATGTTTACCTTTATGGTATCTACTTCTGGTAACATAATTACACACAGATAGTTATATTTCCTTTATATGCCACTACACTTTCATTTTTACTCTGACATCTCTAATCCCTATTAATCAAATAATAGAAAAATCTCCAAAATTTTGGACAACAAAGAAAAAATACCTTATAAAACTGTAATCTTAAATCCAGAACAAATGTAGTCATTCAAAACCTTCCGATGGCTTCCTAACACATTCACAATAAAACCCAAACTCCTGTGAGGCTCCATATAATCTCGCCCTGCATCAATGCCACCAATCTCTGCCTTCACTTGCCTTCTTGCTCTCCAAGCAGGCCAAACTTATTGCTACCTAATGTCTTTGCAACCCCTGCTGTTCTCAGATTAGTATACTCCTTTCCCAAATCTTTGCCTGGCTAATTTCACTAAGTTCTCTACTCAAAGGTTAGCTCCTCTGAGTGACCCGCCCTGACTACTCTACCTAAAATACTTGGCCCATTGCCCCATATTCCATCCTCCTCGGCCATCATCATAGTCCCTCATGCTGTTTTAGTGTTTCTTGTAGCCTTTTCCCCTGCCTGACAGTATAGTACATATTTCCCCTGAATTTCCTATCTCCCCCACAGAACATAAGCTGCATGAGAATAAGGCTTTCTCTGCCTTAATCAGCACATTCAGCAGTTAGTGTATGTTGACTTAAAAAAGTTACTTACCGTTGTCAGAACACGCATAATTGTGTCTATATGCCACCGTTTGGAAGGTGCATACCTAAAAAAATAATGGCACCAGGTGAAGAAATTGGAACCTGTAAATTATACTGTGCTCAGTGACTTTCAAAAATCCTGCCTATTATCATAAGTGATTATATATTTGGGGACATTTCACCTTCAAATCTAGCAGCAATACCCATTTCCCAGGGTGATGAAATGGCGCACTGTTAATTCAGATGGTCTACGTAGTATTGCAAAAGGAGTTGCTGAGCTAAGAAAAGAGACTGTCTGAGAAAACAAAGTCAGGTCAGAAGAGGATAGAGAAGAAAGAAGAAAAGGGACTGTTCCCATACCCAGACAACACCAGGACTAGGAACTTGGTCCTTTAAATTCACAGTGGAATGTGCTGATTAAGAAATAACTGTACTACCAAAATCTTTAGGTACTTCTTCCTAAAAGTTTTACACACAACCACAATTCAGATGCTGAAACATCTATATCCTCATAAAGAGGGCATCATGGATGACAGGTTAAAGAACAGATTATAGGAGGATTATAAATCCCAGGTTTGATAAAAGAGGGATTTTTGGAGGGGGGAGGGGTCTTAGTATACTTAAATGCTGGCTATCATGGCCTCCTCAAAGCTATTTCTAATTGGGAGCTTAACCCTGTGAACTCGCTTGCTTTTTTCTCGATTCCTTTATTCTAATGCTAACCGTGTCGAGTCACACTCGACATCCGAGTGCAAAAGGTTAAAATAACTGTTACACGTTTTAAACATGTTTACAACATTCTTCTCATCTTTTAAAAATGCTCTTTAAAATTCCAAGCATCTTTTATCAATAAAGGTAAAAATTAAATCTTACTTTTCTGCAGCAAGAAAGATTCCAGATGCACAGTCCGCTTTAAATTCGGGCTCACAGGAATCCAGAAAATAAAGTAATTCCTTCATCATGCCTCGGATATTATTCCCATTTACCAGGGCAAAACTCAATTCCATTGCACGCCTTGCAGGGGAGAAATTACAAAACAAAACAAGAAAGAAACCAGTTATATTTACTGTGGGAATGAAACAAAGACCCAGGGGTTTTCTCTCTGAACACCAAGCACTGGGGGATGTGTTCATGTTCTTGCATGATCCTGTGACCCAATCTTTGCACACAAGATAACAAAAGTTATCAAAGTTAGTTTTTCTATTTTGAATCTTCGTTCAACACTTTCTTCAACACTAAGAGACACGACTGACCAAAAATATAGTTTTGGGTTCAATAATCTATTCTAGAAAGCTGAAATTTAGAATACTTAAAAGGCTCAAAAAGAGTCAATAAAATTATTACCCAAAGATATCTCTCTGCATTTATTCCTTAAAAATGTAATATATAATGTCATCATACTCTTTTATTACACTCACTTCTGTCCAAAGATGATGTAACACAGTTTACATTGAGGTATGTGGAAAATTATCATAAACACAAACCTTGAGGGCATTACACTAAGTGCAGTAAGTCAGACCGAGAAAGATAAATACTGCAGGATATCACTTAAATGTGGAAGCAAAAAACACAGAAACAGAGAACAGAACAGTGTTAACCAGGGCCGAGGGGGAGGGGAGTAGAAAAGATGTTGGTCAGAGGGTACAACTTCCAGTTATAAGATGATTAAGTTCTAGGGATCTAACTGTACAGCAGAGTGGTTAAAGTTAGTAACACTGTATTATATACCTGAAATCTGCTAAGAGAATAGATCTTAAATGTTCTTACCACACAAAAAATATACAGTAATTATGTAATACTAGAGGCCCAGTACACAGATAGGTACACCGGTGGCGTCCCTCGGCCTGGCCTGCAGAAATCGTGCCAAAACCGGCTCTCCGACATCCCCTCAGGGGTCCTGGATTGTGAGAAGGCGCAGGCCAGGCCAAGGGACCCCACTGGTGCACGACTGGGGCTGGGGAGGGACTACGGGAGGGCTCCAGAGCGTGTCCAGCCCGTCTCATCCAGTCCCGATCGGCTGGACCCCAGCAGCAAGCTAACCTACTGATCAGAGCATTTGCTCCCTGGTGGTCAGTGAGCGTCATAGCAACTGATGGAACGGTTGATAAAACGGTCGGACACTTAGCATATTAGGCTTTTATTATATAGGATGATGCAGGTGTTAGCTAATGCTATGATAACTGTTTTTGCAATATATGACTGTGTTAAATTAATGCACTGTACACCTTAAATTTGCAGAAGGTTATATGTCAATTATATCTCAATAAAGCTGGAAAAAAAACTGAAAGAGAGAATGAGGGCCATGAAAAGGAAAAAAGGGCATGTGCTATGAGGGCAAATAAAAGTTTTTATAACTGCCTATCAAATTTGCTAACCAAGGCAAAATGAAAATGTTTAACATATAAAAGTTATAAGGCTACTATAAACATCTTTTCATATTTGGTCAATAACATCAAACATGGTATATAGATTGACTTTCAAAAATATTAATTTAATAACACTGTATTATATACCTGAAATCTGTAATTATGTAATACTAGAGGCCCAGTGCACGGATAGGTGTCATCTTAGCTAATTTATAAGCAATAAAAAAATAAATCCTTATAGAAATACAATAACAGATAATTCTCATATAATGCTTAGGTACTTTATTTATATTAATCCAATTAATCCTGTATAATCCTAGAAAATGAGTTCTCTTGTATGGAAATTTTACATATGGGACAACTGAAGCACTAAAAGGTTAAGTAACTAGACCACATCTATTATGGGCAGAGGCAGGATTCAAAATAAGGCATTCTGGCAGTCAAGGAGATACAGATTTTACTTTTGAAATGCAAAGCCCAGTAACAAGCTAGAGAAAAACAAAACAAAATAGGAGTAAGAAGGCCTGATTTCTATTCCCAGGTCTGCCCCTGTACAAGGGGTACAGTTTAGAGTAAGTCATTTGATTCCATTTTCACTAATCTGTTAATTGAGAATAGAAGTAACTGCCTAGTCTCACTGGCTTGCTCAGAGAACTAAGAGAGTGTTCATAGATCCTTTACTTTGCAAGAACTATGTGAAAGTTGTTATTGCTGAGTCAATATCTTATCTTTAGATTGTCCAAGCATTTAGTACGTGTTCTCCGCAAAAAAAAAAGGAACTTAATATCAATAAATGTTTGTTATGTGAATAGTTTCAGAGATCATTTCAACTCTAATTTGTTCTGGATTTGAACATACAACCACAACTAAAAGTTCACTGGACCAACTATAGTTAGGTTTCACAAACATTTATAATCCTTCTAAGAGGAGAACCAGTAGAGCTACTCCATGGAGAAAAAAATGTTAAAAAGTGCTTCCTAACATCATTCCTAGATGCACTGTTCTAAAAAACACGGCTGCCTCAAGTATCTTGGGGCACAAGTACTGTGAGAAAAAGTGTGCTGTCAGCAATTTGAGTTTCAGCATCGTGATAAAACACTTAGCCGATGGATCACTCTATATTTTTCATCCTCCAACACACAAAGCACAGTACTTCCATAAAGTAACCTTTTGCCAAGCTTATCTCTTTATCTGTTTTATTTATCAAAGAACCAAGGACAACTTCATTGTGCACTGAAGTATTCCTTATTGGCCTCCTTCATTGACCTAACCTTCGCCCTGCCAATCCTTTCTAAAAAAGGATTTTCTCTGCAGAGAATTCATCTATGAAAATGAGGACAATACATAAAGGTCAACATTCTCACTTCCAAAACTATTACCAAGTTACCAGGCGGGGTGGAGGCAAAGAACTATCAATAATCTGTTACCGTTTTATTGAGACATCCAAATCTTTCAGACAGTCCACAATGGTGCTTCTGTGCCTCTGCACTGCATTATGATCTGTCTGCACAGTCTTCAACAAAGATGTCAGAGCTACATATCTGGATGAAATGAAGTTGCAGAAGAACAGAATTAAAATGTAAAATTCATGGTGTGTTTTTTCTGCCTAAAATAAATGACAAAAAATGTCTAAAGACTAAGGGAAAGCACATATTTTAAACATGTAATAGAAAGACAATAACTATAATGGTAACATTTTAAAGGCATAGAAGACACATTAAGGTAATGACAATCAAAAGAAGCCTTTGATTTAGAGTATTTGCATTCATGGTCAAGTCCATTGCAACTTCTAAAAGTGACTGGCTCAATTATTTCAAGTTCTTCCAAAAAGTGCAATAAAATAAGCAGATAGTATGCCTTTTTGGGCCTTAGCCCCAAAATGCAAAAGGAAATTATTTCAATTTAACCATTTGTATTTACCATGCTTTTGAGACTCATACAAAATTTTGAGTATAACATCCAAGTATTAAAAATTCTTTTGGAAGGAGGAGATAATTCAGGATACCACAATAATTATTTCCGCCCCCCCCCCTTTTTTTTTCAAACTTAACAAGGTAAGAAAAATTTTTTCTCCTGATTAAAAGAGGGGAAAAGGCAAACAGGGTAAACTATAAAGAAAAGATAGTACTAATAAATTCATCTACTTTAAGTAGTCACCCTGGCCAGTGTGGCTCAGTTGGTTGGGTGTCGTCCTGTGTACTAAAAGGTTGCTGGTTCAATTCCCAGTCAGGGCACATGCCCAGGTTGCATCCCCAGGAGGGGGCACGCAGGAGGCAGCTGACCAATGTTTCACTCTCACATTGATGTTTCTCTCTCTCCCTCTCCTTTTCTCTAAAAATCTTTTTTAAAAAAACCACACAGGAGAAACCAAGATGGCGGCATAGGTTAAACACCTAACCTGCAGCCGGGCACAACAATTTAAAAAAAAACCACACACACACAAATAAATGGAATTGACAAACACGTTCTATATTGGGTCAGTAAACTACAGGCTACCTGCAAATATCCAGTCCTCTGCTGTCTGGTTTTGTAAATCAATTTTTATCAGAACAGCAACATTCATCATTTATATGATCTATGACTGTTTTCATGCCAACAGGCACAGCTGGGTAATTGCCACAGAGACCAAAGGCCCACAGAGCCTGAAAGATTGACCATCTGGTCCTTCACAGAAAAAGTTTAATGACTCCTGATTTATAGTATAATGAGGTGTAAAAATTAAGCCACAAGGCAAATCCTCAAATTCTTTACAAAACAATAGTTTTAAGACCAGACTAAAATAGAAATCCTGAGTTTCCTTAGCTGAAGTTCTAGATAAGTCACTTAATATATGTGTGATCTTGAGCAAAGTCACTCTTGAAAACAGACTTTATAATAACAAAATATAAGACATTTTTCAATTGCTTTACCTAATATTCTTGTCATTGTTCAATAAGAAACGACCCAGGATATTTATGGCTAGGACCTAAAGAAAAATAGCATAAGTTAAAAATCTAGAAAAATTAAAGATTTCTATTGTTTAAGGATCACTTCTGGCCTCTGTTGAGTGCAAACTATTTATAGGTGGTAGTTGGTATTTTATGGCCTGGAAAGACCAGAAAGTTTTGAAAATCAACGATGGTGTTTGTTGCACAACAATGTGAATGTACTTAATGCCACTGAACTACAGATTTTTGTTGTTGTTGTTAAACTGGTAAATTTTATGCTATATTCTAGCTTTTTTTTTTTTTTTTTAATGAAGATGAGCTCTGTACATGAATATGGACTAGCTTCAACATAACATTAAGTGAAAAAAGAAAAGTGCAGAACGATATACATGATACGTTACCATTTTGTTTGAAAGGTGGGAAGAGGAAAAGAATTAACCTAAATTACTTTGGTTATTTAGATAATGTAATCTAAAAAAAACTATACACAAATATTGTATTGTAGTCAGTAAGTTTATTTCTTATAAGACTATGGATGAGTTATTCTTACATTAATAAATGATTGAAAGAATGAATAAAATCATGAGGGAGAACTCTTCCTTACAGAAGAATTCCAATTATTTAATGAGGACAAAATGAGGGAAACAGAAAGGTGTCATTAGATCACCACCCTAACAACTGCTGCAGACAAGATTTTCCAATGAATAAAATTGATGGGCAAAAGTCTGAGGAGAACAAGATATCTGCATAGTCTTAAAGCATCTCCCACAAAATATTTTTAATTACAAAGGGAAAAATAACTTTACAGTGGAGAGACACAGCAGACACCACCTTAATCAAATCATCAAGGTTAATATCACCAGTACCAAGACAAATAGATATAGCATGTACCTCCTGATATGATGTTAAGAAAGGCACATCACTTCTATGATAGTCTTACCAAAAAAACATAACCTCAATCTAATTATGATAAAGTATCAGACAGAGCCAAATTGGGGGACGTTCTAAAAAGTAACTGATCAGCCCAGCTGGCTTAGCTCAGTAGTTGAGCATTGACCTATGACCTAGGAGGTTAGGGTTCGATTCCCAGTCAGGGCACATGCCTGGGTTGCCGGCTCGATCCCCAGTGAGGGGTGTGCAAGAGGCAGCCGATCAAAGATTCTCTCTTATCACTGATGCTTCTATCTCTCTCTCCCTCTATGAAATCAATAAAAATATATTTTAAAATAAAAAGTAACTGATCAGTGCTCTTCAAAGTGTCAAAGTCATGAAAGAAAAAGAGAGATAGAGGAACTATCACAGACTGGTAGAGACTAAGGAGATGTGACAATAAAATGCAAAGTGGAATCATAGATTAGCTCCTGGAACAGGAAAAGGACATTAGTAGGAAAATTGGTGAAATCTAAATCAAGTGTATAATTTAGTTAATGGCATGGTACCGATATTAACTTCTTAGTTTTGATAACTACATATAGTTATGCAAAATGTTACAGTACAGAAAGCTAAGTGAAGGGTGTACAGAAACTCAACTGTTTCTTTAAGACTAAAATTATTTCAAGTAAAAAGATTTAAAAAGTGGGGAAGAGAAGAAATACACATATACAAACACATTTAAATAAAAAATCTCTGAAAAAATACATTATAAAATGGTAACAGTACTTCCCACTAGTAGAATTGAGAGTCAACACGTGAAAGCTACAGGCAGATGTTTTCTTCCCTACATATCTTCTATACTGTTTGAGTTGTTTTACTTTGTGTTTATTTCTATATAAAAGCAAATATTTAAGACATTCTTCCCGAAAGTTAATTTTCAAATGGAATTCATTTCCAAAGTGCTAAATCCAAATCAATTATTCTAAATGAAATGTATAGGGAGAAGAAAATATTTTAAAAGACTTACTCGCAGTCCACTCTCTGACTTAATATCCATGATAGTCAAAACTGTTTCATAAAGAATAGCATTTCCTACATTTTTACTAGTTTCTGTATTAGTGGCAACCTGAAAAGACACAGAGGGTAGTACACAATGATAAAACAATGCTTCCAAAAAATATCCAGAAGTAACAAGAGACATTTTGTGATTGATTATAGCCACCAATGAGGAAACACAAATAAAAATAGTTCCATATAACCACAATCATTCCACTCCCTACTATACTAAGATGAACATTTAATATAAATATAATGCAAATTTGGTCTACTCACCTGTGCTAATATATCATTCATAGCTTCACTTGAGTCATCATCATTTCGTCCTAAAATTCTTAATAACCGTAAAATTCGTACCTAATGTGCAAAATATGAGAAATGTCAACAAATTATGTCTGGAACAAAGGAACTTTTTGCTTGGTATGAAATTCAAGTATCTTAAATAAAGTCTTAAATCCCATTAGAAATGGTCAAAATTCAAACAGAAGAATTTTAAGTACTATCTTTAGAGAAATGACATGTGTTTCTGTGTCTTAATGAAGTTATTAGATAACCACAGCTAAAGGATGCCACCACCTGCAGAGCTGCATTACAGGCATACCACGGAGACACTGAGGTTCAGTTCCAGACCACAGCAATAAAGTGAGTATCGTAATAAAGTGAGTGGCAGCCTTTTTGCTGGTGTAAAAAATAAAACACAACATCTGCAAAATGCAATAAAGCAAAGCACAAAACAAGTATGCCTATATACTGATAAGTCTCTACGTAGTACATAATTTTGATTATTATAACTATAATATCTTTCTATTAATCTAATAAAATACAGAATTGTATCACTATTCATTTATTAATGTAATTAATCAGTTAACTATAAATTTCTACCTGATACAAAGAGGGAGGAAACGCTCTATTCAAAGCTATTAAACATAAATCATATATCCAAAGCTTTCTTTCAAGCTCACCTGCAAAAAGGGGTCACTGATACCAGAAACATCATGTTCTGGTGAATATCCGGACATGATGAGGTTCTTTAGAATACGAACTAATTGGGGCACAAGCTGCAGGGAAGAAAGATGCATCAAAAAACAGTGAACATAAAAGACTTTCTCATGAATAGGCAGGTAATTTGGCTTAGAAAAAGGGTACAAGGGTCTGAGTCCAAGCAAATTCTATTGATGCAGTATACTAGTATATTGTTGGTGTTGGTTAAATATAACTTAGGAGGCTCTAGCCAGTTTGGCTCAGTGGATAGAGCGTCGGCCTGTGGACTGAAAGGTCCCAGATGTGATTCTGGTCAAGGGCACATGCCCGGGTTTGCAGGCTCAATCCCCAGTAGGGGGCATGCAGGAGGCAGCCAATCAATGATTCTCTCTCATCATTGATGTTTCTATCTCTCTCTCTCTCTTCCTCTCTGAAATCAATAAAATTATATATATATATGTATATATACATATATATATATATATATATGAATGAGTATTTTTACTAAGAACAATTTAAATTCAGATAAAATGAGACTTTTTAACTCCAGAGTTATATATGCAAAGATACTACAATAACAGCAAGTCAGAAAGCCTATGGGAACTAAGTAAAACAGATGCCTATGAAGCATATTGCATTTCTACGTCTATAGATTGACATACTTAGGTGTGGCACAAACATGCTCAGTTTTTATCCATTCACAACATTTGGATATAGTGCTAGCCTCACATATACAAACATCTGAATATAAAATGGTATTGTACCCAAAATACTGATGACCTAAAACATACTATCTCAAATAGAGAAAAAAATGTTTTCTCCTCTTGAGACAGAGCTAGTTATGTCTTTTTCCAACTAACAACAGAGAATATAAAAGCTTCCAACACTGACCAAGTGAGAAAAGATACACGAAAAATTATATCTTTCACCTTAAGATGATGCCAAAACCATGAATAATTTCCTTTCCCTGTTCTAAACTCATATGACAGCATTTTTAGTAAAATTTAATTTCAGCACCTAATTATACAGAATGATCTGTCACCTGTTTTCCTGTCTAATCTTACTAATGAAACTCTACATTCCTTGTGGTCAAAATTCCCTTCTTGTCCTTCCTTTACTTTGTTCATTTAGTCATAACACAAAAAGAGGCAATTTTATTACCAAACTGAACTTAAAGACGCTTTAGATGTTATTATTAATTTCATTCTGTTAATCAATCATTTAATGTTAAAACCCTAATCCAATGTTTGCCACAATAGGAACTTTTCCAGTCTCCAACTAAAAACTCAATTTAGCTATATAAACAACTCTAAATACCTAAAAATTAACCAGTGTCCACAGTGAACTGAATCACCTTTTCTTCTGAGGCAATCAGAACAGCCCCAACTTTGCTACAACTCAATTATTTTTTTCTCATTGTATTTGGACTCTGTCTCCTCCCTACTCCCGAACTCTAAAAGGGAATCAAGATAAAAGCAGAAGTCAAGAACGCCCAAGGTACACACTTAAAACATTTTCATAATCCTAAGGCCACTTCTAAATATAAGAGAGCATAATCTGTGTAAATTTAAATAAGTTTGGCTATAACACTTTAGAATTAAGTGATTCATAAAGTTACCCACACAAAAATCTAATTTGGATGACTCCAAAATTAAAACAAATCTAAGCCATGGAGAGAAGCCACATTAAATCTATCAACTGTGGGCAGATTTATATTAGAGGTAAAAATAATATAATCTTATACACTGCTTTAAAATTAACATAATAAAATCAGGATTATCTAGTTAACAAGCTCTGTACAAAAAGTCTCGCCTTGCATACTTTCCAATGGCCTACTTTTTTGTACTACACATAACCCTAATTATTTTTTAATCTGGTTTAAATCTTGAAGAAGTCCTTTTTCCTTGTTTTATTCATTGCCAAAAGGCCAGCACACCACATTGGATCACCCTGGGACAAAAAGCACAAATGTCTATATGTCCAGCACACTAATTCTTGGAACCCAGCTTTATTATTCAGACAAAACCACAAGTTGCTAAAACTGATGACAGGACAAACAAAAAGTAAGATGACAAAGGGAAAGGCTGCAGCCATGAAAATCAGTTGATGCCCACCTGCTCCACCTCAAAAATCTTTTTTATATTCCAACACTTCTAGGCAAGATAAGTGCATGTAAGGGGGAAATAAAAGTTCTAAGTCTGAACTGAAAGCTCAGAAATACACATGAAGCTTTTTAAAGTCTGAGGTTACCCACATATGGTTCTAAAATATCTACTTCAAAAAGAAGTAGTGTTTGTGTCAAGGCTCCAAACTGATCTGGAATTGCCATCACCAAAACCACTGGGAAACTGCTCAAGGTTTCTCAAGCAAAGATAAAGGAAAGGCAGAGAAGGAGGCTTACAATTCAGGAAAGGCTACAACTGAAATCCAAGGCTGACTTTGGAATCAAGTTTAAGTGACAAGACAAAAAACTGGACTAGGGAGTTAGCCAAAAATGCTAGAACAAATAACTCACAGTATTAAGCATAGCTTCAGCATTAGTATATTTTTAACAGCCACTAAGAACCTAATGCCAGCATGCACCATCTAAAAGAGGGTTAATTCTTACCTTTTCATTCTAACATACAGCAGGATTCCAAACAGACAACAGGAACAAAACATACAAAGCAAGCATTAGGGACAGATACGGGTCTCATACTATTTTACAATAATTTAATCAAGACATAAACATCTAAGGGGATGAAAATGGGGGAAAAAAAGAACTGCTATTAGAACCTCATCAGATCTAAAGTACAAAGTAAGCCCCACTTATGGAGTGCTCAGCGCCCTATTAAAAAAAAAAAAGGAAATGCATATAACTCAAAGAACAGTCTTTCTCTGAGTCCTCCTTACTACTGTCTTCTAAAAGTCAGTGGAGAAAACAAAAATGTCCACTTTAGAATGCTATAAGAAATGGAGGAAAGGAGAGAATTAAAAAGCTAGAGACTTCCATTACCGAAGTCAACAGCCTAAAATGAACAGTGGGGGAACCTGTATTCGGTAAAAGTTAATGTCAAAGTTCAGTCTGCAGTTTTCACCTTTAAAAAAAAAATGAGATCACCTGCCTAAAAATAATAAATAAACCACACAAACACATTCCTGTTTATAATCTGACCGCAGGTTACATTTTCTGACTTTAATGTGAAAACAGCAGATAAAGCACATGGGAAATTGGTGTGTCTGCCAACAATGAGTGAAGACTTCTATTATAAAAGGTAAAAAACACTGTACTATTGCTAGTTCTTAATATGCCTAAATCTGGCTTCCAGCCCGAAACACAGTGGCGCTGGTTAAGTCCTTTATTCAGCTCCATAGCTTCCTTTCAAAAGAAAATTTACAAGTGAGAACATCATGTACTTTTCAGAAAAATCATTTTCAGGAAAGACTTAGCATATCGAATGGCACCTACCTTTCTGAAATGTGCAAGCATGTCTGGGCTTCGCTCACACATTTCTGTGAGGAGGACTACAGATGTGTGAAGGACACCTGAAAGAAACGAGCAAATGAAAACTAAAAATGAGGCTGGATTTATTAGTCAACTTTGTAGAACAGGACTTTGAGATCTGAAGGTCACTTTCAAAAGGATAGTTGCTACTTTTGTTTTTTAATCTCCCAAAGAATCTAAGCATTAAGGTGAATACAAAGGAGGTATTTAATAGATGCTTAATGGTTAAGTCAGTCAAATTAGAATATTTTAAACAATTACCTGACCAAAATAATTGCTTTCTAAAATATGACAACCAGTCCAGCCAGCCAGCGTGGCTCAGTGGTTGAGGGTCGACCTATGAACCAGAAGGTCACGGTTCAATTCCAGTCAGGGCACATGCCCAGGTTGTGGGCTCGATCCCGTGTAGGGCATGCAGGAGGCAGCTGATCAATGATTTTTCTCTCATTATTGATGTTTCTATCTCTCTCCCTCTCCCTTCCTCCCTGAAATCAATAAAAATATATTTTAAAAATTAAAAAAAGACAACCAGTACACGTTTCTCTCCATCTGAGAATATACATAAAGACATGCTCACAGTCAATATAAGCTAGGTATCACCTGCTCCATACTTAATATGCTCTTAGCTGAGTTCTGATAGACAATTCAAGAAGCAAACATCTTAATGAGAAGTTAAATTTCCAGATAAAATAAATCAGAACTTCAAGGTAAAGTCATTGTGGATGACAAAGTGAATTTGCTTGTTCCAGAATGAGTGAAAAAAAAAAATCACACAATAGTTTCCACTAATAATAAGTGCCCTAAACATTCATTTGTTCAACAAGTATTTTTTGAGCCTTCTAGTTTTATGATGGAATTAATCAAATTAAATACACCCTACCATTTTTTTCTCTTTGCATTTAGGACACGCATTTTCTTTACTCAAAGCTTGCTTCACTGACTTCAAAATAACAATAAAATGTTTGGGAAAGAATAGTTACATATTAATTCCTCTTAACTTTTATATAAACATATCTGAGTACGCATTACAAATTCCTGTTACAAGTAACCTAAAAGGATTTTCACAAATCTTATACTCTTACCACAAAGCAATAAAGAAATAATTTTTTTCTCTAATATAAAGTAGCCAGGAAATCAAAGAATTTTACAGATGAAAATCGAGGATAGCATCATTTGTATATTACAATGAATATTAGTAACTTAATACAGTACTTTTAGTATAATAAAAGAGGACCAGAAATGAAAAACAAATTTGCTATGAAGAAGTTAATCTCTAATTGTAAAACTAGGAAATGAGAGTGGAAGAGAGATTGGACTGATCAGCCAGCCCTTCCTGGAAAAGTGTCCAGCACAGCAGAAAAGCAACTCCACTGCACTGAGACAGAAGGCTAACACTGCCCAAAGCTTTTTCTCTTTCCCCTTCTCCCTCAGTACTTTACCAAATGCACCCAAATCACATTACCATGGTTCTTTTCATTCAATAAGTTTTTTGTTGCTGGTAAAAACATCTCCATAAGTTCAGGAACCTTCCTGATGACATGAACAGCACACAGTGCTGCCTATAAAAAAAATTAAAAAGACAAAAGACTTATTTCAATTAAGACAGGGCAACTAATCGTATAAAGAACAATAACAAAAAACCCTTATCAACTAGTTCACCTACTAGAAAAATAAAGAAGAAAAAAGATATCAGATTTATTAACAGGTTAGGGCTTTCTAATTTATATGTACTATTGCATCAATGAGAACTTCTAGCTCACCTGTCCCTCTATTCATATATTGCAAAATAAGTAGATAAAAATTTTGTAAACTAAACCATGATTAACATGAATTTACCAAGCAAGTTAAACATAACTTATGTGGCCTTTCAAAGTAAAAAATAAAGTCTTCCATCTATGATAATCATTCCTGAGTAAGATGACCAAACAAGGATTTTATAAAAACATCATGCAACTGAAAGATACATACTGCAGATGCTTTAAATCTGCTGTTACTTCTCATAATACCTATATCTTCCTCAATTCACTCTCTGCTGACTGACATCAAGAAAATCATTTGAAAGATATTTAGCTAATCTCTCCTGCAGAAAAGACTGTCATAGCTTGCTTACTGGAATGAAAGGTACTTTCAGAGACTGATTTTGGTTACCCCATAAACTAACCATATTTGTTGAAGTAGAATACTATATAAGTTTAGATACATTAACAAGAAAAGGTTTTAACTAATTCTTCCCATGAGAAAAAAAGATTTTCCCCCCTAATTTACACTATTTAAAGAAATAATGTACTTTCTGAACAAGAGCAGCCCACACATTCTTTAAGAGATAGGACTGTATTTGGTTTGCAGCCATCGTTAACAGTGTTTGATCCTGGAAAACAGATCAACAGCTCTGCCTCACACCATTAATATAGAAAGGCACAGTAGTGTGTCTTCACTTCTTGGAGTTCTACATTTTATAACCTTTATTTATTAAGGTTTTAGGGTTCGAACACAAAAAGTAACAATAAAATGTTTACAAAAACAAATAAAAGCAGAGACTAAGATCATTGTCATGCATTACTACTCCATTTAGACATACCAATTTTAGAAAGTATGTTCTTTATCATTCCCTAATAATTATCTAGGTCCCAATGGAAGTGCACTCCACAGATTTAAAGGCATGGGCACTAATTATTAGGATGGAAGTAAATTTATAAATACTGATTCATTATCACTTTAATACTGTTTAGAATCAGGTAATTTAGGAAGCAAATATGCCATCTAGGATATCTAGTTATGGTTGGTTTATAAATCATTTCCCTGAAAAAGAGGAATTAAAAGAATTAAAGTGTTCATAATCACTTATCAACTGGAGAGTTAATTAGTAACAAAAAAAAAACCCCTCCAAAATCAGTATAAAAATAAATTTTGATTTATAAACACCTGATTCATATATAATCATTTAAAATACATCTACTGTACAGAGAAAGACATGTTACGTATTAACATCAGAGGTTTCAAAAATGAATAATTTACTTTCTCATTTCCATAATACTCCCTAACACTAACACAGACATTTGGTTTTACTAACTGTTACCTTTTTTCTTAAGTAAGAGTTGGAGGTTTTCAGGAGTTTCTCTACCTCTCCTGCAAGATCTCTGCACATTTCTGAGGAGCCCATACAGCCGAGGGTACAAAGTGCTAGCCCCTGTACATACTGCGTGCTATGATTAAGATCACTGCAAAAGAAAGAAAAAGGTAGAAATGAATGTGTTGTGTCTGGTGCTCCCCATGAAGAAGCTTCACAAGAAAAGGTTTTAACTAATTAAGACAGGGCAACCAATTTCATGGCCAATGTGGCTCAGTGGTTAGAACGTCAGCCCTCACACCAAAGGGTCATGGGTTCCAGTCCTAGTCAAGGGCACATACCTGGGTTGCACGTTAGCTCCCTGCCCGCTTGGGGGTGTATGCGGGAGGCAACCAATCAATGTGTGATGTCTCTCTCATGTGTCACATCCATGTTTCTCTCTCTCTTCCCCTCCCTCCCTTCTACTCTCTCTGAAAAAGCAATGGAAAAAATATCCTCAGGTGAGAATTAACAACAACAAAAAGCAGCTTCACAATCTACCAGTAAAGAGGTAGCTCTGAATAATTCATAATTTCTCCGATAAGGAAAATGATTAATAGGATTATATCTTGCAAAAAATATTTATTCTAACTTTATTACAAATTACCAATAGTGCAGCCCTAGTTGGTTTGGCTCAGCGGATAGAGCATTGGCCTGCGGACCAAAGAGTCCTGGGTTCGAGTCCCAGTCTGTACCTTGGTTGCAAGCTCCTCCCTGGCCCAGGCCCTGGTCAGGGCTCTTGCAGGAGGCAACCAATTGATGTGTTTCTCTCACATACATTTTTCTCTCTGTCTTTCCCTCTCTCTTCCACTCTCCCTGAAAATCAATGTAAAAATATTCTCGGGTGAGGATTAACAACAACAACAAAAATTTACCAGTACTGCAAACTGACTGACAGTCCCTCATACAAACTTACAACTTGATGTTTCCAAATACCAAAGCAACAGAAATTAGACGTTATCTCTTAGATGTTAATGGCAACCCACTTTAGAAAACTCAGCAACCCACTGAAAATAAAAACTGGTAATGACAGAAATATGAAGCACAACTGTATCTTTGAAAGATGTTTAATATGCTCTACAATTAACAAAAATAGTTCAATATATATTAACCAAAACCTTTCCCCCACAAAAAATATCAGAAATCACAATCCCTACTGCTAAAGCATTTAAGATGACTTAACCATTACAACAGAAACACTGAAACCTTCTGATCTTATGGTATGGTATAAAACTTGACATTATTTTTTACACTGTTATTCAAAAGAAGAAAAAATAGTAAATAAAAAATTAGCTAATTAATAAACTAAGCTAGATATTTATAGTGGTCCAGTATCTGGTGATACAGATACACAAAATCCTATTTCAAATAGGCATAGATTACTTCACAAAATTATTTTCAAACAAATAAGGTTTTACTTTAGAAAAGCTGAAATATTATAAGCGTAAGCCAGTAAATTCATCTATGTATTATCATCAACTCTTAAAGATTCAGAAGCTTAATTATTGTATGAGTTATGCTACCAGCATTAAGAGCATTTTAGTATCCTTTAATCTGGTGATTCTCAAAGTGTGGTTAATGGATCTCTGGGAGTCCCTGAGAGTGTTTTAGGGGGTCCATGAGATCTGAGCTATTTTCACAATATTAACTCATTATTTGTCAACTGTACTGGCATTTTCACTGGTGGTGGGAAAAACTACTAGCTCATTAGCACAAATCAAAGCAGTGGCACTGAACTGTACTAGTAATCATTGTATTCATGGGCACACACTCACGAAGGAAGGAAGGAAGGAAGGAAGGAAGGAAGGAAGGAAGGAAGGAAGGAAGGAAGGAAGGAAGGAAGGAAATAAGTTAGTTTAAATTTCACTTAAGACTGCCCTTGACAAAGCAGTAAAAATAATTTTATGAAATCTTAACTTCTGAATACACAGTAAAAATTTATTTTTTATTTTAGAGCGAGAGGAAGGGAGAGGGAGAGAAAGAAACATCAATTTGATGTTCCACTTATTTATGCATTCATTGGTTGCTTCTTTTATGTACCCTCACCGGAGATTGAACCTACAACCTTGGTTTATATCAGGATGACGCTAACCAACTGAGCAAGCCATGCCAAGGTCTGAGCGCACATTTTAAAATATTCTGTGTGACAAAATGGGAAGTATGCATAAAGAACTCCTGCCACATACTGATGTGGCAATCTCAGATAAAAGCACCTGTACCCGTATTTCATTTACCAGCTAAACTATGACCTAGCTGCTTTTAAAATGGACATTATTTTTATTTGAAAAATAACTGACAGACAACTATAATTATTAATATTTGGATAGCTGGCAGACATTTTCTAGAAAAAGAGCCAGGTAAGCCTACCACTTGAGCAACAACTGATGATATTCGTTGCCAATAACCGAGTTTGGAAAATTTGTATTACCACTATGAGGTTGACTTGACTGTCTATCTACCAGTACTTTAACTTGGTGAGCCAACTTTATTCCAAATGCCTTAGGCATGATTAAAAATACCAAACTTTATTGATAGGTTTCAGATTCTACATTGTAACTAACCCTTAAGAATCTACCACTTGTGTAGTTTTGGTATAGTATAAAAGACTATCCATAGTTATTTGAAAGATTATTAACATCATCTTCCTTTTTCTAACTACATTATCTGTAAAAGGCTGAATCTTCATATACTTCAATTAAAACATAACACAAGAGCCCCAGCCGGTTTGGCTCAGTGGATAAAGCATCAGCCCGCCAATTGAAGGATCGCAGGTTTAATTCCAGTCAAGGGCATATACCTGGGTTGCAGGTTTGATCCCCAGCCCCAACTGGGACATATGCAGGAGGCAACCAATCAATGTGCCTCTACCATTGATGTTTCTCTCCGTCTCTCCCCTTCCCTTCCACTCTCTAAAAATCAATGGAAAAAATATTCTCAGATGAGAATTAACAAAAACAAAAAACATACAAGAAATTGAAAACAGGAGCACCTATTAGGCCAGATACTACAGAGATTTTTAAAAATGTAAAATAATGCCATTCTTCTCACTGAATTGTTTTTGTTATAAAAAATATTTCTTTTCATTTAAAAATGTTATTTATTTTAACATGTAACGGGTTCATAACGGGTCATTTTAAATAAACTAATAAATGATTTCAGTCTTTACTGAAGAGCAAAGGAAGGAAAAGAAGGCCAGGCTGCTCTGTCCACCAATTTGAGTATTTTAAGTTAAAATTACTGGTAAAATGAAGCTTACTAACCATGGCTTTACCATTTAGGCTTCCAGTTGCTAAGAATATTTAATTGACTTTTCATTCATTTTATAGTAATTAATTTGCATAATGCAAGTTCTTAAAATATATCCAATTTTTAAGGATTTAATGTCTTACGAGTTTTCTAGGCCAATGAACAATGGGGTAAACATTCATTAAGAAACATAAAAACTGCTGGTACACTACGATGTCCTATAATACAAACAAAGAGGGGGGAAAAGCACACAAAAAAGCAACCAGAAAAATCCCACTCGTTATCAGGTTAAAAAAATAAACAAATGATCCAAAGTCCTTCATAAGAGCTTAGACTGAAAGTGCCATATCAATTTCTAACTATTAATAACTCCTAAATTCACTTGGGGTTTGGCTGGGTCTCATTAAAATTAAACACAAAGATTTCTTCTTTGCCTATGTGCCTCATTCTTCAATTTTTACCAAGCTATACTTGAGTTTGGTATTAACTCTCTAATATGAACTTGCTGCAAGGCAGAACTGCCAAATTATCAGCATGTGATTGAAGGCTTGGGTAATAAGGGCAACAGAGCATGAAAGAACAAAAATTTAAGAAACTCTCAAAGGCCTGTCCAGAGTAAATGTATAAAAGAGTCATGCTGAACATCTAGAATGTTAACCTTCATGATACCAAGAATCTGTTCCATTTTTTAAATTCTCCATCCCCACAGGTTACAACAGCTCCTGGCATGCAACAGGTATGCAATAAATACTGGTTGAATAAATGAATCAACTTAGTACTTTCATTATTAATATTTATTTCAAGACCAAAAAACAAGATTTTCCCAAAATTATGTTCACCGACTCAATATATTTACATGATACACGCAATATTTACAACCAAATCATTAATTCTTATTTTGGAATTTCTCATTGTCCATTGGGAAATTGTTTTTTAATACATTTTTATTGATTTCAGAAAGGAAGGGAGAGAGAGAGAGAAACATCAATGATGAGAAAGAATCATTAATTAGCTGCTTCTTGTATGCACCACACTGGGGATTGAGCCCCCAACCTGGGCATGTGCCCTGACTGGGAATCGAACCATGACCTCATAGGTGGACGCTCAACCACTGAGCTACGCCAGACAGGTGTCCATTGGGAAATTTTAAAGTAGAACATTATTTTTTCACAGAAAATTGTAAGAGTTCAGTATCTACAAATTAGATCACCTCTACCCCCCAACTCTATTTTATGTCAAATACACAAATACTGCAAATAAAATAGAAATCTAAAAAAGGAGATTAAACAAATTAAAACAATCCAAAAAGTACCTTTAACCAAGAGGCCATCAGAACTTCTATGCCTTTCTAACAGAAATTTGTTATAAGAGAAATGCTGGAAAGAACTGCTAAATTCCCTGCTTGGGTCCTCTAATTTCTCCATAATGGCAAGCATTCCTCAGTTTGTAATTTAAACAAACATGACTGGACTAGTAGATCAGTAAAGCACCCATTAAAAAAAAAAATGACTTATACACAAATATTCATAGGGCTACATATAATTCCACACAATGGATATCTTGGATTAGACCACAGACAAGATTTCTCTTTATTTTTAAGTAGTGTTTATTTAGAATATACACTGGTAATTCTTTAATAAATGTAACATGTTCATTATTCATGTTATTCAAAGTCCTAGAAATATAAGATAAGAAAGCTCAAATTTACCAATGCCTTTTCTATTCTATGAAGGCCCAAATGTTATTTCATTGCTAAATTGTGCTCTTATGCCTGAAGATGTATAGCAATACTTTTATTTAATTAAATTATCCCCTACAGAAGTTTTAAGCCTTTGCTAAATCTCTTTACATTTAAGCTACAGAACCAAAAGCAATTGAAATATATTCTAGAGAGTAAATATAAAACGAGTAAATAGAAGATGTCAAGATTTACTGGTATCATATTATAGGAAAGACCTAAAATCACAAAGTAGTCCTTAGAAGGAAAGATTAAGACTTACTTCTTACTCATGAACACAGATGACAGTGTGGAGATTTTGGGGGGAAGAAAGTGGGGGTGGAAGAGAGTATAGGGGGGATAAATGGTGATGGGGAAAAAAAAGAAAGAAAAAAATCCTATATAATAAAAGCCCAGCAACCGAACGGCAGAACAACCAGAACGACCGGTCGACCAGTCACTATGACGCGCACTGACCACCAGGGGCTCAACGCAGGAGCTGCCCCCTGGTGGTCAGTGCGCTCCCACAGTGGGAGAGCTACTTGGCTGACAGGAATGAGTGGCAGCCACTCAGAGGGCGGGTCCACAGCCACTTAGCTGACCGAGATGAGCAACGCTCCCATAGCAGGCCAATCCCTACAGGCCATGCCCCCCACTAGTGCACAAATCTGTGCACCGGGCATCTAGTCCAGTATATATATAAAGAGACAATAAAGTATGACAAAGCAAAGTAAGATTTAATACTAAATAAATTAATCAATTCTATAACTTTTTAAAAAAACCTTACTTTTTGATACAGTTGGTCATGAGAAGATGGACATCTTGTCTTTCATCTAATAACAGCATTGCCCCTAAGTAGCCAATGCGTTTGTCTGTGAATTTTTGAGAGGCAATAAGCTTGAGGCACTCCAACTGCAAATAAAAAAAAGAAAGAAATTAAGAAATTGCTGCCACAATCAGGAAATGTTTTTAACCCAGATTAAATAGATATAACCAGTATCATCAAACCATCTAAATGACAAAGATTTAGGATCTTTGGGTAGCTTAATAGTAATCAAGTCTTAAAACAGTTCATCTTGGCAAGGTTCTATGACAAGAAGCTTACCTTAGTTCTACAAATTCATGCAAAAGTATTATAAGGTATTAACACATTGCGGACCAGTAGTTTTATTGCTGGCTTTACCCAATGGCCAGATAAGTTTCTATTGAACAAGTACAAAAAAACATTTTACATAAATGTTAAAGGCACTCTTTAAAATTAAATACCCATTGCATTCTGAAGTTATTTATTACATGTTCTTACAAGCTAATATCTTTTTAAAGTATGATACTTTGTATAACACTGTAATGTGAAGTGAGAATTCTCGTGATCCGTTCACAATGTGTTAATAAACCCAATTCCTAATTTAATCCCCAGGTTACTAAATGAGTACTTAACTCATTTAAAGTCTGGTTCCTATTTTGAATATCAAAAATTTCAAAAACTGGAAATACATCAAAGTGCCAAAGACTGCTGCCCTGCACATCAGGAATGTACAACTGCAGAAGAGACAGACAATAACTAAATTTAATATAATGTTGAAAGTGCTACAGCCCTAGCCTGTTTGGCTTAGTGGATAGAACGTCAGCCTGTGGACTGAAAGGTTCCGGGTTCGATTCCTGTCAAGGGTACATGCTCGGGTTTTGGGCTCGATCCCCAGTGGGGGACGTGCAAGAGGCAACCAATTGATATGCTCTCTCACCACTGATGTTTCTCTCTCTCTCTCTCCCTCTCTGAAATCAATAAAAATATTTTTTTTAAAAAAGAAAGTGCTACACTTAGGGCTTAAACCAATAATATGGGAGAAGTAAGGGTTTAAGAATCAAATATAGAAGAAGAAAAAAAGCCAGAGGAAAACTCAGTAGTGGAATTAACTTAAAAATTTTATACGCTTTTTTTTCTTTATATAATTGTTAGAAATACTCAGAGCTTAAGAGTCTTTGTAGTTAAACAGTTTGTTTCTACTTAGTTTTTCTTGAATGTTACAATCACTATGCTGTATTTTATCATTCCATCTTAACATGGAAAAGGTCAAACATACCCTCTAGAGGAGTAATTTTCAAAGGGTGTACACAGTTAAGACTCCCCAAGAGTTTTTCAAACTATGCTCCCATATAGAATCACCACATTCGCAAAGGAAGGGGCTCAAATGCAGACCCATGTATACAGGAATCTAAGATCCTGTGAGACTACTTCCTGCCTGAATTTGCCTGTAAGTTCAAAAGTAAAATAGAGAAAAGTAAGAGTTCACAAATAAAATTTTATCAAGTTGTTTAAAAATTGTTCTCTTAATGTACCTGCATTAAAAAACACCTAAAGGTAGCAGAAACTATCATGAGCAAGTCAAAGAAGAAGGAACCATCAGGATCCAAAACAAAAATGTCTTCTGAGATCGACAAAAATTAGGTAGTAACCATTTCCTTTCCCCTATACATTCAAGTTAAATTTTTAAAAAATTTCTGAAATAGAAGATGATGAAAAGTCATTTTCACAATGTCAGCAGAAAAATTACTAAGTGAATGAGAAAAATCAGAAGCTAAAACATTAGAAAAATCTTAACTTTCAAACTGAAGGTTTTAAAATCTTTCCATTTAGTAAGTCTGAATAAATATTTTAGAAGAGAAAAAATAAATAAATAAATAAATAAATAAATAAATAAATAAATATTTTAGAAGAGAAAGGAAATGTTCTTAGAATCAGATATCACTGAAATTTTTATCATATTTACTGAATCATGCTTCTGGCAAGAAACAGGCATTACACAATAAATTATCCAAAAATATCTTATTAAGATAAACTAATGAGAAAGGCATTAACATTACTTTGTATTTTTTAGGACCAAGTTTTAAGTTAGTCACACTAAAAGTCATCAGTGACTGGTGAGTAGAATTTGTTGCTTTTGTGATATTTATTTAAAACTTACCTAAAACCTAAACAGCAAAAAGATAAACTAAAATTTAAAAGAACAAATACTAAATTAATTCTTTTTAATATTCCCAATGGTACAGTGATTTTGCTTTAAGAATAAGAATTTATTTTTTAAAGGTGACAATTTTTAGGGGAAACATAAGATTATACAGCTGGAAATGGCACTTGAAAAACATTCTCCAATGAAAGATTAACCCAGATCACACTTCACACTTAGGTGGAGGTAGCTAGCAACAGTGCTGAGAATGTACCATGTTTTATCAGGAATGTTATCAAAGTTTTCACGTTGAAAAAGAAAAAGGTTGGAGGGCGGTACAATGGGATGTGGAAGGGAGGATATCCAACAATCACTAAAACACAATTCAACTTTCTGTGTGAGCTACACAAGAAAAACAGTAATCAAGTAAACGTATCCACTCCTTAGGAAACAATCTCAAGTTCATCCAGTACTATTACTCCTCACTGAAGGCTACTTGAAATCCCAGGTGAAACACTGCTAACCCGCAAATCTAGCAAATGCTTTAAGATCCCAGTAAACAGGCCAGCTTTTATATTCACACCAGAAAACTTTTGCTTTTACCTGTGAGCAAAGTCAAAAGACAAATGACAAACTTGGAAAAAATATTAATTCACAGTCATGAAATCCTATGTAACAGGATCCTATAAATTGATTTTTTTTAAAGACCAACAACTCAATATAAAAATGGACCAAAAATATGAACAATTCAAAGAAAACAAAAATAATTCAAACATGAAATGGAGTTCAATATCTTCATAAAACAAATGCAAACCCAACTAGTGTTTTACTAAAAGAAAAAAAAAATCATTGAATTGTACACTTAATAAAAGTGATTATACGATATACAAAAATGCCTTAGTGGGCTGGCTAGCGTAACTCAATGATTGAGCGTCAACCTATGAACCAGGAAGTCACAGTTTGATTCCCGGTCAGGCCATATGTGCAGGTTGAGAACTCAATCCCCAGTGTGGAGCATGCAGGAGGCAGCTAATCAATGATTCTCTCTCACTACTGATGTTTCTATCTCTCCCTCTCCCTTCCTCTCTGAAATCAATAAGAAACATATATTTTTAAATGCCTTAGTGAAATTATTACAAAAAAAGAAATGCAAATCAAATCCATACTGAGATACTTTTAACCTACTGTATTAACAAAGATAAAAAATTGTCACAATAGTGCAAGGGCATTAATGACAGGAGTATAAACTGGCCCAAACTGTAATAAGTAAGATCTGGCCTATCTAAATACACATACCCTTTGACTCAACAACTGCACTTTTAGAAACTTATACTACAATTCATTCACACATGTGTAAAATAATGGATATTATTCAACAGTAGTATTATTTTAAACAGTAAGATTAGAAATAAATGTCCATTAATAAGGCATCCATTTAACAAATTATGATTCATACATATAATGAAATACTAAGCTGGATATACTATCACAAGCATGTCAAAACAACTGGGAAAAAAGAATGAGGAAGCTTCTTATATGTTGACTGGAGGCCTGGTGCACGAAATTCGTGCACAGGGGGAGGAAAGAAGGGGGGAAAGAAGAGGGAGTCCCTCAGCCAGGCCTGCATCCTCTTGCAACCGGGACCCCTCTGGGGATGTCCGACTGCCGGTTTACAGGCCTAAACCGGCAGTCGGACATCCCTCTCGCCATCCAGAACGCTGCACGCACCAGTGACCATACTTTTCATACAGGTGAAAGGCATATTGCTATTGTATGGGCAGCTACATTTTTTTACCCTGATGATAAAAAGTAGTACATAACATGATCCTTCTGAGACAGCAGTAACATTTTTCCCATCTTATGGGTAGGAAAACTGAAGCAGAGAGAAGTTAAGTAATTGGCTTTGTCAGTGTCAGAATTAGGACTGACCACAAAATGTGCAAGCCAGAGTCTATGCATGTCATCGCTGCATCATCCTGTTTTTTCAGTGTTAGAGTAGCCTTGCCAGGTTTTAATTTTTAAATCTAAGAGACTGTTACCAATATACAGGGTACGGTTCCCTAGGCCTGGCCAGCAACCAGGGCCATCTGTGGGGCGACCAGCAGGTGGGGCAAGCGGAGGGCCCCACCGGCACCCGCCTTGGCTGGTGGTCTGGCGCCACCCAGTGACCAGCCCCACCCACTCCCCCACCCCCGGTCACCGCTGCCGCAGCCACCGGTCACCTCCCTCTCTGGGGGGCAGACACTCAAAGCAGGAGCTGCCCCCTGTTGGTTGCTGTTGTATGGGCAGCTACATTTTTTTGCCCTGATTATAAAAAGTAGTACATAACATGATCCTTCTGAGGCAGTAGTACTGGTAACATTTTCCCCATCTTATGGGTGGGAAAACTGAAGCAGAGTGCACGTCATAGCAACCAGTCATTCCGCTATTCAGCCAATTTGCATATTAGGGTTTTATTATATAGGATATGGGCTAATCTTCATGACAGATTAATACAACAGTGCAAACAGGATGTGACAATATGTATTTTAAACGGGAGGGGGCGAGAACATATATATCCATTGCCTGAAGATGTATAAAATATCTCTGGAAGGGGAGCCAAGAAATGGATGCCAACAAATGCCTATAAAGAGGGAAACTAGCCCTAGCTGGTGTTGCTAGGTGGTTAGAGCATCGGCTCTGTCAAGGGCATGTACTTGGCTTGCAGGTTCTATCCCAGGCCCGGTGGGGGGAGGAGGAGTGTATTCGGGAGGCAGCCTCTCTCTCTATCTATCTCACCCCACACCCCACTCTATCTAAAAATCAATGGAAAAAAATATCCTCAGGTGAGGATTAACCAAAAAAAGAAAAGAAAAAAAAATAAAGAGAAACTAAGGATTAGAAGTAGAAAGCAGTTTTCATCACATATCCTTTTGTATCTTAAATTTTGCATCAGTGAACTATCATTATCTATTCCAAAGAGATAAATAAAATTGGACTAGGAGAAAAAAATTTAAAACTGCAGGATAAAGTGAACTTATATCTAACTTATGGTTAGAAAAATTCATATTATAATTTAAAAGGGAAAATAAAACAACTTAGGGAAATCATGTGTACCCCTTCCAAACTTGAACAACATATATTTAAAAAAATAACAAAAAAGCATTTGTGTCTTGGAATCTTTTTGAAAAAGACTTTGAAAGTTTAAGACCAGAATCTTATAAAAATACAACTCAGTAAATGGAAAGAAACATTTTTTTTAAGGTAACATGTTCATAAAGAACAATTGTGCTATCCTATTATACTTGTGAAACTCTTAACAGCTTAAGAAGGATGTTCATTCCTTATCTCTAATCCCCAGGATGGCTATGCTTTTTCCTGCTGACGTTTGTTTTGTATTCTTCACCTACTATCAGTTTCTCCCTGTCAACAACACTCTTACTATACTTGCTTTTCCACAGCAACTTTCTCCCTCCAAAGGGCTGACTGTAATAATTCTTTGCTACTCACTGATTTTTTTAATATTTACTTTCCAATTGTTTGGAAACACTGTGGTTTTGCTTTAATTTAGTAAACTCCTGTTGTGCATACACCAATATGTTTGACATTGTCACTGATACCCAGAAGGGCACAAGACCAATAGTTGGATATGTATCATAAAATATGACATATATACTATGACAGTTATGCACAAGCTGCTGTGAACACAACTGAGGAAGGGCACCCAATTCAGGTTAGAAACAGTAAGAAAACATCAGAGAAAGATTCCTTTCTCTGTATTTAATACATAGTGGAATAGAAAGAAACCAATCTAAGTTAGGGGGCTGTGCCTCCCTAATCCTATTTCTAGCTAAATTATTTCAACAAGCCTCAGGTTTCCTCATCACTATGATAAGGAAGCCACATTGTGGAAGACAGCCCTAACATTCTCCACTCCTTGCCTAATTCTCTCCAGCTGATCCTTTAAGTGCCTCAAATTTTTTCCCCAGAAGCATTCCAGGCAGCCTTAGCAACAAACCTAAGAAATTGGAGTTATCAGCCCCCTTTGGAACAAATACAGTGCCTTAAGAAGTGGTTCCCAAACCTGACTATCAAAGTCACTGGGGAGAGTTTTGAAATATAAGTCACCCCAGGATAATCTGTTGTAGATTTGAGGTAGAGTCTGACAATTTAATGTTTACCAAGTTATTCTGTATGACTCAATGTTCCAATTTTCTTTGAATGTCAAAGCAATTTTTAAAAAGAGAACTTTACCAGGTTTCTGGCCTTGTTCCATTTTTCTGAAGAAAGTACAAACATTGACTTTTATCAACATTTAATCTGGTTACCCTTTAGAAAAAACTAAACCCATTTTGTTAGCTTCTGAACAATTTCCCACAAGGTCAATGCACATATACATTTGCTTTTCAATGTAACACTTAAGGGTTTTATGATGTGAACAATCATCTTGATGAAAAGATGCAATTAAAATACTATAAACATTAATGGATCTGCAACTGATAGGTCTTTTTTAAAGTTACCTTTATTTCATTTTAATACTCAGAAATAACTTTCTAGTTCACACACACACACACACACACACACACACACACACACACACACTTTTGAAGAACAAGCTATAACCTGGCAACATAAACTCTATATAGACCAAGAACCTGTTTTTTCACCCTTATGACAGAAGAAAGGAAAAAACAAAACAAACAAAAAATACATTCCTATTGCTTGAAAAAATGTATCCTATCTAATAAAGAGGGAATATGCTAATTGACCATCACTTTGTCACAAAGATGGCTGCACCCACAGCTGAGGCCAAGTTCCCATAAGGAGCCTTAACAAGCAATCAGCAGGGACCTGAGGCTACGCCCTCCCCCACCCACGTGGGGCTTGATAGGGGACCTCAGGCCGCACCCCCCCACCCAGCAGGGCTTGACAGGGGACCTCAGGCTGTGCCCCCCACCCGGCAGGGCTTGACAGAAGACCTCAGGCTGCTCCCCCTGCCCCAGCGCCAGGCCGGGGGACCTCAGGCCACGCCCCCCACCAGGTGGGGCTTGACAGGGGACCTCAGGCCGCGCCCCCCACCCTGGCACCAGGCGGGGGACCTCAGACTGCACGCCCCCGCTATACCCCCCTGCCTGGCTGGGCTTGACAGGGGACCTCAGGCCATGACCCCACCCAGCGGGGCTTGATGGGGGACCTCAAGGTGCACCTCCAGTGCTGGGTCGGGGGAACTCAGGCCGCGCCCCCCGCCCAGTGGGGCTTGACGGGGGACCTGAGGCTGCGCCACCCTCCCAGTGCTGGGTTGGGGGACCTCAGGCCACGCCCCCCATCCTGGCGCCGGGCCAGGAGACTGAGGCTACGCCTCCTGCCCGGCAGAGCTTGACAAGGGTGGGACTGGCCAGGTCTGGATCTAGCCCAAAGGGGGGGGGGGGGCGGCCGGGTCTGGTTCTCACGCGATTTTGAGGTGCATGTGGGTGGGCAGGGACTTGACTCTGGGTCCCGTGGTGTGCCCCAGACTCTGACAGGAGGAAGGTTTTCATATACATTTTATTAATTTTCTTTCATCTCTGACACTTCTATTATAGAGAAAGGGCAAATAGAAATATTAAATTATTTCCTCTAATTAATCCCCTTTTAATGTGCACGAATTTCCTGCACTAGGTCACTAGTTATGAAATATTTCACTCAAAAATACACAAAAATCACATAACACTCACTGACCCACCAACAAGCTTTATCAAATCTTTATGCCCTATTTATTTAATTTAAAATATTTTAATATTACAAATTTAATTGAAGCACTCAATCCCATTTCCCTTCTCTCCACCCCAGGAATAATCAAAACTCAAAAGTTTTGTTCATCTTTGCCATGCTGCATGTCCTTACTATACATGTAAAGACAACTGTTTTTGAATATTTTAAACTTTATGTAACTATCATCATATTCCTGTTGTTTTCACTCAACATCTTTGAGTATTACTCACATCCAGACAAGAAGCTCTAATTCACTCATATTCATTGCTATATAGTGTTCCACTTATGAATACACCACAACTTACCTCTTCTTTTTGTGGATACTATACAGATTGTTCCCAATGTATCCCTATAAGAAACAATGCTGCAACGAATACTCTTATAAATGTCTCTTTAAAACAGACAAGGAGGCATGATCAGATTCAAGTTTTTCAGTTTTTGTTTTGATTTAGCAAATATACTTCATAGGTGGTGGTATGAACTTTCATCAGAAGGCATATAATTATTTCCGGTGGTTGTCTCTCTTTTGTTATAGTAGCAGCAGTAATATCATCAGGGATTACAAAATGGCAATATAATTTTTTCATTCCTTCTTCACTTATCAGCTGGACTAGTCCTTTAAGGAGAAACTTCTCTACATATACCATTAGTTTACCAATAGTTCCTTCAGGAGGAACTACTGGTAAGGAAAAGCAGGATCAATGCTTGTTTCTTTCCTTTTATTTACCAGTTTTCAAAAATAATGAGTGGATTTCCTACTATCTTCCAAAGATGACCAATTAAATTTTTTTTAAATATATTTTATTGTTTTTTTTTTTAAATATATTTTATTGATTTTTTACAGAGAGGAAGAGAGAGGGATAGAGAGCTAGAAACATCGATGAGAGAGAAACATCGATCAGCTGCCTCCTGCTCACCCCCTACTGGGGTTGTGCCCACAACCAAGGTACATGCCCTTGACCAGAATCGAACCTGGGACCTTTCAGTCCGAAGGCCGATGCTCCATCCACTGAGCCTAACCGGTTTCGGCAAATTTTTAAAAAAATTTTTTTCAAAATGTATCCTTTTTTTAAAATATTTTTTTTATTGATTTCAGAGAGGAAGGGAGAGGAGGTAGAGATAGAAACATCAATGATGAGAGAGAATCACTGATTGGCTGCCTCCTGCATGCCCCACAATGGGGATCGAGCCCACAACCCAGGTATGTGGCTCTGACTGGCAATCAAACCATAACGTCTTGGTTCATAGGCATGGCTAATTTTTTATTAATTATTATGAACTCACTGATATAAACTTACTTGGTTTCAATTGCCATCATTATTCTTATTAATACTCAAATTTTCTCATTTTGGAGCACGACAGCCTCTTCTGGTGGCTACTAAATGCTTTTAACATAATCTCTGTAGTCTTTCTTGCTTTATGGCATAGTAATATGGTTCAAGCTTATTTTGTACATTTCCTGCCCCAGGTTTGGGATCAGCCATCTTTCCAATGGGCATTAGCCTTTTTAGAGTACAATGGTATTATTTAGAGACTAAAATCTGGGCTTAAGCGTGCTCAAGACAAAATGCCTATTATCGCTGCTTCTTTTCAATATTGTACCACATGTACATACAGTAAGAACATAAGAAAAAATAAAATGTTTAAAAATGAAAAAGGAAGGGAAATGCCATTATTTGTAGACAATAGTATTGACTATATGGAAACAATGAACTCTACAGGGACTCTCAGAACCAAGTTCAGTAATGTTGTTAAGTAGATGAAAATCTACCCTAACTTTTGGCTCAGTGGATAGAGCATCAGCCTGTGGACTGAAGGGTCCCAGGTTTGATTCCAGTCAAGGGCATGTACCTCGGTTTCAGGTCTGACCCAGGAGGCAACCAATGGATAATGGATATGTCTCTCTTATATCGATATTTCTCTCTCTTTCTCTTCCCCTCCCTTCCACTCTCTCTAAAAATCAATGGAAAAA
Organism: Eptesicus fuscus; assembly: GCF_027574615.1. Lineage (NCBI taxonomy): Eukaryota > Metazoa > Chordata > Mammalia > Chiroptera > Vespertilionidae > Eptesicus > Eptesicus fuscus. Next base: position 9,132,569 of record NC_072493.1, read on the forward strand.
TATCCTGAGGTAAGGATTAAAAAACAAAAATAAAAGAAAATCAATTCTATTTCTATATATCTACAACAATAATTAATGTTTAAGGATGCTATTTGCAATAGAAGAGCTCCAAAGAACCTATGAATAAATTTCACCAAAGATGTGTATGAAGAACTTTAGAGACCTAAGGCAGTAGAATGCTATGGTATACTGATAGAAGGGGACACTGCTGTAGACAGGCAATTGGGTATAGCAGACCAGGTATGAACTGGGAAATAACAGAGAATGCATGCCCAGCATGAAGAAGAAGCTCACCCAGCCTACTACTGCCATGTGCAAAGGTAGATCCAGCATTGTCAAATCCTCTGATTTTATAAGAGAAACTAGAAATCCAGATTTCTATGAGAAGTTCCTTGATTTTTATATGTTGGCAGAAAATCCAAAACAATTTTAAGTATTGTGCAAAACAAACAAAATACATTTGTGAAAGAATATGGCCCCTGAGCCACTGTTTTTACTCCTGAAATCTACCAACTTCTTTAGATACTCTACTTTATTTCTGGGTTGTGTTTAAGCCACCATGAAAGGTTACAAACCTTATAAGAAATCTATCACTGCTTTTATTGTAAAAATGTTGAGAATACTGTCTCTCACATTTCTAAGAGACTACTGAACAAAAAACACACATAAGAAAATCTCTGCTAGAATTCAGTGCTTTTGCAAAAAATTTGCTGTCCTTGCGGAAATGGTAAACTGAACAATATTTGACTTTTTATGTACAACATATACATATTTAAGACTTATTTACTTAATCTTCATAATAACCATACAATGTAGTTTTTAGGATTGTTCCCATTTTACAGATGAGGCAACTGAGATAAGAAAGGTTAAGGATCTTGCTAAAAATAACACAGTAAAGTAATAAAGCCAGAACTTACATCCAGGCAGTCTGGTTGCTGCAGCTGAGCTCTCAAATTCTGGTAAATCACACATAACTGAATGATTTTGTTCCTTGCCTTTCGCTGCCTCGCCAACAGCAACTACACTGGCCTTGTGGTCTGCATTCTTCCTTCTCCCAACTCTTACTTTCTACTACTCTTTTTCTACTTTAAATAGATGCTGGTAACATATGCCATCTCAAATCTTTTGTATAACAAGGCAGGACTAAAATAATTCAATAAATAACTCATTAATAAATTTGATGCAAATATAGCTATTTATAGATTTAAATTAAACCAAAGACTGAATAGGTTTTAAAGTTATACAAGGCTGAGTTCTAATTCCCTCCCTAATATTTACTAGCTGTGTGAATTTAAACAAGTCATGTAAACTGAATTCCACTTTTCCTCACCTATAATATGTGGATATTACCTACCTCATAGATTTTGTTGTAAATTTTAAATAAGACTTTTTAAAATGTGGCTACTAGGAATTTTTAAATTACACGTTGGGTCATATTTTATTTCTATTGGACAGCATCATTCTAAATACTGCAGTAAAAAGTAAAAAGAAACAGGTAAATTAGTGTTAATCATATATTTTATTTAACCCAATATATCTAAAATATTATCATTTCAACATATAATCAACATAAAAATTAGATATTTTACATCTTTTGTACTAAGGCTTCAAATAAATATACATTTTATACTAGTAGTATACCTCAATTTGTACACTACATATCTATCAAAAATATTTGAGCTGTATTTCATAAAATTTACAATTGATGAGGTAAGGTTCACATGCCCAAATTATCTAAAACATATTTTAAACCTTTCCAATAACTGCATCAAGTACCCTCCCAAAAAAATTTATTTTCCTTTAACGTTTGCCTCAGTTGAACTAGCCACATTTCAAAAGACCAATGGCTATACAGCTAGTGGCTATCATAATAATGAACAGCGGGTTCATTATGCAGTTCTAACAAATACAATGCAGTTAAAAAGTGACTATTTTTACACATAATTAAATGAAAATGGCATTGTGATTCAGACATGCAAGTGAGAGACTCCAGATAGGAACCTTTTTATGGGTACTTTATAAAGGAAATTCCTATTGGTGGGGTACCAAATTACTGATATGCAAAGGGCCATGATTTATTCAAATAAAGGAAACAGAATAAGGGATTTAAAATTAGATTTGTATTCCACTCAGAAAAATCTTTATTTTTCGTACCAAAATTTAGTACAATTATCCTTGAACATTATTAACTCTTTCCACCTAAGAAGTAAATGTTTTATCAAACAATTAAGTTCCAAAACACACAAAAATGCCACCTAAAGAGCATATACCATGTTATAGAAGTAAATTCTAGAAATATATACAGAGAGAGCTCTTTTACAAAATAAAATATCACTTACATCTTAAATCTATCCTATGATTTTAAGAGTTTATCTTCAAAGAACTCCCTTGGGAGTATGCAAATCTACTATATCAAAGATGTTAACTGATTATCTCTGAGTGGAGGACTTTTATAGTACAGCATATCAGATTTCTGTAAATCTAACCTAATGTGTCTACTTAAAATAAACTAAAAGGAATATATGAACATATGTTTGCTTTATATTAACTGTCATGCACCATATGGATAACTACCCCAATCAATTTTTGATGTGGTAAAAGCATGTAACATTTTTGTTCATAGGAGAACACTGTCCTTTTTGCCCAATATCTGGTCCTCCTTTCCTCTGCTATTAACACCTACATTTTCCTTTGGTGAAGTAATGCTCTTCCACTCTCAATCATGGATTTCTAGAGAGGCTGATCTCATTCCCAGCCCCATGATGAGCATAAAACTAACCCAAGTCACTCTAATAAGATTCAATCCCATTACTTTTTTTGTTTTAACTCAGGGTTGGGGGAAAGTGCTTCTATTGAAGTTATAGAGCTCAATAGAAGATAAACTGGAGGTTGTGCTTCCTAATACATTACACATATCAAAACAATAATAGTTATCTTTGAATAATGGAAATATGGAAAGTATATTTCTCCTTCTAACTAGTGTTGCACATTCTAATTTTGCATTCTTTTCCTTAAAAAGACTACATAGCATAAAATACAATTCTTAAAATTAAGTGAAATAAAATTTAATAGCATTGCCCTGGCCAGTGTAACTCAGTGGTTAGAACGTCAGCCCGCACACCAGAGGGTCACAGGTTTGATTCCCAGCCAAGGTCACATACCTCGTTTGCAGGTTCCCCAGCCCCAGTAGGGGCCCATTCAGGAAGCAACCAATCAATGAGTCTCTCTCACATCGATGTTTCTCTCTCTCTCTCTCTCACTCTCTCTCTCTTTCTCTCTCTCCTCCTTACCTCCTCCTTCCACCCTCTCTTAAAAAAAAAAAATCTACGAAAAAAACATCCTCGGGTGAGAATTAACAAAAAAATTTTTTAATTTAATAGCACTAATGAGAATTCCAAAGCAACCCACTGTATCCTTCTCTGGAAAGAAGCAGTTATAATGAAGAATATCATGCTCAAAGCTGAGACTGGCTGTATCAATATGCATTTGTGTGTGAGAGAGGATCAGGAGGCAGACCTGCACAGTGGTTGTAGCAATCAAAGAAAGCATGAGGTAATTAGGACAAAATCTTTAATGCTTATTATTTGGCAACCACCTAACTTCTTTTTTTTTTTTTTTAATATATTTTATTGATTTTTTACAGAGAGGAAGGGAGAGGGATAGAGAGTTAGAAACATCGATGAGAGAGAAACATCGATTGGCTGCCTCTAGCACACCCCCCACTGGGGATGTGCCCGCAACCAAGGTACATGCCCTTGACCGGAATCGAACCTGGGACCTTTCAGTCCACAGGCTGACGCTCTATCCACTGAACCAAACCGGTTTCGGCCCACCTAACTTCTTTTACTTAAAAACATCTGTCATGGGAGTTCCTTTTCATAATATGGTTCAGAGAGAAAATAATTAAGGACACATTTAGCAAACTTTCTTAAATACTCATTATAGTCCAGGTCCTCTCACAGAACAATCACAATCTACTGGTTAATCCTGGTCAAATTTTAGGAAGCTAGCTGCTACCATCAAAACATATTCTAATCCAGATTAGAATATGAGAGATTCCCAATGGAAAGAACAATTGATGGCAATATCACGCCTTCCTAGGTCTGCAGCTTTCTCTCTCAATTCCACCCTCAGTTCCACCGTGATCATACTACAGACTACCAAAAGAATCCTATCCTCTCTGGTAGGAAAAGACTGAAAGTCTCTGAGCTACTGTCATTCAAACAAGAGTACCCTTGCTAGATGTGATCTCAGCCCAGCCTACCTGTCCAAAGTGAGCAGGATAGCCCAGCATGTGCATATATAGTAATTTTGCCACATTCCGACACCGGTATGTATTGTCTTCTTCTCTGAAAGATGACCGGATTGCAGCACATTCTTTCTGGATCATTTCTCGTTCTTCAGCTTGGGTCCGAGCAGTCCGGATGGTCCGGATCAGCTCCCGCAATCTGATGGGGGCTGGCATCCTCTGGATATGAAAAGACATTAAAGATGTTCACATATTTTTACTACTAAAACCATTCACACAAATTTCCAAATAAATTTCTGATTTTTAAGAATTCAAGCCTTGGCTCTCCCTCACCGGAGCATGCCGAACCTTTCCCTTTCCCTTCCCCCTCCCTCCCCAGGCACATTAATTTCCATTAGCTTCCTCACTCCCAAGCTCCAAGGGCCCTTCCTTTATCTCTGTAACTTGTTTCCTAAATCCATTTCTTCTAGGAATTACTTCTTCTACCTCAGTGATTTACCAAATAGATGTTCTCATACAAAAAAATAAATTTAAAAATTCAAGCCTTGCTAGTCCAGTAACACAAAGCAATTATTACATACAAACCCCTCAACTCAGTTAGTTTCTGGAAAAAATACAAACTGAAGATGTTAAAGACATAGGATACACTAATATGTAAAGTCCATCACTAATATCAAAATATCTTAGGAACTCAACCCAAATCTTTACTTAATCATTAAAGTAATAAAGAACAGTTTATGACCTAATCTTAGAGAAGATAGATATTTTCTGCTCAGTTGTTGTTAAACTCAACATAGTTCAACAAAGTATCAGATGAGTACTGAATATAATCATAATCAAAGCTCAACTCAACAAAATGTCTGACAGTTGAAAAGACCAATTGTCAAGTTAAATCACCTTTCCAAGAAATGGTAATCTTCTCAGAACACTTGGATACTCTTTAAAAATGTGTTGAGGAGAAAAATAATAAAAACAATCTCACAAGGCTATTAGTGTCATATTCTCATGAGTATTTTTAAATATAAAAAGTTTTAAAAAGAATCTATAGCCCTAACCGGTTTGGCTCAGTGGATAGAGAGTCAGCCTGCGGACTGAAAGGTCCCAGGTTCGATTCCGGTCAAGGGCATGTACCTTGGTTGCAGGCACATCCCCAGTGGGAGGTGTGCAGGAGGCAGCTAATCGATGTTTCTGTCTCTCTATTCCTCTCCCTTCCTCTCTGTAAAAAATCAATAAAATATGTATTTTTTTAAAAAGAATCTATAATAGCCAAAACAATCATTAAAAAAAAAAAGAAGTTGGAAAACTTAAACTACCTAATTTCAAGAAATACTACAAAGCTACAGCAATCAGGACACTGTGAAACTAAATTTAAAGATAGAATTAGAGCCCAGCCAGAGTGGCTCAGTGACCTATGAACCAGAAGGTCATGGTTTCAATTCCTAGTCAGAGCACATGCTGGGTTGCAGGCTCAATCCCCAGTAGGGGGCATGCAGCAGACAGTCAGTCAATGATTCTCTCATTGATGTTTCTCTCTCTCTCTCTCTCCCCCTCTCCCTTCCTCTCTGAAATCAATAAAAATATATATTTTTTTAAAAAGATAGAGACTAATGGAGCAAAATAGAAAGTCTGGGAATAAACCCACACAAGTATGCTAAATAGTTTTCAACAAAGGAATCAAGGTTATCCATTAGGAAAAATGTAGTCTTTCAACAAATGGTGCTCGCACAGATGGATATTTATATGGAGAGGAGAGAGAATTATCCCTGGACCCTTAATAAACAAAAATTAATTTGGGACTTCCAGTCAAGATGGGTGTAGGTAAATGCTGTACTCAACTCCTCCCATGAGCACTTCAAAATTACAACCAAACTACAAAACCACCATCATTGAAAACTGTCCGAAGTGCACAAGAAGAGAAGTCCTATCACTAAGGATATACAGAAGAAGCTGCACTGAGACTAATAGGAGGGGCACAGGCACAGATTAGGTCCGTGGTCGGCAAACTGTGGCTCGCGAGACACATGCGGATCTTTGGCCCCTTGAGTGTGGCTCTTCCACAAAATACCACGGCCTAGGCGAGTCTATTTTGAAGAAGTGGTGTTAGAAGAAGTTTAAGTTTAAAAAATTTGGCTCTCAAAAGAAATTTCAATCGTTGTTCTGTTGGTATTTGACTCTGTTGACTAATGAGTTTGCCGACCACTGGATTAGGTTGGTCCCACACCTACATATGGCCCTTAAAAATTAGGAGAGTTGTCTCTGAACTTCAGAAATCCCCCCTGAGGAGTGAGGTATCCCAACCTCATGTTAGGCCAGTGGTCGGTCTGAGAGTCAATCCCTCCATATAGCCATCAAGGTTCAACTACAACAGGAGGGCACACACAGTCTACACAAGGGATACAACTGGAGCATCCAGTTCAAGGAGACTGCATTCTGGGCCCCACAAGACACCTACTACATAAGGCAACTCTACCAAGACCACGAGAGGTAACAGCTCTGCTTAATACATAGAAACAAGCACAAGGAGGCAGCCCAAATGGGGAGACAAAGAAACATACCCCAAATTTTTAAAAAAACAACAACAAACAGGTGAAATCTCCAGGAAAAGAATTAAGTGAAATAGAAGCAAGCAATCTACCTGATACAGAGTTCAAAACAATAGTCATAAGGATGCTCAAGGAACTAAGAGAAAACTTCAACAGCGTAAAAAATATATAGAAATCATAAAAAGAACCAGTGAGAAATGAAGACTACAATTTAACTGAAAAGAATAATACATTAGAGAGAATCAACAGATTAGATGAAGCAGAGGGCTGAATAAGTGATTTAGAATGTAAGGTAGCAGAAAACACCCAGTCAGAACAACAAAAAGAAAAAATAATCCGGGGGTGGGAATGAGGATAGTGTAAGGAGGCTCTGCTCTGGTACAACTTCAAGCATTCCCATCATGGGGTGCCAGAAGGAGAAGAGAGAGAGCAAGAAATTGAAAACCTATTTGAGAAAATAACGATGAAAAACTTCCCTAACTTGGTAAAGGAAACAGACATACAAGTCCAGGAAGCTCAGAGTCCCTAACAAGATAAACCCCAGGTCCACACCAAGACACATCATAATTAAAATGCCAAAGATTAAAGACAAAGAGAGAATCTTAACCATTTGTACGCCATGAGCGTCTATAGACGCAAACGGCAGATCTTTTTAAATTAAATTCAAAGTATCGTGGCAGTTAACTGTTAAAAGCAGCAAGAGAAAAGCAGTTAGTTACCTACCAGGGAGCTTCAGGAAACATTTAGCTGACGTCTCAAAAAAATGTTGCAGGCCAGAAGGGATTGGCATGAAATATTCAAAGTAATGAAAAGCAAGGACCTACAACCAAGATTACTCTCCCAGCAAAGCTATACAGCAGTCACCAACCAATGGCCCATTGACCACTGGTGGTCCTAAGGTCCGAAAGGTTGGCAACCGATGATTTAGAATAAAAGGACAGATAAAGAACTTCCCAAACAAGAAAAAGCTAGTAGTTCATCACCACCAAACCAGTATTATAAAAAAGAAAAAAAAAAAGATTAAATATATGAGTGAAAAGATGGTAATAACTACATATTCTATATAATAAAAGGCTAATATACAAATTGTCCCTTCGACCGGGAGTTCAACCAGGAGGCGGGGCTGGCCTGCCAACTGCCTGTAGCCCCTCCCCCCGGCCAGCCTGGCCCGACTGGCCCTATCGAGGTGGGCTGGCGAGACCTCACCCGTGCAATGCATGAATTTGTGCACCAGGCCTCTAGTCTATTAATAATTAATTTAAATGTGAAAGGGCTAAATGCTGCAATCAAAAGCTATACAGTGGCTGAATGGATAACAAAGCAAGACCCTTACATATGCTATCTACAAGAAACTCACAAGATAGAAAGACACACAAACTAAAAGTAAAGGAATGGAAAAAGATATTTCATAAAAATGTAAAAGAAAAAAAAGCTGGGGTAGCAATATTTATACCAGACAAAATAGACTTTAAAGCAAAGGCTATAACAAGAGACAAAGAAGGACCCCGCAATTCTACTTCTGGGTGTTTATGTGAAGAAATCCAAAACACTAATTCAAAAAAACATTTGTACCCGTATGTTCACTGCAGCTTTAATTACTATAGCCAAGATATGGAAGTGAGACAGGCCAGTAAGCCAGGACAAGTAGAATAGGGAAACTGAGACATATAGCTGAACAAATTGGCAGAGCAATTTACAGAAAATACAGAAGGTCACCTCCCTAGAAATAACATCTAGGCCTCAATTGTATTTCAGCTTCAGACCTAGAAAAGCAGCAGGACCAGTTGCAATGACTAACGACCCCTGTTCTGACACTGACCAATTAGTGGAGACCACTACCCTGAAGGAGCACACCTAAAAAAACTGATGAATGTTCTACTGAAACCCTCCCCTAAGACCTCCCCTAAGATTCCAGCCTGCAAGAAAGAAAAGCCTCATGAAAAAGGATCCAGCAAGCCCTCTCCCTCTGGGGAATAGCCCCTGCCATTTCCTTTCCCTTCTTCCCTCTCTTCTTTGCCCACAACCATGCATCTCCTCAACTCTAAAGGACCCCACGAGGCTTGCAACCAGGGGAGCAATTGGCAGGGGCAGCTCATCCAAAGCTATTCCCCTGAACCTGTCCCCAAGGCCCCCTTTTCTCTGACTTCCCAGAGAGCCAAGGCAGCCCAGCCTAGGCTCTCCTGTTGCTTCTACTAAGCCCTTTCTTGTTTTACTGGACCCAGCTTTAATAAATGTTCTCTCACTGTCACGTGGACTTGTGTTGTGAAATTTTTCCTGCACAAAGTCAAAAACCCACACACTACCAGCTAGCCCTGTAGACCTGCTCTGGGCCAGGTCCCCTTTCCAGTAAGAGAAGCAACCTAAGTGTCCATCAATGAATGAATGGATAAAGAAGTAGTGCATATATACAATGAACATGACTCAGCCATAATAAAAAAGAATAAAATCTTGCCATCAACAACAACATGAGTGAACATGAAATTTGTTGAATGAAATTAAGTCACAGAGAGAAAGACAAATGTCATATGATTCCCTTATATGTGGAATCTATAAAAATAAACAAACAAGCAGAATAGAAACACACTCACAGATACAGAGAACATTTTAATGGTAGCCAGATTGGGAGAAGTGGGGGGGGGGGACCGGGGGCGGGGGAGAGGCTGGATTAAAAAGGCAAAAGGATTAAGACAAATTGGTAGTTATAGAATACTCATGGGGATATAAAGTACAGCATAGGGAATATAGTCAATAATCCTAATATATAAAAACCCTGGGTCGGAACGACCAGTAACGACCAAGGCTCAACCAACTGGAAGTCAGTCCTGCAGTCAGCTCTGACTGCTTCCGCTGCAGGTGCAGTGCCCCAGCACTGACTGCTGAGGGGGCTGCAAATCAGGGCAAGAGAGACGCCTGAAGAGAGAAGCAGGGACTGATCCATAGCCTCTGTGGCAGCTTTTGATCAGCACTTGCTTCTCTCTTTCTCTCCCAGTCTGGCCAGCAGCCACGCCTCCATTTCTCTCCAGGCCTCCACTAGGGCTGCTGATCAGCTCCGCCTTTCTAATCAGGCCCCGGTGATAGGCCCAGAGATGCTGACTGGCATAGGAACCGACCAATCAGAACCAAATCTGGGTCAACTGTGAAGAACCAATGGCTGCCTAGGAGGCGGAGCTTCTGACACTGACTGGCATAGGAACCGACCAATCAGAACCAAATCTGGGTCAACTGTGAAGAACCAATGGCTGCCTAGGAGGAGGAGCTTCTGACGCTGACTGGCATAGACACTGACCAATCAGAACCAAATATGGGTGCTGTGGGGAGCCAATGGCTGCCTAGGAGGCGGAGCTTTTGATGCTGACTGGCATAGAAATCGACCAATTTGAAGAAAATCTAGGTGCTGTGGGGAGCCAATGGTTGCCTAGGAAGTGGAGCTTCTGACGCTGACTGGCATAGAAACCAACCAATCAGAACCAAATCTGGGTGCTGTGGGGAGCCAATGGCTGCCCAGGAGGTGGAGCTTTTGATGCTGACTGGCATAGAAACCGATCAACCAGAACCAAATTGGCCAGCAGAGAAGGGCAGTTGGGGACGAGATCAGGCTGGCAGGGGAGGGCAGGTGGGGGCAACCAGGCCGGCAGGGGAGGGCAGTTAGGGGCAATCAGGCTGGCAGGCAGAGGCAGTGAGGGGCAACCAGGCCGGCAGGGGAGGGCAGTTAGGGGTGATCAGGCTGGCAGTCAGAGGCAGTGAGGGGTGATCAGGCAGGCAGGCGAGCAGGTAGGAGCCAGCGGTCCCAGATTGCGAGAAGGATGTCCGATTCTGGATCGGGCATCCCCTAAGGGGTCCCCAATTGGAGAGGGTGCAGGCTGGGCTGAGGGGACCCTCCCCCCCCCACACACACAAATTTTGTGCACCGGGCCTCTAGTATTGTAATAACTATGTAGGGTGTCAGATGGGTACTAGATTTATTGGGAGTGACCACTTCGTAAGTTATACAAATGTTTAATCACTATGTTGTACACCTGAAACTAATGTAATATTGTATGTCAACTGTAAATTAAAAAATACAATTTTTTATTGAGAAAATAGGATACAAAAAATTTTAACTTTTTTAATGGTTTTTTTAAGTATGTTTTTTATTGATTTCAGAGAGGAAGAGAGATAGAAACATCAATGATGAAAGAGAACCATTGATTGGCTGCCTCCTACACACCCATTACTGGGGATGGATCCCGGAACATGGGCATGGGCCCTAGACTGGAATCGAACCCAGGACCGTTCAGTCCACAGGCCGAAGCTCTATCCACTGAGCCAAACTGACTAGGGCTAAGTTTTTGTTTTTTTTAATCCTCACACAAGGATATCTTTTTATTTGTTTTTAGAGAAAGGAGAAGAGAGAGAGAAATATCAATCAGCTGCCTCGTGTACATGTCCCAACTCGAGATTGAACTCACAACCTGGGTATGTGCACTGAAAGGGAATAGAAGGCATGACTTTCAGTACATGGGACAATGCTCCAACCAACTGAGCCATACCAGCCATGGCGGGATAATAAATTTTTTTTTAATTAATTCAAAATGGGTTCAGCCCTAAACATCAGCAAAGATTTCTATCCCAAATATAAAAGAAACTCTCAAAATGCAAATTTTTAATGGACAAAACAATACAACACTTGACCAAAGAGGTATAAGAATGATAAAAAAGCATATTTGAAAAGGTGCTGTACTACATTGGGTACTGGAGAAATGCACATTAAGCCATAATAAGATACCTCTGCACACCTATTAGAACGGCAAAAATACCAAGTGCTGGGGAGGATGCAGAGCAACTGGAACACTCATACATTGCTGGTAGGGATGCCTCCTTTGTCGAACATTAGTTGAGCATAGTGATTTGGATCGGTTTCTGGGTTCTCTATTCTATTTCATTGGTCTAAATCAGTGGTCAGCCAACTCATTAGTCAACAGAGCCAGATATCAACAGTACAACGATTGAAATTTCTTTTGAGAGCCAAATTTTTTAAACTTAAAACTTCTTCTAACACCACTTCTTCAAAATAGACTCGCCCAGGCCGTGGTATTTTGTGGAAGAGCCACACTCAAGGGGCCAAAGAGCCACATGTGGCTCGCGAGCCGCGGTTTGCCGACCACAGGTCTATATGTCTGTTCTTGTGCCGGTACCAGGCTGTTTTGAGAACAGTGGCTTTGTAATACAGCTTGATATCTGGTATTGAGATCCCACCTACTTTTTCTTTCTCAGGATTGCTGCAGCTATTTGGGGTCTTTTTATATTCCAGATGAATTTCTGGCAAGTTCGTTCTAGGTCTCTGAAATATGCCATTGGTATTTTAACGGGGAGTGCGTTGAATCTATAGATTGCTTTGGGTAGTATGGACATTTTGATGATGTTGATTCTACCAATCCATGAACACGGTATGTTCTTCCATCTGTTTATGTCTTCCTCTATGTCTTTTTTCAGTTTCCTGTAGTTTTCCGAGTATAGGTCTTTTACCTCCTTAGTTAAGTTTATTCCTAGGTATCTTAATTTTTTTGGTGCGATGGTAAATGGGATTGCTTTTTTAAGTCTCTCTTTCTGTAAGTTCATTATTGGTGTATAGAAATGCCATAGATTTCTTGGCGATAATTTTGTATGCTGCTACACTGCCAAATTCATTTATTAAATCTAATAATTTTTTGATGGAGTCTTTAGGGTTTTCTATGTACAGTATCATGTCATCTGTGAATAAGGACAGTTTTACTTCTTCTTTACCAATTTGGATGCCTTTTATTTCTGCTTGTCTGATAGCAATGGCTAGTATTTCCAGTACTATGTCAAACAGGAGTGGTGAGAGTGGGCATCCCTATCTTGTTCCTGTTCTTAGGGGAAACGGTTTTAGTTTTTGCCCATAGAGTATGATGTTGGCTGTGGGTTTGTTATATATGGCTTTTATTATGTTGAGGTATGATCCTTCTATTCCCACCTTGCTTGAGAGTTTTTATCAAGAAAGGGTGTTATCAAGAAAGGGTGCTGGATTTTGTCAAATGCTTTTTCTGCATCTATTGATATGACTATCTCTCAATTTGTTTATGTGATGTATCACGTTTATTGATTTGTGGATATTGTGCCATCCTTGCATCCCTGGGATAAATCCTACTTGGTCATGGTGTATGATCTTTCTGATGTACTGCTGGATCCGATTTGCTAGAATTTTGTTGAGGATTTTGGCATCTATGTTCATGAGGGATATTGGCCTGTAATCCTCTTTCATTGTGTTGTCTTTATCTGATTTTGGTATTAGGGTGATGCTGGCTTCATAGAATGAGCTTGGAAGTGTTCCTTCCTCTTGAATTTTTTGGAATAGTCTGAGGAGGATAGGTTTTAGTTCTTCCTTGAATGTTTGGTAAAACTTGAAACTAGACCATCAACTTATACCATACACAAAAATAAACTCAAAATGGATAAAAGCCTTAAACATAAGACAGGAAACCATAAAAATACTAGAGGAATCCACAGGCAGCAAAATCTCAGACATATGCCGAAGCAATTTCTTCACTGATAGTGCTCCTAGGGCAATGGAAACTATAGAGAAAATAAACAAATAGGACTACATCAAAATAAAAAGCTTTTGCACAGCAAAGGAAGCCATCAACAAAACAAGAAAGCCCACTGCGTGGGAGAACATATTTGCCAATGTTATCACCGATAAGGGTTTAATCTCTGACATTTACAGGGAACTCATACAACTTAACAAAAGGAAGATAAACAATGCAATCAACAAATGGGCAATGGGCCTAAATAGATACTTTTCGAAAGAAGACCGAAGGCCAAGAGACATATGAAAACATGCTCAAAGTCAGTAATCACCCGAGAGATGCAAATCAAAACCACAATGAGGTACCATCTCACACCTGTCAGAATGGCTATCATCAACAAATCAACAAACGACAAGTGCTGGCGAGGATGCAGAGAAAAAGGAACCCTCGTGCACTGCTGGTGGGAATGCAGACTGGTGCAGCCACTGTGGAGGACAGTATGGAGTTTCCTCAAAAAACTAAAAATGAAACTCCCATTTGACCCAGTGATCCCACTTTTAGGAATATATCTCAAGAAACTAGAAACACCAATCAGAAAGGGTATATGCACCCCTATGTTCATAGCAGCACAATTCACCATAGCTAAGATTTAGAAACGGCCTAAGTGCCCATCAGCAGATAAGTGGATTAGAAAACTGTGTTACATCTACACAATGGAATACTATGCTCCAGTAAAAAAGAAGGAATTCTTACCATTTGCAACAGCATGGATGGAACTGGAGAGCATTATGCTAAGTGAAATAAGCCAATCGGAGAAAGATAAAAGCACATGATCTCACTCATTTATGGAATATAATGAACAACTTAAACTGATGAACAAAAACAGATCCAGAGACAGAGAAGCATTAATCAGACTGTCAAACCTCAGAGGGAAGGTAGGGGAGGAGAGGGGTAAGAGGGAGAGATCAACCAAAGGACTTGTATGCATGCATATAAGCCTAACCAACGGACACAGACAACAGGGGGATGAGGGCATGAGTGGAGGGGTTGGAGGGGCAATGGGGGGACAAGGACACATATGTAATACCTTAATCAATAACGAAATTTTAAAAAAAGGGCTGAATTATTGGAAGATGGATATAGCCTCTCAAGGTGACTACAATGAAGGGGCAACAAATTTTTAAATGTATAATATTGGATTTATTTGCTTAAAAATATTAGAATTAATCTCTTTTCCAATTCCTATGTAAAACCATAAATATGTAATTATATGTTAATACTTTAATATACAAATGACTGATGCTCAACTTCTAAACAAACTAGAATATTTCAAAGTAATGAAATAAGTGTGAGCTAATCATATAATAGATTTGTTTACTACATATACAATATTGAAGGAAGTCACTGTATGCTTGAAGACCAAATTAACAATTAAAGCTGATGTTAAAATCCAAAAATAAATAAATAAATAAATAAATAATTTTAAAAAGAAAGTCTATTCTGAAAATTCCAGCCATTTCAAGTCCTGCAGAAGAGAGCAAGAAATTTCTGTCTATATTTTGGCCAAAGCACTGAAAGGAGGAAGGCACACCACAGAAACTATGCTTTGGAAGAAACAGCTATTAAAACAATTACAAGCAAAAGGAAAAACTACTGGGGTACAGAATCAGGCCTAGTAAGTTTGCCTTTCCTCCTGTCCTTCCACAAAGACGACTTGGAGATCATGGTTTTATATATATACTAGAGGCCAGGTGCACGAATTTGTGCACGGGTTGGGTTCGGCCAGCCCATCTGCCCCACCCCCAATTGGGGTGGGCCGATCGGGGTGGGGCTGGCTGGGGGGAGGGGCCGCAGACAGTTGACCAGCAGGCCCCATACCCTGGTCGAACTCCTGAATTCCTGGTTGAGTGGACAATTTGCATATTAGCCTTTTAGGATATTTTTTAAATATATTTCTTTATTGATTTCAGATAGGAAGGAAGAGGAGAGAGATAGAAACATCAATGATGAGAGAGAACCACCGATCGGCTGCCTCCTGCACTGTTGGAAGCCGCCCATTGTCTTCACTAGCAGAGAGGTGTGGACAAGGAACCCGGAAGGCTGGTCAACCTTGACGCTCTGAAAGGTCAGAGCCAACCACCCAGTTTAGTTGAGACAGTGGTAGCTAAAGCAACTTCCACCTTTTAGTTTTATGTAAATTCTTGCTGATTGGCTATTATTGGAATTGCCTGCCTAAAGGCTACGGGTGTATTCCATAGTCTTAATAAAAGGGATAGCAAGGCCAGAGCTGGGTGAGTCCTTCCCCTTGAGTTGGGCTCCCGAGTGGCCCCCAATATTCCTATATTTATACTTTCTTGTCTAGTCTCTTTCATTTGTGTGCAGCCTCCTCCAGAGCCCGAACCCTGAACCACGTGGGTCATGGGGGGACAATCGCACTGCATGACCTCCACTGGGGATCGAGTCTGCAATCCAGGTATGTGTCCTTGGCCAGACTCGAAACCAGGACCCTTCAGTC
The DNA here is from genome assembly GCF_027574615.1 of Eptesicus fuscus. Taxonomy (NCBI): domain Eukaryota; kingdom Metazoa; phylum Chordata; class Mammalia; order Chiroptera; family Vespertilionidae; genus Eptesicus; species Eptesicus fuscus. The sequence continues at coordinate 9,148,403 of NC_072493.1, forward strand.
CGCAGGCCGATGCTCTAACCACTGAGCCAAATCGGCCAGGGCTGGTGTTTTATTTTGAATGAAGAGGGTTTTTTTAAAATCCTCACTCAAGACATGCTTACTGACTTTAGAGAGAGGGGAAGAAAGAGAAAAAGAAACATCGATGTGAGAGAGAAACATCAATCAGTTGCCTTCCCATAGTCGGGGTGAACCACAATCTAGGTATGTGCCCTGACCAGGAATGGAACCCACAACCTTTCTGTGTACAGGACGATGCTCCAACCAAGCCATTCTGGCCAAGGCTTGAATTAAGATTTTTGAATGGTAGGTCAAAGTTCTTAAATCTTTCAAATACATACTCTAATATCACGATGTATTCCTCAAACAGTTTCTATAAATCATGGAAATCCCATTAAAGAAAAGAACATATCTTAAAAAGAAATATTAGAGCCAAAACAATAAAAGAAAGATCCTAATAATTAACTATCATTGTCATCCAAGCAACTCAGGGCAAACCATTTGACTTCTCTAAGCCTCTGTTCCATCAACTAAAAAATAAGGGCATGGAATTACCTCTAAAAATCCATGCAAACAAATATTTGATGAACACCTTACATATCATTTTATTTTCAGTTTGTTAATTTTAAAAGTATCATTCTCTATAAATCAAGTGTAGTCCCCCTAACAGATAAATACTGTCAAGCAGTTCTCTACAAGGAATCAACAAAATGAACTTCAATAAGGAGTAAATGTATCATATACTATACTTAAGTGAAATACAGCTATAAGTTTTCGAATCTTGAATTCAGCAAGGGGCAGGAATAAGGTCTACAATTTCTCATCCAAAACCTTTAAGGCAGAACTCAGAATTTTCTGAATTTTAGAAAGGTAACACAGTGTATATACTATATATCATAACTGGTCCACCATGTCTGGGGCAGCAGTTTCATTATCAAACAATAATTCTACAACAGATATGAATATTCACAGCAAAATAGAGAAATAAATATTAACAGCCTCATGTCTGGTCACATCTGAATTCAACACCAAAAGAATTATAAAGAACTCTTGGTTTTCGGAATTTTTTGGATTTCAGAACTGAGAAAAAGGATTGTGGACATTTATCCTTATTCAATGACCCTTATTATTGTTTAAAATGATGATCTTGAAGTAAAATTACCTGGATTTGAATTCCAGCTCTATCACTTATTAGCTGTGTCCTTGAGTAAGTGGCTTAACCTCTCAGAGCTTCCATCTTCTCATCTGAGAATACATGTGAAATTCGTAGCAGTGCTTGGTACATAATAAGCACTAAACAAATGTTGGCCATAATGTTGGCTATATAAACTACCCTTACATAAATTAAACTTGCACAAAAAACAAGTTACAGTAATATTTATAACGTTTTAAAACATGTAAAAGAATCTAGTCTAAAAATATAAAAATGCAGCAAGAGAATAAGAATATGCATGTGAAAGATAAAGATCAAATCCAAACAGTGGCACCTCTGGGAGGAGGGGGAATATGATCAGGGACAAAGTGATACAGAAGAGCCCTAATGGCTTGGCTCAGTGGTTGAGTGTTGACCTATGAACCAGGAGGTCATGGTTCAATTCCCGGTTAGGGCACATGCCTGGGTTGTGGGCTTGATTCCCAGTGAGGGCCATACAGGAGACAACCGATCAATGATTCTCTCTCATCTACACTAATAAAAGAGTAAAATGCAAATTGACCATAACTTTGCGACGCCCACCAGCCAATCAGGAGTGGTTATGCAAATTAACCCAACAAAGATGGCGGTTAATTTGCATACACAGGCTCTTAGTGGCCAGGGACGGGGCAGGTGTTCCGCACCATCCCCAGCCACTCCTGGCCTCTGGGCAGCGTGGGAAGGCGGAAAGGCGGCTCTGGGCTTGGAGCGAAAAAGCAGCTCCGGCTGGAACAAAGGCAGTGCCGGCAGCCAGGGGAAGGAAGGCCCATTCTTTCACTAATCTTCGTGCATCGGGCCTTTAGTCCTATATAATAAAAGGCTAATATGCAAATTGCCCCCACGGGAGTTCGACCGCTCACCATGATGTGCACTGATCACCAGGGGGTGGCGCGGAACGAAGGAAGGCCCTGGCCAGCAGCCGGCAGCCAGGGGAAGGAAGTCCCCAATCGGCCCTGATTGCCAGCCAGGCCTAGGGACCCTACCCATGCACGAATTTCATGCACTGGGCCTCTAGTCATTGATATTTCTCTCTCTCCCTCTCCTTTCCTCTCTGAAAACAATAAAAATACATTTTTTAAAAAGAAAAGGAAACAAAGTGATATAGAAGAGGCTTCAGCTATATTGGAGATAGTTTATTTCTTAGACTAGGTTGCAGTTAAGTGAATGTTTATTATTCTTAACATGTTTTATCTGATATATTTCCTATTAAAAGTTTAATTCAAACACATCTAATTTATGTAGACCAAATAGTCTAGAAAACATAATCTACTTGCTTTTGTTACAATGTTTTTGTTTTAGAAAAGGACACTGATGATAGTTTAAAACGTAACCTAACAGCAAGGGAAGAAACTAAAACAGCAGCAAAACAAAAAACAAACAAATAAATAAAACCTATATATAACAGAAATAATCATTCAAATAGAATAGCAAGATTAATAAATTCTAGAGATATACAACACTGTGCCTAGTTAACAATACTATACTGTAAAATAGAAAATTTGTTATGAGGCTAGATTTCAGGTTGTTTTCTTACAATTAAAAAAATAAATGTTTGTGCCCTTACATTATAAATATCTACCCTATAAAAAGTTTTATTTTTTTAAATATATATTTTATTGATTTCAGAGAGGAAGGGAGAGGGAGGGAGAGATAGAAACATCAATGATGTGAGAGAATCATTGATTGGCTGCCTCTTGCACACCCCCTACTGGGGATCGAGCCCACAACCCAGGCATGTGCCCTTGGCCGGAATCGAACCTGGGACCCTTCAGTCTGCAGGCTGACACTCTATCCACTGAGCCAAACCAGCGAGGAGCCTATAAAAAATTTTAAATGAGCCCTGGCGGGTGTGACTTTGTGGTTAGAGCATCAGCCCACTCATCAAAGGGACGTGGGTTTGATTCCTGGACAAGGGCTCGTGCCTGGGTTGCGGGTTTGATTCACACTTTGGTCACCTTGATCGGGGCCTGTGCAGGAGGCAACCAATCAATGTTTCTCTCTCTCTCTTCCCTTTTCTCCTTCCCTTCCACTCTCTCTAAAAAATCAATGGAAAAAATATATAGCCCAGCCCCTGTGGCTCAGTAGTTGAGAGTCAACCTATGAACCAGGAGATCACCGTTTAATTCGTGGGTTGTGGCCACAATCCCCAGTAGGGGGCGTGCAGGAGGCAGCCAATTGATGATTCTCTCTCATCATTGATGTTTCTCTCTCCCTCTCCCTTCCTCTCTGAAACAATTCTATATAATAAAACCCTAATATGCAAATCGAATGGTGGAACGACCAGTCGCTATGATGTGCGCTGGTCAGTGTGCTCCCACAGGGGAGTGCCACTCAGCCAGAAGCCGGACTCATGGCTGGCGAGCGCAGCGGTGGTGGCGGGAGCCTCTCCCGCCTCTGCTGCAAGTGGGCGGTAAGGAGTGAGGGGTCCCAACTGCAAGAGGAGGAGCAGGCCTAAGCTGGCAGGCGAACGTCCCTCAAGGGGTCCCAGACTGAGAGAGGGTGCAGGCCGGGCTAAGGGCTCTAGTAAAAATATATTTAAGCACTAGCCGGTTTGGCTCAGTGGATAGAGTGTCGGCCCACAGACCAAAGGGTCCCGGGTTTGATTCCGATCAAGGGCACATACTTTGGTTGCAGGCTCCGCCCCAGCCAGGGCCCTGGTCAGGGCTCACGCAGAAGGTAACCAATCGGTGTTGTTTCTCTCACATCAATGTTTCCTTCTGTCTTTCCCTCTCTCTTCTACTCTCCCTAAAAATCAATGGAAAAATATCCTCAGGTGAGGATTAACAAAAACATAATTATAAAAAAATAAATTTAAAAAGATAACAATTGTATCTGTGGAATAATCCATTTCTAAAAATTTTATAGTTCAGATACTGTCTGCTCATATTAACTGAACTACCTAATCCATCAAAAACTGAGAAAGATATGTTAAGTCTAACATTATGACTGTGTTTCTATTCATCTCTCCTTTTATATCTAAACATTTATATTTAGTAGTTCAATTATTTTTTTTCAATGCCTGTCCATATATTTTATATTCACATGGCTTGTACACTGTATCAAATTAAATGTCCCTCTTTAGGACAAGGATGAACAGAGAACACAGAAAAACTAAAAGTCTGACTTGTTAAGGTATAGGAATTATAGATTATTGTATTTCTATTTCATTAGTGGTTATTTGGCAGATAATGGTGAAAATATAGAGGAACTTTTTGAAAAATTTTTATGCAAAATGGTTCAACAAAATGAGGTGTTGGAGCTTTAACTAAATTAGATTACCCAAAGAATAATCAAAATGATAAATGATTACAGGAAATAAAATTTTAAACAGAAGAGACAAAAACAATCACCAAGTCTCCAGCTGTGAGAAAGGCATCAGGACTCAATCCTGCTCAGTTAACATTCTTCCCACTTCTGAGCTCATGCTACTGGGCTGTGTGAGCGACTGACAGCCAAAAGTCAAGAACATATTAAAAATATTGATCAAGAACATATAACAAAAAACTGGGCTCCTGCTGCTATGTGGTCCTTCTTCCCCTAAACCTAAAGCGATTTTGAGCTCTAAATCTAAAGAGAATTCTAAATTAAAAGCAAATTTTCAATATTAAAATTACCTCCTTTTCTACCCAACACAAAGACTGTACTTGAATTCTTCCTTTTAAACTATAAGATTCAAGAAAAGAAATTAGATTTCAATTAATTTTGCCAATATTACTGTATAACATCTAGTCATTTGTAAGTATGGCTGAGAATGCTGAAGGGACCTAAGTTAACACTAAGCAAAATGCTCCAATAAAGGTTCCATGCTTTCTTTCTCACATTCTCCATACAGACTATTATATTATGCTCCACACAGAAGCCCTATTTCAGATTTTTATTCCATACACACACACACACACACACACACACACACACACTTTAACAGCTGATAGCTCAATTTTGAAAATGAAATGTACTTTAATAAACACTGCCTTTAAAATTATTCAAAGTATGTATATACATTTTTGGGATACACACACACACACACACATAAATTCCTTTAATGCATTTATAACTCGCAAAATACTATGACCAAATTAATAAGAATACTTAATAGTTAGGAAGCTTACACCAATTAATCAATAGTATTACCCTTCAATCAGACTTTTACTTTCTAATATTATCTTATAGGTACCGACTGTCATTAATTAACTTAGCAAATTTTTTTCACTGTCTTTGTGTTTTTCCTCTCTGGGGGTGGGGAGAGCAGTAGTACAGATCTATTTTCCCTGCATGAATAAATGTGTTTATAGAAGGGAAATGTTCTACAGAATGAAGAAAAGGGGAGACCAGTATTAGTACATCACTGTTTGAATAAAGAGATTAAGTCTGGAGGTAAGTATTTTGGTCACTGAGTGGCAAACACCATTGTGGGACAGGGATAGTTCTTTCATCAGGTTTTACTACAGCCTAGAACAGTGATGGGCAACCTTTTGAGCTTGGTGTGTCAAACTTCGTCAAAAAACTTAGCATAACTCGGGTAGTGTGTCACTTTGAGGAAAAAACTAACTCCAAGACTCTAGTCGCAAATGTTTCATCCTCAGGAGCAGCAAATGTTTCATCCTCGGCATGCGGCCGCGTGTCATCAGAAATGGCTACGCGTGTCAGTGCTGACACGCGTGTCATAGGTTCGCCATCACTGGCCTAGAATGATGAAACACTCAAGACCATTCAACTTTATATGCTTTGGTCTCCGGCTTACAATGTAACTTTCTGATTATTAACAGCCTTCTCAAGTACCTTGCCTCCCAAGTACCCCCATACAAGGAACAGGGTGCCCTGGAAAGTTGATACAGGTAATAAATGCTTAGCCCCTTGTGAATCACAACACTGTTATTCTAACTTACACATCAGTGAGTTTGCTTAGGCTGAATCATCCCTAGATGAAATACTGAAATGGAATTTCTGGATCTTCAAGGCTAAGGAGTAGGCTGTTCCACCACACTGAGATACCACCACACTGTCTAGGCAGCCAGCTAGCATCCATCTAAAAGGTCTTAAGCTCAATTCTCCTTAAAATACCACAGTAATTAATATGCTTAATTATCCATACCCAAAATTCACCAAATCTGAGATTTTAAAAATAGGTGTATGTAAATGCAAATACACCTAGTGAACAATTCAATTGCATTAAGATGCATGAAAAGCAGTCAAGGCCAAGCAATGATATATAAACAGGATCAAATCTAACCTGACACTAATAAAATAAAAAAATGTTTTCACTTTCCCTACCTCAATTGTCAAGAATTGTCACGAAATTCTCAAAACAAGGTCTTAGTTTTTTAAAGATATTCCTGAAAAGGCATAATAATAAATGTTAAGAGAGATTATCTGTGACTAGTGTGAATATAGATACCTTTTTAATTTCTGTATGTTTTCTGATATCTTTCAAATAATTAACATTATAAGCAATAAATCTTGCTTTAAAATTCAAAAAAATTTTAACAAAAACCAGAAGAATTGATAAAGTGAAACTGTAAACTTTCAAAATAATAAGATGGCATTCATCCTAAAAGAACAGTCACATTTATCTAAGTTTCTTTTTCTACAGGATGGCATTAGAAAGTTTATTAATAAGTGATTTAATACTAAGGTAAGTTTTCCCTAGTATATTCTTCATGAATCCAAGTTCTGTTAATTCGGGATATTAAGAAAGGGCTAGGGCAGAGATGGGAAGGTTATAGGAAATTAAAGAACCTTTTTAAACCAAAGTTTCTGACATAAGTTAGAAAGGGAAAAAGTCCCTTGACAACAGTGTCAAAAACTATAAAATATCGAGGAATAAATTTAGCAATAAAGGTATTGGAACTAGGTGAAGAAAACTATTAAATCAATGAAACCTTTACTGAAGGACCTAAAACTAAAACCAGACCTGAACAAATGGAAATTCATTATAATAAAGAAAAATTATCATCATTAAAAATGTCACACCTCCCAAAATTAATATATGAATATAATGCAATCCAAATAGTAGACCTTTTGAGGTTTTCTGAAGTCAACAGAATTATTTTCAATCAATCCGATCTAATAATAAACAAATATGCAAATTGACCATACCTCCGACACACCCACAAGCCACGCCCATCATCCAATCAGAGCAAGTATGCAAATTAACCCACAGCCACAGAGAGCAAGGTTTCCTAGGTAACAGAGGAAGCCAAGCTTTCCGCCTGCCCTTGCCAGGCCTAAGCCTCCACTCAAGCTACAAAGTTTCAATTATAGAAGGTAAACAAATTCAAACAAATGGCGGCAGAATGGAGCTTGAGAGAGCAGGCCAGGGTTGCCGCAGGCAACAGGGGAAGCAAAGCTTTCAGCACACCCTGGCCAGGCCCACCCGCTTAAGGCAACAAAGTTTCAATTATAACCCCAACACAAATGGCTGCCTGCCTCGGAGGGAGCCCCAGGCTTGGCTCCGCTCCAGGCTACAAAGTTTCAATTGTAGAAGGAAAATAAATTCCAGATACCAGGGCCTCCTCTTGGGTTGCCAGGGGGCGTGGCCAGCCTGCAAACCACCACAGGCCCCTCGCTCAGGCCGCCCCACACCCCAAGGGAACCCCCACCTGATCCAGGACGCCCTTCAGGGCAAACCAGCTGGCCCCCACCCCTGTACCAGGCCTCTATCCTATCTAATGAAAGAGTAATATGCAGATTGATCATCACTGCAACACATAATATAGCTGCCCCCATGTGGTCAAAGATCCTGCCCCCATGTGGACACAAGATGGCCACCACAAGACGGCCAGCAGGAGAGGGCAGTTGGGAGGCACCCAGCCTGCAAGGGAGGGCGTTGGGTGGCACCCTGCCTGCAAGGGAGGGCAGTTGAGAGGGACCAAGCCTGCAAGGGAGGGCAGTTGGAGGTGATCAACCCTGCAGGAGAGGGCAGTTAGGGGTGACCAGGCCGGCAGAGGAGGGAAGTTGGGGGCAAACAGGCTGGCAGCAGAGTGGTTAAGGGGTGATCAGGCTGGCAGGCAGAAGCGGTTAGGGGCAATCAGGAAGGCAGGCAGGCAAGCAGTTGGGAGCCAGCAGTCCTGGATTGTGAGAGGGATGTCCGACATTGGAGAGGGTACAGACTGGGCTGAGGGACAACCCCCCTCCGTGCACGAATTTCATGCACCGGGCCTCTAGTATAGATATAAGAATAAATGTTTAAGGATAGTCATCCACAGCCTCTGCCTTGGTTGCACAAAATGTCTTACTCAAGCAATAAAATTATTGTTTTAACTAAAAAAAAGAATAGAGAAATTTTAAAAGTACAGTGATAGGAGCTTTTCTTAATAGAGTGTAACTTTCTATAAAGTTGTTATACTCAAAACAGTAAAATAATACCACAGGAAGAGAAAAAACAGAACTTCCAGAAATAGAATAAATATATATGGGAACTTAACATATGATATGGTAGTATTTAATTCATTGAGGAAAGAATGGCTTATTTATTTAGCCTGGCCGGTATGGCTCAATGGTTGAGCGTTATCCCCGGCACCAAGAGGCTACCAGTTGGCTTCCTGGACAGGACACATGCCCAGGGTTGCCAGGTCCATCCCCAGTACGAGTGCAGGAGGCAGCCGATCAATGTTTCTCTCTCATCAATGTTTCTCTTTCTCTCTCTCTCTTCCTCTTTCTCTAAAGTCAATAAAAACATTTTTTTAAAGAAATTACCAAATGGGTTTTTTTAAAGAATGGTTTATTTAGGCCTGACATAGTTGGCTCTCTATACAAAGGAAAACCCTAAGACCCCCCCAACACTCTTCATACCATATAAAGTTAATTCCAGATGAATAAATATATGTGTCATACAACAAAGAATTAATTTACCATAAGGTGTTCCTACAAGGTAAGGAGAAAAACTTAAAAATGAACCAAGAACATCAATTCTCAATAAAGGAAATCCAAATGGGAAAAAATAAAAATCAAAAAAAGCTAGCTCTTGCCCTACCTGGTTTGGCTTGGTGGATAAAGCATCAGCCTGTGGACTGAAGGGTCCCAGGTTCAATTCCAGTCAAAGACACGTACCTCCCCCAGCCCTGGTCAGGGTGCACGTGGGAGGCGACCAATCGATGTGTCTCTCTCACATCGATGTTTCTCTCTCACTGTCTCTCCCCCTCCCTTCCACTCTCTCTAAAAATCAATGGGAAAATATCTCGGGTGGGAATTAACAACAAAAAAAGCTAGCTCTTGCCCTGGCTGGTGTTAGAGCAGTGGTTAGAGCATTGGCCTTAGCATGGAAGGGTCAGGTCACAGGTCAAGGTTGGATTCCTGGTCAAGGGCAGGTACTTGGGTAGCAGGCTCGATCCCCAGCCCTGGCCAGGTGTGTGCAACCAATCAATGTGTATCTCTTTCACATCTATGTTTCTCTCCTGCAGCCCCTCCCCACTCTAAAAAAAAAAAAATCAATGGAAAAATATTCTCAACTGAGGGTTAACGAGAAAAAAAAAAAAAGCTAGCTCTAGTAACAGTCAAGGAAATTAAATTTAAAACAAAACTGAGAAACCATTTATCACATAGCAGTCCAGTAAAAATTAAATAATTACATGTAACAATGTGACAATATGGAAAACCCACTGCCTGTAGGGATGGAAATTATGACAACCTATTTAAAGAGTAATCTGACAATAATATGTAAAATATACTTCCTTTAACCCAGAAATCCCATCTTGGAGACTATTTGCAGAAATAAAAGCATCAGCAAGCCCGGCCGGTGTGGCTCAGTGGTTCAGCATCAACCCATGAACCAGGAGCTCCCGGGTTCAATTGCCGGTCAGGGCACATGCCCAGGTTGCAGGCTCCATCCCCAGTAGGGGGCGTGCAGGAGGCAGCCGATCCATGATTCTCTCTCCTCATTGATCTCTCTCTTTCTCTCTCTCTCTCTCTCTCTCTCTCTCTCTCTCTCTCTCTCTCTCTGCCTTCCTCTCTGAAATCAATAAAAATATATTTTAAATAAAGAAATAAATAAAAAATAAAAGCATCAGCAAATAAGGTAATATGTACAAGGATATTCACTGTAACACTGCTAGTGGTAGCAAAATCCAGAAACAACCTGAATGTCCACATAAAAATAGCAAAATAAATTATATATGGTACATCTATACTATGAGATATAATAGCGATGTTTAAAAGAACAAAATAGATTTATATTTACTGACCATGATGTGTTAAGAAAAGCCTGTTACAGAGTAATATAAAAACAAAGAAGCTCTACATATTTACACTTATGTAAGTATCTATAGTATTTGACCAAAGCATGGAGAGAAATAATGAAGTAAAATGGCTAAGAAGTAATAATAAAGGGGTTGAGGGAAATGAATAGCTTTCATTTATTTTAAATTTTTATTTTTTTTATTTTAGAGAGGAAGGTAGAGGGAGAGAGAGAGAGAAACATCAATGATGAGAGAAAATCACTGACTGGCTGCTTCCTGCATGCCCTCCACTGGAAACCAATCCTGCAACCTGGGCATGTGCCCTTGACCGGAATTAAACCCAGGACCCTTTAGTCCGCAGGCCAACATTCTATCCACTGAGCCAAACTGGCTAGGGTGGAAATGAATTGCTTTCTTAAAAGTATGTCTTTAGCCCAGCAGGCTTGGCTTGGTGGTTGAGCATCAACTTATGAACCAGGAGGTCACAGTTCGATCCCCAGTCAGGGCAAATGCCCAGGTTAATGGGGTCAATTCCCAGTGTGGCCAAAAACATATTTAAAAAAGCTACATCTTGCAGGAGGCAGCCGATCAAGGATTCTCTCTCATCACTGATGTTCCTCTCTCTCTCTCTCTCTCTCCCTTCCTCTCTGAAATCAATAAAAATATTTTTATAAGTATGTCTTTAAAATTTTTTTTCACTTATTACAATAGATACCTATTATTTTGTAAGTTAAGATAGATGAAAAAACAAAAACCCTCAGCACTATAAAGTAGATTATTCAAACACTAATGGAGAGTCAATTAACAAATCAATGAACTATCAACATATTTCCATTTTGGGGTGGGGGAAAAGTCTGAAGTTCTCAATTCATTATTAGTTTCCTTAGCATAATAAATTACATAATAGCCATTCAAAAGAAAAAAAGGTGGCAGGAAGAGTAGATTTCTTTGCTGTCTGCTTGAAGCTTTTGCATAAGAAAAAGTCTGAGTAAATCACAAAGAGTAAAGGATAATAGCAATTTCAGAATTAAACAAATAAATAATTTTTCAAAGTCGTGAAGACAAGGTTTTGTATGTTTCCTACACCTGAAAATAAACTGCACTGACATCAACTCTACCAGTCACAAGTAAATGACCTGCAGTAGATTCACATAATTCACTCAGCACCCTGACAGCTTTTGGCTCTAGCATCGACCAATTACCATATAGCTGAGCACCAGAACAATTTTTTTTCATATTATTTTCATTCATATAATCTACTCCACAGAGTAGCTACTAACTGTCAGGCACTGTGCTTTGTACTAGGGATACTCCAAATTAGATGGTTCTTATCTTCTGAAGACACAGGGCAAGTAGACAATAAGTACTAAAAAAGGGCTGCGCCTCTTTGCCTGGGGGTATAGAGAGAAGGAAGAACAGGTTCACTGGTGGAGGGAGAAAGATTCCAGGTATAGGAAGAACAGGTATAAGGAGAGTGAAAGAACATGGAGTATTCAAGGAACAGCAAAAACTTCAGTATATGTAAATAAAAATAATACAACTACATGCTAATAAAATCAAATTGTAAGCTACTTCCTCATTCTACTTTCTAAAATAATCAACATTTATTAAGCTTTCATCATGGAAAGTTTTAAAAGAAAATACAGAGGTCAAGCATTACCTGGTAGAGATAAATACACATTTATAAAACACCACATATATCGGGTACTATCAGAAAAAAAGGTTCTTTCCTCTTACAATACTTTCCTTCAAGGATCATACAAAAAAGCTAATACCAGCCAAGATTCAATTACTCTGCACAGTGTGCCTAATTATTTTCAGCATTCATCTCAAACCAGTATTTTGACCATATTTTTAAAGTATCATGTATTCAAAATTTTCATAAAGTGAGAAGGGAACCAAATCTTTTGTACAGACTTCTAAAAAGGAATAAAAAATTATCTTCCCTTCCTTTTCTTCAGCTTAAAACTGAACAATTTCCCAATAGTGAGGTTTAGTAAATAGTTTCACTAAATTGAGCTGTAAAGACACTAATGGAACTTCTTTTAATTTGAGGTGTACAACTGTGTCGTCATTTACAAGTTAGATCTTATAACCAAATACTGTACACCATCTATTCTATGGCAGTCTTTATTTTAACCCAAAGGCTTGTAAAAAGGGATGTGCAAAAATTTTACAGTTCCAAAGATTTAAGTTCATGTCTTTCTCATATTTACTCTTCCCAAGGATACATAACATTAACCTCAAGCCAGAGAAGCTGAAAAGCCCAGGATGGTTGGTACAATGAAAATACAGTCAGCTACAACAAGCAAGCTGGAGTGAGCAAAGCAACTTTGTGTCAGGTTACACAGTGACTGTCACTCTGTAACAACAGAGAAAGGGGGGCAGAAACTACTTGCCTTTAAGATGTCTTTAAATATTCATAAAGTACAAAAGTCACAAATACCTTCTCCACCTTTTAAAAAATGAATTTTTTCATCCTAAGTCTATTTTTCACTGACAACATTTATAACTTATTAATAATTGTCTCGCTCCAGTGGTTTAAGTGGGCCAAAAAACAAACAAACAAAAAACTTCTAAGTACTCTGTGATAAGAAAGCATTTCTCGTTTCAATCACATTATCCTAAACCTTGCACTTTTACACAAATGTTAGTTGATGCTGACTCAAGTTTGGCAAGTATGTTTTTTATCTATTTACTTACTTCAGGGCCCTTCAAACATGGATGTGACTGTTCTAGTAACCAGAATTCATACCAAATTAAGTGGGATGTGCTACTCCTTCGGTGAAGAAAAAAATCTTACACATATTTTAAAGATAGAAATGACTGCCTTTACAAAAAATAAGATTTTCTATGCAAAAAGGCAAATGAAAATATTCTGCTACTGTTTGACAAAGATGATTTTCAAATCCTGTAAGCCAAGAAATATAAGAGCTTAGATAAATCTACATGTTCTCCTCATTTTAAAATTGCTTGCTACTTTAAATATTATCCTGAATGAAAGAAACTGAATAAATGTAACAAAGGGATAAATGAAAGCAAATAAAAATTGAATCATAAACACCAAAAACAGCTAAACAAGTTGTTGGAGTTTGAAGAAAAGTTATTGTTGTAGATTTTCTGACACTAAACCCAAATAATAATTTTAAAATTTTTATATCAATTAAGTCCCTCTGTATACACAAAACTTTTAAATCCTCATCAAATATGAAATAAGCATTTCAAAAATCTGTTTTGGTAAGTAGCTTCCCAATTCAATTTTTTAATTAAAAATAATCTTTTGAGCCCTAGCCAGTTTTTCTCAGTGGATAGAGCATCCGCACCAGTACTGAAGGATCAGGTCAGTTTTTAAAATTAGGAGAACATGTAGATTTATCTAAGCTCTTATATTCAATTCCGGTCAAAGGCACACACCTTGGTTTCAGGTTCAATCCCCACCCTGATTGGGGGCAAGTGGAGGGTGTGGGAGGCAACCAATTGTTTCTCTCTGAGTCTTCCACCTCCCTTCCACTCTCTCTAAAAAAATCAATGGAAAAATATCCTCAGGTAAGAATTAATAAAAAACAAACCTTTTGAAAAAAATACTTTTTCAACTTTTTCAATTGGTATAAAAAGTTTTCATAAATCACCAAAACCCGGGTTTGTTTCAGTACACCACTGATTTCAAGACTACTTTAAAAAATAAATAGGTCACCAAAGGTTTTGCTGACAATTTTTACACTTCATAGTTTCACTCTCAAATCTAGAGCTTGCTGTCAATGAAACAGACCAAAGAACTGCTCCCAAAAGAAAATGAATTAAGGTTTCCTGAATAATAATTTCAAGTATAATCCCAACACGGTTAGACAAAGCAGACATTCAAGTCTGTCGGTTCTGATCAATCAACAATGCACTAAACACCATTTTGCTTATAATTTGTAAGACAAAAAGACACTTTCTCCAACTGAATGCAAAACATTTAAATACCAGTACAGTGTGCCACAAAATGAACTGAGTTAAATAACACCTATCTAATAGCTCTTCCAATACCTTGTTGGGTGTTTTGTGTTTTTTTTAATATATTTTATTCATTTTTTACAGAGAGGGATAGAGAGTTAGAAACACCGATGAGAGAGAGACATCGATCAGCTGCCTCCTGCACACCCCCGACTGGGGATGTGCCCGCAACCAAGGTACATGTCCTTGACTGGAATCGAACCTGGGACCCTTCAGTCCACAGGCCGACGCTCTATCCACTGAGCCAAACCGGTTAGGGCCCAATACCTTGTTTTAAACCTGTAACTCAGAGATGAAACATTTCAGTAGCAACTACAAGGGCATATTTAGTAAATGAGTGAGTATTCCACAATGTTTGGTATTTGACAGTTGCTTTAAAGCAGAGGTGGGGAACCTTTTTTCTGCCAAGGGCCATTGGGATATTTATAACATCATTCGCTTAATTTAATTAATTTAATATAAATTCATATTGCTATGAAAAAAAGCTCCTAGATTTACTGAATTTTGAGCCCTGCGGTCGGTCGCCTTGGCAGGGACAGACCAAAGGAATGGCCAGAAGTTCGCCACCCCTGCTTTAAACCAAAAATAAATAAGTAACTCCATAGCTTCAGAGTAAATACACAAATAGTAACTAAGATTCTTTTTTTAAAAGTCTCCTTAAAACAAGTAAGAACACTGACTATTTACAATGAAAACATTCAGTCTTCTACTGAGACATCATATGACCGGTACAGGAATGTACTACCTGATAATCTGACGATAAGAAAAATGCATTTGTACATGAATTGGAAGAATTAAAAGATCTGACCCAGTTCAAGTTATACATTTTAGTTTCATCAGTCACTAGACTGTAATCTCAAATAAGTTATTGCTCTTTTGAAAATGTAAAAACCCAGGCTAAGATGACATAGAGGTGATTCAATTACACATACATACTAACTTGAAATGTAGGAAATCATCAGAGAATTACTGTGAAATGCTTTTCATTCAAGCATGCTATACTGCAAACATACTTAAGTGTAGAATAAAAGTGGCGATGCCCGGCCGGTGAGGCTCACCAGTTGAGCGTCCACCCAGGAACCAGGAGGTCGTGGGTTTGATTCCTGGTCAGGGCACGAGCCCTGATCCCCAGTGGGGATGCGTGCAGGAGACAGCCACCGATGTTTCTCTCTTATCACTCTCCCTCTCTGTCTCTCAAAATAAATAAAAACATTTTCTAAAGTGGTGAGATTACGGGTACCTGGAGAATCTATATTTTTAAAGTGAAGGTTAACGTGTATATAGTCTGACAAATCTTCCTGGGAGCAGAGGAATCCAACTATTCCCTGGAAAATCCAAATATTTTTTAGGATCAGTCAGCTAAGACCTTTACAGAGCAAAATACCTGCAAGTTAAGAGCACTAAGAAATCTTCATTCACTCCTCTGTTCTGTTATCTAATCCCTACAGCAGCCAAAAAAAAAAAAAAGTTACATTCCTTTCTACCTTTATCAGATGAAGATTCTTCTTCACAGGCAGATTTTCATGCCCAAGGACATATAACACCAAGAAAAACACGTAAGTGTCAATGAGTACCAAAAAGCTAAATGTTCAGCACAAGAAGGGGTTCCACAAATGAGAAAACACCTGACAGCCTCCTCCCTACCTATTCCCCAAAAAAGCCATTTAATCAGCTTTATGAACATTCACGGCAGAAGTACACTCTGAGCGAGACACCAAACCCTAACAGGGGAACAGAATCAACCGTCCCGACTCTTTGAGGCAGAAGGGAAGATCGGGAGAATTATGAGAAACTGACGTCCGCAGGATCAGGAGTTTGAGAGAAGGGTAAGCAGTGTACTGGAAGGTGAGTTTGAAGACACACACACACACACACACACAACGGAAAATTAGGAAAGAAGTTGGTCGGAAGATTAGAAGGAGGCGAGGCCGATGTCCGCTTCTGAGAGGACGGCATTGCCGGTGCAGACAGCAATGAACTTAGCCTTTGGAAATGCTGAAGAGTTCTACGAAAGACCTGACTCGGGTACAAGATGCAAAAAAAAATGTTGGTACGTGGCTCTCTGAATGAGCCCTCAAAGAAGGGTCGCAGCCCGATAAAGTCAATGGGTCCAAGGAGGCGGGCGCCGGCCGGGCAACTCCACAGCACGGAACGCAGTCGTGCGCACAGCCTCCCGGTCCGGGGCCTCAGGGTCGGCAAGCAAGAAGTGGGAGCAGCCCCTGGGGCTCCGGGCCCCTCCTGGCCCAGCCTCGGTCCTCAATCTTCTCACCCCCCACAGCCTGGGACCGGAGCCCTGGGAAGCTTCCGGCCGAGGGCTCCCGGCAGGCGTGGGGCAAAAGAAGCAAAATGCTCTCAGCGCTGCGAGTGACACTCACCGGCCCGAAACCTCGAATGAAACCAGCAGCTCCGGGGGCGGCGGCGGCAGTGGCAGCAGGAACCGAACATCCAAAATGGCGGCTCCCTCGGCCACACCACCGCTACTGCAGGCGGAGGGATCCTTAGGAGGAAGGGAGTTTTTTAACTAAGTTCGCACACTATCGCCAAAACCTCGGTCCCTAGCTTCCTCTCCTTGTCGATTCCGCGTCCTCTGACCGCAACTTCTCGTGCCTCCCCTCTCCTGTTCTCCAAGAAAACTCGGACCCTGCCGAGGACTATTTGCCAAGGAGGAGGTGACTGCTCCTGGCAGAGCGACGCAAAGCGTAGCAAGGGTCGGGGCTGTCACTGATGACGCGAGACGCTGCTGCCGAGTCACCGCTGGGAAGAGTCTGAGCGAGAAAGATCCGGCTGACCCTGGAGCCGACGGACATTGGTTCCGCTTGGGCGGGGCGGGGCGGGGCTACCAGGAAGCGACCCGGCCACCTGAAGGGGGCGGGGCTAGCAAGGTAGCCTAGGAAGTGGGAGAAGCGAAGCAGGTGGGGACCCGGAGCTCTGAGCTGGGGCTGGGCGGTCCTAACGCGCGAGAATCCCAAACTCTTTCCTATCACCTTTGAAACCTTAGCTTTCTCTTCAGGTACAAGTCAGGAACGTGCTCCAGGTGGTCTTGGATTCTGTGGTTTTATGGTATCCTTGCAACATATTTTACTTTTAAAAATTAGAGGATGCCAGTTATCATCGCAGCCTGCATTGGACGAGTTGTTTAAACTCTTAGGGCCTCAATTTCCTCATATATAAAAAAGAGCTAAAATCCTTCCCGAGTGGGCTTTCTGACTGACTTCATGAACTAATGACCTGAGCCAAAGACAGTCTAACCAGACAGTTCCTGGCTTGATAAATAATTACTAACACCTGATAACGAATATTTTCCGTGTGAACGTACAGACAGCCATGATATCTTGGCCCATTTAAAGGAAAGGTGACCTACCTAAGCTAAAATCCTCCAGGTATATTGGCAGTAAAGTACCCGCCAAAGTAAATAAAGTACAGTACCGGGTTAGATGCCAAAGAGAACTAAACTAACCACAAATCTGGAGTTTAGGACTTGTCATAGCCAGGAGTTTGCAACTTTTTCCTTAGCCACACTCATTCAGGAATGTCAAAAGATTTTACAAAAATTGAGGGGGCCCACCTGTACAATTTTGTTCTTGCACTTACTGGGGCATGCCAAGTGGCTGGGGGGAAAAAGGCCAAGGACATAATAATAGTAATTATTTTTATTATTAAATATTGATATCACACACTGCTTATAAAAGCGTTTTCATATGTATAATATAACTTGACCTCTCAACAATCTGAGTCAGACTAGATAAGCATATATAACTTAGTTTTACCAATAAGACTGAGGCTCAGAGAAACTGACATGCTGAAAGACTCTCCCGCTCCCCTCCCCTATGGGGTTCTGTATACCTGTGCCACCTTGCAAATTAGAGAAGGGTACCTGCTCTGGCTGCTGTGGTTGGGTGTCATCCTGTGGACCGAAAGGTTGCTGGTTCGATTTCCAGTCAGGGCACATACCCAGGTAGGGAGCACGCTGGAGGCAGCCAATCCATGTTTCTCTCTATCTCTCCCTCTCCTCTCCTCTCTAAAAATCAATAAAAAAATATTTTTTTTTAAAAAAAAGGTACACACCCACCCACACCCACAGGCAGGGTAGAATCAACCGAGGGCAATGGTTTGGGGGGCAGAATGCTTATGGAATTCAGTCGCCTCATACCCATGCATTAATATACACTGCAACTCTGGATCACAAAGCTAGTAAATATGTACAGTTGTACAGCTGGCCATCAGTATCCTTTGGTTCCTCATAGGAGGATTCAACCAACCACAACTGGAAAATAGTTGGGAATAAAAATGTTATGTTGTTGCTGATGTGTACTATGTAGTCAGGCCTACAATGGTTGACTCTGTACTAAATATGTACAACTTCTTGTCATTATTCCCTAAACAATCCATCATGACAACTAGCTATATAGCATTTACATTGTATAAGGTATTATAAGTAATCTAGAGATGATTTAAAGCATTTGGAAGGATATGCATGATTATAGGCAATTACTATGCTATTTTATATAAGGGATTTTAGCATCCTTGGATTTTGGTATCCATGGGGGTCCTGGAACCAATCCCCCACAGATTCTGAGGGCTGACTGGTAGTAGTATAAAATTAGAAGACCACAATTATGTCTTGATATGGGTTCCTCTGAGGTATAGCTATGCATGAACACATGCTAAAATTCTACAGTTTGAGACTCCCTTAAAAGTAAGGAGTTTGCAGGTTGCAAAGCAGTTAAAGTATTCCATTTGCAAGGTCACAAAAATTTGCTTAGAGGTCAGATTTAAATGTTTACCATTGAGAACCACCAAAGAAAAGTTAAACCATCTTATTAAGAAGAGGAAGGAGCTTTTTTCTACCATTCCAAATGACAGATAATTAAAGAGAAAAGGGCAGACATTATAAAATGTAAACCCTCTTCATGTATTTTTTAAACATATTTATCTTTATAATTACCACATTCCTCCTTTAATGCAACTGAAACTGAAAGCAATTGACCAAATATATAGCACAGTCATCATTATCCTGGGATCTTTAGTTTCTGAGGCTAGCAGTTAAAATTTTGGAAGATTCACTCCCCACCTACTCAAACATAATCCCTAATTTCAGATAAATTTCAAATAAATGACAGCACATGAATGAAATGGAATACTATGCAGCCAATAAAAATGAAGCTATAGCTCTAACTTTATCATGAACTGACAGATACAGATTTTTTAAAACATATTACAAAATGGAATAAGTGAGCCTGTAAAAAGTGTATACTACTGTATATACATAGGAAGAATAAAACTAAAATATAAAAATGGTTATCTTTGGATAGTAGGATTTAGAGGATTTTTACTTTATTATGTTTTGTTTTGTTTTGTTTTTGCAAGGAGCGTACTGTGTTTTTATTTGAAAAAAATAAGGCTTTTTACATTTTGGAGGGAAAGTCCTTGTAAGATAATGCAGTTTTATGGATCTAAATGCTTAAGGAGATTTTTGTTTTTTAAACAGCAACAGCCTAAAAAAAACAAAAAACAAAATTTTTAAACAAACAAAAATAAATAAGAAACAACAGCCTGAAAGAATGAAACAAATTTCCAGGAAGAGATAATGGCTAGGAGAAAAAAAAAATCATTATTTTTATGGTTTTGTTTATTATTGATAACCTGCACATTACAATTTAACAAATAATAACAAACAACAAAAACAAAACTTTAGTTTGGGGCCAGGAGTCAGACCACGTGAATGCCAGGCCTGGCTGAGTGTAACTCACTTTGTGCCCTGAGTAAGGTGCTTGCCACCTCTGGGCTATTTCCTCAGCTAGCCAATATGTATGTATGACTAGTCCTATGGCATAGTAATGAAAAGTGTTGGTTTCTGGTGCTAGATTTTTAGGCTTTAAAACTGCTCTTCTTCTCTTTATTGTGTGACCTTCAGCAAGTCACTTAATATATCTGAGCACTTCTGAACCTCCGTGTACCCATCTGTAAAATGGAGTTAATAGCATTGGCATCTGAAGGCTGGTGTGATAACTAAATGAGCTGATACACTTAAAATACTTAGGGCAGCAGTTGGCACATAGTAAAGGCTCAATAAATACTAGCTCTCTTTAGGATAAATATTGTCATCCCCACTTTAGACATGAGGAAACAGAAGCTCAGAGAAATGATTTGTCACACCTACATACAGCAGAGACCAGACTCCAACCTAGACCTTTCAACTTGGGATATACCTTTTGGCCTATATAGTAATCATTCAGCAAGCATGCTGCCTGACTCTTCCCACTACCCCACACTGTTCTGGGGGTACAGAACCTGTAATAGGCATTTCAAAAGAGACTGTCCCTACTCTCCAGATAATAATGATCTCATTGAAGAAAACTAGATTTTTTTTAAAAATCCTCAAATACAAAACAAAACAAAAAGTCAATGATATTATTACTCAGTATATAAATCCTAGTTCCAAAAAAAAGCAGAAAGGTGAGAGATCAATCACTAGGAGCCAGAGCAGTGAAAGAGGGCTTTTGAGAGACATGACAGGCAGTTGGAATATGCGGTACTGGAGGTGGCGGGTGGGGCGGGGGGGAAGTCCCTCTCTCTTCAGTGGGATCCTTAAATGGCTCAGCATCATCAATGGAAGCCATTTGACCTTTACCGCTGATGAGGAAAGCCCTCCCTGCAGAAATACGGTCAATGTCTTTCTCTGGGAACTCCTCCTACTCTCCATGTGCCAGAAACCTCAGCCAAGAAAGGAGAGTGAAGAGGCGACACACCCTGTAGGAAATACAGGGGCATAAATCCAAGAGGCAGTTCCACTGGCCTGTTTTGTTATGGTCTGAATCACCCGAATCTCTAAATAAGCCGGAAAGTCGGAGAGAAATGAGTCCCTCTGTTGTGTATGTAATGCTCTTGCAAATGGGATTTTTACAGTTATTTTTAGCATGGTGCCTAATCGCAATTTATCCTGGCCTGAGAAAAGGGTTGAGGAATTAATCCTTCAGTTATGACAAAAGCCAGAAGTGAAGTAAATATTAAAAAGCCATACACTCTTTGACCTCCTACCAAGAACATTAGGAAGTCTACTACATGTTCCTTCAGAGTAAAGGCCAAACAAAGCCCAGAGGATATTAAGCTCAGCCAGTCACTTTCTTTGCTTTAGAGATATTTTAAAAGAGGCAGCCCCCCTGAGATGTTTTGCATCATATTTATGTTATATTTGCATGTGGAATAGACTTTGTTTGAAAATGAGTCTGTAAATGAGTCTGTATGATCCTGAAAGGATCATAAATTGCTTCTGTTCTCCTCTTTAAAATTTTTATTGATTGATTTTAAAGCGAAAGAGAGGAAGGAAGAGAGAGAAACATCAATTTGTTGTTCCTCTTATTTACGCATTCATTGGTTCATTCTTGTATATGCCCTGACCAGGGATTGAACCCTTAACCTCGGGGTATCGGGGAAAACACTCTAACCAACTGAGCTACCCGGCCAGGGCCAGTTTTGTTTTCCTTTAGGTGCAGAGCCCCAGCCAATGCCTGGTACCCAGTTCAGAGAACAACACACTGCTTCTCCACCAAGCCCCTCACCCAGGCCAGAGGATGATCTAGGATTCCAACAGGTGCCGGGGTGAGGCAGCCAGCTTGTGGTGCGGGTCAGTCCCTGGCCTTGGATTTCAAAGATCCCTCCTCAAACCCCATACTCTTTGAATCACCTTGTTTTTTTATAAGAGAGGAAGATCCTAAAATGAAACATTCAAGACAAAACTGATGTTTTAAAAGAGAGAAAATGTATACAGGCGTCACTTCTTTCGCATGCCACAGGGGCAATGTAAACTCGCCTGGGCACATAACATAGGGTCCTGAAATGAAGATGCTGCAGAGCCAATGATCGCATTTAAAATTTGATTTATCATTTTTCTTCTTTTCCTTTTGAGATTTGAAGTTTGTTCTTATGTATTCGTTCCTCTTAGAAAAATCTCATTTTTGACTGGAAATCGGACTTAGAGGTAGAAGCTCCCAGAGAGGACTCTTGGCAAATCTTTCTTTGGCCTCCTTCATTCTCTTCAGCGCATCTGTGGCCTCTTCCTGCTTTCTCTCAGGATGTTGTTTCTGCAGCGCAGCACGCTGACATTTGTGTTGCTGTTGCAGGACATTGGGAGTCACAAGACACTGAATCTTGGGTGCTTTGGTCTGAGGTTTCTTACCTTCTTCTTCTTTTTTAATATGTTTTTTATTGATTTTTTTAGAAAGAGAAGAAAGGGAGAGGGAGAGAGAGAAACATCCATGAGAGAGAACCATTGAATGGCCGCCTCCTGCACGCCCCCTACTTAGGATTGAGCCCACAACCCAGGCATGTGCCCTGACCAGAATCGAACCTTCCACCTCTCCGTGCATGGGTCGATGTTCCACCAACTGGGCCACACTGGCCAGGGCCTTACTTTTTTTATTTGTTTAGGGGCTTTCTCTCAACATATAGGCAGACATCATCTTCTTTAGAGAGACTGAAAAGTTTCCGGATTCTGCCTCCGCTTTTGGGCCCCAGGCGACATGAGACCAGTGACATCTTTCTCCCCTTTTGTTTACAATGACCAAGTTGAGAACACTACGATTGGCATCTGCAACGTAGCCCTGAACAGATTTGCACTTTCTCTCTCCAGTCCTCCTCGGTCTATAGCAGGAACACCCCTTAGCGGCAGGCAGACACAGCCGTGGGTCAGGACACCCTGCTTCCTGGGGAAACCTGGTTTGTCATCCCACCACTGCTTTGAATCACAGAACCCTTCCATTCTTCACCCAGAGCATCAGCAGCAACATCTTTCTTTCTTTTTTTAATTTTAATTTTTAAATATTTTTTTATTGATTTCAGAGAGGAAGGGAGAGGGAGAGAGAGAGACAGAAACATCAATGATGAGAGAGAATCATGGATCGGCTGCCTCCTGCACACCCCACATTGGCATGTGCCCTGAATCGAACCGTGACCTCCTGGTTCATAGGTCAACACTCAACTAGCAAGCCACTCCAGCCGGGCAGCAGCAACTTCTGTGGCCACACGCTTCTCATAAAAGGTACGAAGTTTGCGTTCATCATCCACTTCAATGAGTTTCTGGCAGCCAGTGGCTGGGAAAGAGATGTTCAGCTTCTTCCTGAAGCAGCCAGCCACCTCCGAGCCCCCCTGAAAAAGAGCAATTTGGCATTGTTCTAAGAACCTAAAACTGCTCTAAAAAATAGTCTCTTGAAAAGAAAAACAAATGAACAAAAAGTACCAGTTACACAAGAAACAAACAAAAATATAATTAATCTTGCTATCTTGTTTTCTCAGCTTCTCCTTTACCCAGTCTCATAGAATCATTAATATATAGTCCAATAGAACTTAGCAGGTAATAGAAACTAGATAGAAAATTAATATTTATTGAGGACCTACTAAGTGCTAAAAAGCTTTACATACATTATTTCTTTTAATCGTCATTATTTCCCCCGTTTTATAGATGAGGAAAAGAAAGCTTACAACTAGTAAGTGGCAGATTCAAAATTTTAACCCAGGCATGCAGGATTCCACTGATTTCCAGAAAACCCTTTTCTTATTCACTCTTAGTGTTTGCACATTCCTTAGGATACTCATTTTTGAAAAGATACGCATTCCTCTAGTTCCTTAGCTCTCTCATACACATCTGACAAGAGAAGATATCATTTACCAAAAGTCTTGTTTATATAGCTAGTAAGTACAGGGATGAGATTTAAATACACACCGTTCTGCCCCCCTGGAAAAAAACAATAATTATGAGAGAAATAAGAATCTCAGAGAAAATAAAAGTTTATTAGCTATAATTAATAAAATTCTGTAGGTCAGGAATCTTCATCTAAGAATTACAGAATTTTAAGGAACAGAATTATAGAATCTTAGAATTCCATAGACTTTTAGAATTTTAAGGAACAGGAATAATTATATGATTATATGTATATGCACACAGAGATATAGACACACGTTATTACAGACATAGAACTATAGAATTTAAGGAATGGAAGAAATTGTAAATGAGAAAACTTCAGACCCACACCTCGGTGGCCATATTAAAATTAGTGCCCACGGGTCCTAATTCCCAGGCAAGTACTCAATCCAGGATTTAGGAAATTATGTGGTTTTCTTCAGCATTTCAAGTCTCCGGTCAAGATCTTCAAAATCAATTTCCTCAGAATCATAAGGGTCAATGGAAAGACTTGCTTGAGGTTTTACATCAGGCACATCAGGCTGCATAAAGTTATCAAAACCAATCTTGGCTCTTGATGCTGGCTTTGGAGAAGTTTGAGGGTTGAATCTCGGACCTGTTCATTTCAAAAAAATGTAATTAAAAGTTACAACAATATGTCCCCCAGAATGAAATCTCAGCCTCAAAGACAGTAGGCTATTATTGCTTTTGAAAGAACAGTATATAATAGGCTGGAAAACTAGACAATTCCCCCAACATGGAAATGGTGGTAATGGTTACACTGTGTTGGCAATCTTCTTCAAGAGCAACTGGGATTTTTTTTTAAAGGCACAATTTTTCAAAACATGTGACAAGATGATCTAGTACAGTAGTGGTTTTAAAACTTTATCTGTATTAAAGATCTGTTTGAGATCCATATCCACTTTGAAAATTGTTAACTACTAAAGGGAACATTCTGTACTCTGGGTAAATCACTAATAAACTTCTCTCGCCAATGGAGGAATGAATAGTCTTATAACAACTGAAATAGCTTCCATGAATATCAAGCAGTTCCAGCTACTCCCAGGATTCCCTATACTTACCAGGAACCAGAACAGGATGCAAATCATTCTTAAAGGAATCATTCTGAAAGAAAAGAAAGATCACTGGGAAGCAACTGACTTGAGTTCCAAGCACATATTTTGTTCATAGTAAGCCTTCAATAAATATTTCTTAAAACTAACTTAAATGAACTTTATCACAATCATGCTCCCTTCTTGTTTGAGGCAAAGTGTTCTGATGCCTTCTGGAAATCAGCCTTAGGAGTGACTATAGTTTTTCCTTCTTCTGTCACCTGTGGCCTCATACAAGAATAGGGAAGTCTTTTATCTTCCAATCTAGAGATGCTGCTTATGAAGAATGATTCAGTTTAATAAAATCAGAGAATTCTTTCTCCAAAAAAATAAATAGCACAAAAAAAGGGAGAAGTGGTAAGACGGAAGTATTAGAGATTAAAAAATTAAAGAGACATATCAACTGAACATAATGTGTGGATCTTTTTGGATCTTGATTTCAAAAAAATAACTGTAAAAATGCATTTTTGAGACAATCAGAGAAATGTAATATGGATTGCGTATTATATGATATTAAGGAATTGTTTTTCATTGTGTTAGCTTTCATAATGACATTGTTTTATATTATCGAAACAAAGGGTTCGCCCTAACTGGTTTGGCTCAGTGGATAGAGAGTTAGCCTGGGGACTGAAGGGTCCCGGGTTCGATTCTGGTCAAGAGCACATGCTCTGGTTGTGCGCTCGATCCCCAGTGTGGGGCGTGCAGGAGGCAGCCTATCAATGATTCTCTCATCATTGATGTTTCTATCTCTCCCTCTCCCTCCCCCTCTCCCTCTCCCTCTCCCTTCCTCTCTGAAATCAATAAAACTATATTTAAAAAAAAACACACAAAAAAACAAAGAGTTCATGTTAGAAATATATATTAAAGTATTTACAGGTAAAATTATGTAGTGCCTAAGATTTGCTTTAAATTCCTTCTCTCTTAGGAAGAAATAGGTAGATGAAGTAAGAGCAGCAGAATGTTGATAACTGTGGAAAATGAGTGATGAGTACACGAAAGTTCAGTATATTGTTCTCTCTAATTATGAATATGTTTAAATTTTCCATAAAGTTTTCTTCGTTTTATTCTTTTTTTTTTTTACAGAAATGTTATTCTTAAAAATACAGCTAAAGAGGACAGAGCTGCGTTTTATTTGTAATAAGATTTCCAATACATGCACTTATTATTTTAGGCCAATTTTCCCAACCCCCAACTTTGGTGATACTGTCCTATTACCACACAGTGCCAAAAAACAAAGAAACACATTAGTACAATGTTTAGAATCATTATTAGCAGGAACTGGTAGTTACACTGACCTAGGATAGAATGAACCACCTCAGTAGCTTCTGAGGCTAATACATTCCTATCACCACAATTCCTTTAGCAAACCTGGGTCCCTTCACTTCTGCAACGTCATGTAGAGTTAGTGATTCTTTGTTTTATTCTTAAATCAGAGGGCTTGTGCCCTGCATGGTGTTCCCAAGTGGTTAGGCCCACAAACCGAAGGTTGCAGGTTCGATCCCCTCATGTGGGAGGCAACCAATCCATGTGTCTCTCTCACATGGATGTCTCTCTCTCTCTCTCTCTCTCTCTCTCCCTCCCTCCCTTCCTCCCTCCCTCCCTCCCTCTCTCCCTCTCTTTCTAAAAATCAAAGGAAAAAATATCCTTTGGTGAGGTTTAACACACACACATACACACACACACACACACACACACGCACACACACACACAATCAGAGGACTTGCACTCCAAAAGTAGAAGCTGAGCAATACACAGGTGTTAGTTCAGACATATACAGGCAGTCCTCGGGTTACGTCGGAGATCCGTGCAACGAGATTTTCGCCGTAAAGTCGGAACCCACCTACATAAGCACCTACGTCACTCACATGGAGCACATACACAGCAATAATGAAGTGAAACAGTAAAAAAAAAAATTAAAAGAAAGATAACAACCCCTGACCTTTACTTGTGGTAAACAAATAATGAAAAACATAAAGCACATATGTACCTACGTCGAAATGACGGAACTTTTTTTTTTTTTTAATATAAGTAAATGGGAGATGGCGACATAACCACGAAACGACGTATGTCGAGTCCGACGTAACCCGAGGACTGCCTGTAATTTCAACAAGGAGTTAAATGATGCCTAAAATATAAAATCTCGAAAACAGCTCGATGGGGCCAGATATGAAATAATAAAACAATTTCTTTTTACTTCGCCCTAAAGGAACAACGAGGGAAGAAAAGTAATGCCTGTGGCTCTTTACTTTTTGCTTATTTGACTTTTCTAAATTTGTATACACACACGGTTATGAGATTTTTATCCTATTTTCAGCATGAGAGTAAACTGTTTTCACCACATATAAACTGAATACATCTAATCTGAAATTTGAGTCTAAATCACTGTACATTAAAGACTTCCACATCTGTCGAGCTCGTACAAATGTTCTTTACAGTCTGTACCGTGGTATTGTCCAGAGGCTGATGAAAGTCTGTATGTGGCCCTATTTTCTCATGAATTCAGCACAAAAACACATTCAATATAAGCTAAATAATTGCCTTAAAAAACCTCACAAAAGATCATTTTACCACTCAAAATGCCCATTTAGAAATATACTCCAGCAGCACATAGTCTCATTTCAGATTCAACTTCCTTCTCCGTACTGACCTGTCTTTCAGGAGGAAGGGATGAGAAACAAGGGACTGGGGACGGCACAGGTAAAGGCTCCGGTGCAGATGTTGGCGATGCCCAAACTGGATCACCAGGTCCTGCTACAGTTCCCCCTCCGCTGTCAGGGGCACCTTTCTTGACCTCCTCGGTAAATCCAACACTAACCAGGTCTGCCGGGGCTCCAGCCTGAAGCAAGAGGGTGAGAATAATATCGGGTCCTCCATTTATTACACATTTGGTTATTGCATACCTACTACAGGCCAAACTCTCTTGGAAAACACTGGGGAAGAAACAGTGAGCAGAGAGACATGGTTCCTGCCCTCATGAAACAGAGTCTAGTGTAAGTCAGGGGCAATTAACAGCAACCTCAGGCTTTCTGGCCCACACGCTTCTTCTCTCCCTCTGTTTCAATGACTATGTTTTGAGTGCCTATGAGGTCAGACACTGTGGTACACCAGTGATGCAGAGCTAAGCATCAATATGCATATTGCTGTCTACAAGAAAGAGTAGCGAATCTTACCAGGGGTAAACTCTTATAAACCAGGCAGAGTACTGGGGATGCCACGATGAACACAACAGGCAAACGTCCCTGCCCTCCTGCAGCTGATGATATTCCAGTGGGAGAGACAGATGATAAACAAGATCACGAAGTGTGTTAGATAAAGACAGGAGTGATAGAGAAAACATATAAAGCAGGGAAGAGGGAAGAGGGTAGAGGTGGACATTTTAGAGAAGGTAGCTAATAAGGGCCTCACATTGAGAGTGGGTGTGGGCAGCCTCTTCAGTCCTAGGAAAGCCATTGTCTATTGTTCTAAGTGAAATAAAAAGCCACTGCGGGGATTTAAAAGCAGAGGTGTGACAGACTCTGACTTGGGTACTAACCAGATCTCTGAAGGCTGTATTGAACATCAGTTAATGAGGAAGAGGGGTAGAGAAGCAGGAGAACCAGTTAAGAGGCTCTTGCAATCCTCCAGGGAAGAGGTTAAGTGCAGGTTAGCCCAGGACACTGTCAGTGGAGATGGTGAGAAGGGGCAGGATGCTGCCTGTATTTAGAAGGTAGAATAACCAGGACTTGCTGAAGATTGGCTGGGGGCTAGCAGTTGAGAGAAAGGGGGAGTCAAGAGATATCAAGATTTCTCTTGCCCTAGCATAGAATCCCCATGCACTGTAGAATGAATGGGTCCTTGGAAGGGGTAAGAGCACATGTTAAGTTTGAGATGCCTCTGAAATATTCGAGTAAAGGTATGTATATCAAGAAAGTGGGCCCTGACCGGCTTGGCTCAGTGGATAGAGCGTCAGCCTGCAGACTGAAGGGTCCCGGGTTCGATTCCAGTCAAGGGCATGTACCTTGGTTGCGGGCACATCCCCAGTTAGGGGGTGTGCAGGAGGCAGCTGATTGATGTTTCTCTCTCATCGATGTTTCTAACTCTCTATCCCTCTCCCTTCATCTCTGTAAAAAAATCAATAAAATATATTTCTTTAAAAAAAGAAAGTGGGTGGATATATGAGGATGGAGTTCATACCAGCCTAGAGGCCTTAGCGAGTGATATATGAGTAGAAGTCCTCACCATTAAGATGGTTTTGAAAACCAGGATGTCAGGTAAAATCGCCCAGAGAGTAGGGAAGAGAGAGAAGAGGTCCAAGGCTGAGCCCTTGGGCACATCTCTAGTAGCATTTCATGTAGCTTTCACTTCTTCCCAGTCCCTTTTGGTATTATCTATATTTTTACAATGAGTCGTTTTTTTTCAAAGAACCATATAACTCTTTGAAAGAGGGGGGAAAAAAAAGGGTAAAGTGGGTAAAAGAGTCCCTATCAGGAAACCATCAGGAGCAAAGCATCAGAAAAGACAAGTGTGCCCTCTAACCACAACCCAGCATGATGCATGCTGCTCTTCAATTGGAAGGCAGCACAGTGGAAACACAGGACGAAACGGACTTCCCTTGTGGCTTCACGCCTGCACTAAGCACAAGTTTGGCGCCTGAGGACAAGGCTATGCTTTATAAAGTTACCACAGACAATTTTATCAATTGCTAAAATAAGTCGCTTCCCAGATGAGGTGATTTGAGAGGCATTAGGGAGAAATCCCTCTGGCCTTAAAGCAGCCCATGACCACCTTGTGGAAGCTTAATCCACCTTCTGGGATAATAATGATGATGATAAAACGCAAAAATTGATTACATTTGTGATGGGCCAGGCTTTGCATTTAAATCATTTAATCATCTCGACAAGCTTATGAGATTTGTTAATAACTATTATTATCTCTCTTCTTACAGTCCAGAGAACTGAGTCTTTGAGAGGGTAAGTGACTTGTCTGAGGTCTCACAATTAATAAATGGTGGAGCTAAGATCTGAACATGGGTCATTTCACTCCTGACCTCATACTCTTTTTTTTTTAAAAAATCTTTATTATTGAAAGTATTATATATGTCTCTTTGGGAGGATGGGAAAGGGCAATGGGGAACTCACACTCTTTTTTTTTAAATATATTTTATTGATTTTTTACAGAGAAGAAGGGAGAGGGATAGAGTTAGAAACATCGATGAGAGAGAAACATCAATCAGCTGCCTCCTGCACACCCCCCCACTGGGGATATGCCCGCAACCAAGGTACATGCCCTTGACCGGAATCGAACCTGGGACCCTTGAGTCCGCAGGCCGATGCTCTATCCCTGAGCCAAACCGGTCAGGGCGGGAACTCACACTCTTAACCAAGACTAAATGATAGTACCCTGTGCCTTTGGATTTTGTAGCCGTTATTCCAGATCTTTAATAAAGATCTCTTGCCCTGGTTAGTGTGGCTCAGTTGCATGAGTGTCATCCCATGCACCAAAGGTCGCTAGTTTGATTCCCCATCAGGGCACATATTCAGGCTGTGGGTTTGATCCCCAGTTGGAGTGTGTGTGCAGGAGGCAACCGATTTCGATGTTTCTCTCTCTCTCCCTCTCCCTTCCTATCTCTAAAATAAATAAAAACGTATTTTTTAAAATAAAGATCCCTTTATTAAAATGTGACCTATCCCCAGTACAAAGTTGAGATCTTAAAAACTAAAAATATTTTGCACACTTCGGGTATAGCACTCCATTGCTTTCCATTCTATTGTTAACAACTTAGAAGGGTCATCTGACGGTTATCAGAAGTCAAACTCTGTTAGGAAAAGTATGTGGGCAGAGAAAAGGTACAAATTTCACCTGATTTACAATCCTGACAGCTGCCCTGAGAGCCACATTCATAAGTAGAAAAAAAAATCTTCCAGTGCACAATAAAAACCTCAGCTTTAAATCAATTCCCCCTTCTTGAAAGTACTCACCATAGTGGTTGCCTTGGATTTATATGGCACATTATAGTTCTTAGCAATTTCTATCAGATACTGTTCCACTAAATCCTGGGGTAGACTGTTCACATTTAATTTACACATTAGCTGCAAAATAAAGAGCATAACAAGAGTTGGTCACACACACACACCTGCAAAATAAGAAACACAAAAAGTTTAGGTGATCTTTCACCTCTGCATCATTGCTCTTCATCTTTCTAGTCACTGTTATTTAAGATGTATGATTTAAAAAAGAAATATAACTTAGCGCCCTGGCCGATGTGGCTCAATTGGCTAGAGCCGTGGTCGGCAAACTGCGGCTCGCGAGCCACATGCGGCTCTTTGGCCCCTTGAGTGTGGCTCTTCCACAAAATACCACGGCCTGGGCGAGTCTATTTTGAAGAAGTGGCGTTAGAAGAAGTTTAAGTTTAAAAAATTTGGCTCTCAAAAGAAATTTCAATTGTTTTACTGTTGATATTTGGCTCTGTTGACTAATGAGTTTGCCGACCACTGGTAGAGCATCTTCCCGTGCAAAGAAGGGTCTCCCGGTCAGGGCATGTTCCCAGGTTGTAGGCTCTATCCCCTGTCAGAGCGCATATGGAAAGCAACTGGTCGATGTTTCTCTCTCACATCTCTCTCCCTCTCCCTTCCTCCTTCTCTATAATCATGGAAAAACATATTCTCGGGTGAGGATTTTTTTTAAAAAGATATATAATTTAGCAGCAACAAGGAGGGGCCCTCCTTATAAGACAGCCCTTTTCTGGGGTGAAAGAACCTCAAACCAAGTAGAATAAGAGAAAAAAAATAGACAAAAATATTGTGAATCAAGAATTCTGGTTTTATGACAAGTATTTGAATTATGTCAGAGGTAATATTCATCATCACAATAACCAGTACAGCAAGATATTAAGGAATCAGGATGGATACCCTGAGTGATGAGAATGTCCAACAGCCTGAAACAACTACTTCAGCCAGATTCCTGTGTCCAGCTGAATGTCAGTCCTGAATTATGTAAGATGTTCAGAATTTGAAACTTCAAAGTTTCAATAACTTCTTTTGTATTACTAGGCCAGTTACATTTAGGAAAATGAATGTTTTCTTTCTTTTCTTTTTTTTTTCAGCCTTGTCAAAACAAGGCCACCAAAAATTTGGTTGCCTCCCAAAAAATAAATTAGGAGAGAGAGAGAAGATGAATGAATGTTTTCTTAATAAAGAATTAGCCCAGCCGAAACCGGTTTGGCTCAGTGGATAGAGCGTCGGCCTGCGGACTCAAGGGTCCCAGGTTCGATTCCTGTCAAGGGCAGGTACCTTGGTTGTGGGCACATCCCCAGTAGGGGGTGTGTAGGAGGCAGCTGATCGATGTTTCTCTCTCATCGATGTTTCTAGCTCTCTATCCCTCTCTCTTCCTCTCTGTAAAAAATCAATAAAATATATTTAAAAAAAATAAAGAATTAGCCCAGGTGGTATGGCTCAGTGGCTGAGCATCAACTTATGAACCAGGAAGTCACGGGTTCAATTCCTGGTCAGGGCACATGTAGGGAGCGGTTATAGGGTTAAGCCTCGGACTGACCTGCTGGCAAAGTTGCAAACAAGTCCCAGCTTGGAGGGCACAGCCTTCTAAGCATAATTAAGCTTGATCTTGTGACTGCTCCCTAGATCTTTCCTGGGTAGCTAATGAGCTGTGGGAGGGGCAGCAAGTGCTGCCAAAACAACTGAAACTTACAAGAACATTGTAAATTACCTTGTTTGTCCCTGACTATAAATAAAGCATCAGCTTTGCAGTCTGGATCTGTTCTATGGCCTCAGCCAGGCACAGAAGATTCACCTAGACCCAGCTTATTCTCTTTGTCTTTTCTTCATCCTTCACCAGCCCTCCCTCAGGCTCGCCGAACCCTTGGCTGTGCTGGCGCGGCACAGGCACATGCCCAGGTTTCAGGGCTCCATCCCCCATAGGGGGCATGAAGGAGGCAGCCGATCAATGATTCTCTCTTATCATTGATGTTTCTATCTCTCTCCTTCTCCCTTCTTCTCTGAAGTCAATAAAAATATATTTTAAAAAATAAAGCATCATCTCAGTTTTATTGACTCTAGTTTTTGTTTTTCATCCTCACCCGAGGAGTGAGGATATTTTTTCCATTGATTTTTAGAGAGAGTGGAAGGAAAGGGGAAGGAGGGAAGAGAGTGAGAAACATTGAAGTGAGAGAGACACATTGATTACTTGCCTGCCTACACAGTTTCACGTATAGAACATTATAAACCAATATCTGTATACATTATAGGGTATTGACCACCAAAAATCTAGTTTCTATCTGTCACCATATATTTGATCCCCTTTAAAAGATCTGAGTCCCCCAACAACAACAACAAAAATCTGAGTTCCCTAGTCCAAGATCTTTATCCAAGTTCCTCTGCCTTCAATGCAAAAATTACTTCTATACATCTTTCACTCTACACAGAATTATGTGTCCTGAGTTTGCTCAGATTTTCCCTGACTTCTTGGTTCAGAAAAATGTGTCTCTGGAAGTGGTACTACCCGAGAGCTGACAGTTCCAATCTCAGTGGTTCGACACAGTTGACCATACTCTTGGCTGTACTTTGCACACAGCTGATTAGATACCTGCAGCAAACCATCACCAAGAAAGAAAGAAAGGCAAAATGCGTCAAGTTATGGCAGATTTGTTTTCGATAAAGAACAACTGAAAGAGCAAAAACCACTTTCATGTTACCTCACTGGAATTATGTTCTTTTGGCATCAAACAGCAATAACAAAATAAGTACTTTGCGTCCTACCCGGTTTGGGTAGAGCGTCAGCCTGCGGACCAAAGGGTCCCGGGTTTGATTCTGGTCAAGGGACGTACCTCAGTTACGGGTGCAGGAGGCAACCAATTGATGCATTTCTCTCACATAATATTTCTCTCTGTTTTTCCCTCTCTCTGAAAATCAATGAAAAAATATCCTCGGGTGAGGATTTAAAAAATAACAATAAAGGAGAATAAGCACATTGCTTTGTTTTTAAGAATCTGATTAACCTCTAATTCTAAACACCTTATAAATTATGACACCCTTTCCCCCACAAAAGAGACTCAGTTTCAAGCTTTATTTTTTTAGGCAAGGTTCTCCGCCCCCGCCTCCCCCCCCCCCCATACATCGTCATTAAAAACAGTATTTATTTTTCACTTAAAGACTAACAGAAGAAAATACTTTCGGAGGGGGTTATTCTTTAAGAGAAGATAGGATTCCCCAAGTTCAAATGAGGAACATTAGTGATACTCTCACAACCATGGCACTGATTAAAACTCATCAAACTTACTATTTTCAGCTCAGGCACCTCTGATTGGAGTCGAGGAGCTGCCCAGATTAGTGTAGACACAGATTCAGCCAGACCAGAATCCAGTTCCCTAAGGGAAGCACAAGATCATGAAACTCAGGGCTTTCTGTTTCCCGCTTTTCACTGCTTCAAAGGTAGTCCATGCACAAAGTTCAAAATACAATGTTATAATAAAATTTTAAACTGAAATTAGAATATGAACTTCTATGTACATATAAGTATGTAAAAGTATATAATACACATACTTGTGTTTATACACACATCTATATATATAAAACCCTAATATGCAAATAGACCCAACAGTGGAACAACCGAACAACCTAACAACCGGTTGCTATGGTGTGTACTGACCACCAGGGGGCGCATGTGTAACATGGCAGGCATCAGCCGCGGCGGGATGGTGGAGCAGGTGAGCAGGGGTGCCAGACCAAGGCGGGGCACTGGTCAATGTCATCGGGGCGAGCCTCTGGTGGTTACTGAAAATTCTTTGCACCCACGCACCACAGTCCCACCGGGCACTCGCACCTGCTGCTGGCACCGGCCTCACTTGAACTCACTGCCGGCACCAGAGCCACCACTCGCACCCGCTGCCAACAATGGCCCCGCTCACACCCACTGCCAGCGCCGGCCCCGCTCACACCCGCAGCTGACGCCAGAGCCGCTGCTCGCACCCGCTGCTGGCACCCAGCACCGGTCCTGATTGCTCAGCGCCGTCCGTGGGTGTGAATGGCGGCTGCTGGCCCCCATCACCCCTGAGGGCTTCTCCACCTCCCCCTGCTCCTGAGGGATGATTGGGACAGCAGCTGCCACTAGGAGATAATAATAGAACCCTGGAAGGTCAAGATTATTATCTGTCAAAAAAAAATTAGCCACTGGGTTTGGTTAAATTTCATTTATCTGGGGTACTTTTCTTAGGCCCCTATTACCTAAATAATGCCCAAAGACTCTCTGCCAAGATTTGGCTAAGTAATGCCCAACAATCAATTTGAAAGTTTGAGTAACTATGATCTCTCTACCAATAAATTATACAGGGTGTTCCAAAAAAATGTATATACACTTTGCACTGGCCCCGCTGCTGGCACTGGCCCCAATCACTCCGCGCCATTAGTGGGTGCGAGCGGGGCAGGTGCCATCAGCGCTTGGGAGCAGTGGCAGCAGGAGCTGGTCTGCCAACAGAGAGGGGTCAGGGGCCATGGAAGATGGGCCAAAACCCACCCCTGTGCCCACCGCAGCCTTGCGTCCCACAATTCCTTTCAAGGTGCACAAATTTGTGCACTGGCCCCTAGTAGATACATATAAGTATACATCTATAAACTGAAAGAAATATACCAAAATCCTGATCTCCAGATCTGGTGATCACAGATTCTTTTTGGCTGTATTTTCCAACTTTTCTACTACAAGTTTATACTATATTTTTACAGCTTAGGGGGGAAAAGGACATCTATTTGGTGTTTTTTTTTTTTAAATGGCACTTCGGACTGACATATTCTTTTCAAGCAGAGACAAAGTTCTTTGACACAGTCCCAAAAAGTTTGAGCCATAGGGGGCAGGGATGCCTTATCACTCCTTTGAGCCTGAGAAACAATGCAAGTTCAATAGGTCTCACTTTGTGGCCTGGATCAAGCTAAACCGGGCCAGCAGCAGGTCACAATACAGCTCCAGGATCTCCATGGCCTCCACAAGGTAGTCTTCCCGTATAATGTGCTCCACTCGGATCCGAGCTCGTTCATCTTTCCCAGCAGCCAGATAGTCAGCAATCTCTTTCCTTGCTTTCTGGGCCTGCTCGGCTGCAGCATAAAGCACACATATAGAAATATGAAATGTGTTTCAGATAAGTGCTAAGCTGCTGTTACACCAAACCTAATATCGACAAACATTTATTGTGTGTCCAGTTTGTGTTACAAATAGAACCCAGGAAGGTCAAGATTATTATCTCCTTTTAAAAAAGAATCAATTTAGCCCGGCTGTTGTGGCTCAGTGGTTGAGCTTTCATGGTTGGATTCCTGGTCAGGGTACATGCCCGG
The DNA here is from genome assembly GCF_027574615.1 of Eptesicus fuscus. Lineage (NCBI taxonomy): Eukaryota > Metazoa > Chordata > Mammalia > Chiroptera > Vespertilionidae > Eptesicus > Eptesicus fuscus. The sequence continues at coordinate 9,184,861 of NC_072493.1, forward strand.
GAATCTTTCAGTTTATATATGTATACTTATATGTATCTACTAGGGGCCAGTGCACAGGGTTGTGGGCTCAATCCCCAGTGGGAGGAGTGCCAGGAAACAGCCAATCAATGATTCTCTCTCATCATTGATGTTTCTATCTCTCTCTCCTTCTCCCTTCCTCTTTGGAATCAATAAAAATATTTTTTTTAAAAGAAATCAATTTAGATAAGACAGGGCTAATTTGCTTTATTTATCTCAAATCACTCAGGTACTTCTTGTTTTAAATTTCTTCATTTGTAAGAAGAGTATAAAACTTATCTGGATAATAATATGTACCACTGGATTATCAGGATCAAATAAAAGAATATGTGATCATGCATTTTAAAATTCACAAGTTCTATGGATGTCATCAATGTCATCTTCATTGTTCAAGGTAACAAAATGGGAACCACTGGGTTTGGCTAAATTTCATTTATTTGGGGTACTTTTCTTAGGCCCCTATTACCTAAATAATGCCCAAAGACTCTCTGCCAAGATTTGGCTAAGTAATGCCCAAAAATCAATTTGAAAGTATGAGTAACTATGATCTCTCTACCAATAAATTATACAGGGTGTTCCAAAAAATGTATATACACTTTGACAGCTGATAGCTCAATTTTGAAATGAAATGTATTTTAATAAACACAGCCTTTATACTTATTCAATGTGTGTGTATACATTTTTTTGGGACACCCTAGATTTCTGGAGCACTCAGAAAACTGCATTTACATGCAACACTTATTTCACCAGAGTCCTCCTCACAATCAGAGATCATCAGTTTTTCTATTTACTGAGGGGTTAACCACCCATGTGGCCCTCTGGAATGAGGAGAGAGCAAAAGGCAACAGAAAATAAGTTGGACTTAAAGAAATAAGATTTTTTTTTTTTAAAAAAAGAAAGACAATAACACGTATTACCTCTATGCAGGAGTCTAATGCTACTCGAGCTGTCACCTGATAGAAGAAATGGCATTGGTGGGGGGGCGGGGGTGATATTTGAAAAAGGATAAGGAATCCTCTCCAGAAAAATGTGCCTGGGAGTTCAAACTTCATAGCTACAGCACATTTGGAAAAGTTTGACTAGATAAAGTTCTCTGCCTCGGTGGAGAGAAGTCCAGTAATTGGGATATCGCTTTACATCTTAAACCTTTGGAAACATATTTTAAAAATTAAACTTTTTTTCCCCCAGAGGCATGGATGCATAGAACAGACTGACAGAGCTCAGAGGGGAGGTGAGGGGAGGGAAGAGATTAACCAAAGAACGTGCATGCATAGCCCATGGACACAGGCAATACTGTGGTGAAGACCTGGGGAGGGGAGGGGACTGGGTGAAGGGGAAAAAGGGGGAGGGATGGGAGACATCTGTAATACTGTCAACAATAAATTTTTAAAATGCAAACTTTTTATTTTGAGGTCATTGTAGAGTCACTTGAAGGTGTCAGAAGTAATACAGAGAGACATACACTTGACTGACTTTTCCCCAGCGATACATCTTGCAAAACCAAGACAGCGATATTGATACAGTCAAGATACAGAGCTGTCGCTGGAAATGTTTAAATGATCTGATCACTGTAATAATCATTCCCACATTCGCCCCAGTCAGAAACGTTATTTTAATTCCAAAGTTGGTGGCAGCTCTTCCTCTGGGGAGCGCCTCCCCCCCACCCCACCCGTGTGTTTCCCCTTCCCCTAAGCTACGAGGGCCCTTCCTTTGCCTCTGCAACTTGTTCCCTGAGTCCATTTCCTCTACACTTCTACCTCTGTGACTTTCTAAATAAACTTCCTCTTACAGTTTGAAAATAAATAAATGCCAACGTTGGTTAGTAAGGTCTTAGGAGGTACGTCAGCCGGCGCATTGGAGTTGAGGGGAGCGCATTGGAGTTGAGGGGAGATTGCACAGTGATCTGAGAGGCAGCTGGCTGGCCTGCCTGGCGTATTTACTCACTTTTCTTTCTTTCCAGGAGTTTTAGGCGATTGACAACCAGTTGCAAGTTGACCCGAAGGCGATCAGCTTTGAAGACAGAGCTGAACATGATTTCACCACAAGGCACGGCAACCCTGAGCAAGTTTCCCAGAGAAAGAGAGAGTTTATCAGTGTCATGGGAGCTCCAGTTTCTCGACACCCACTTTATTCATTCAGCAAGCCCCGTGGAATGAATTCCCGACTGCTCAGTCATGGCCTGGCTGCACTTGCTTCTCTGTGGACCAATACCACAGACATGACTCTTGCAATTCAAATAGGGGTTAAGTTTCCTCCAATTCATTCCCATCGTCAGTGGTTTTGCTGAAACGTTTGAGAGTTCTGACGAACATGAAAGTCTTTGGCAAGTGTCTAAGGAAGCAGACAACAAAGTGAGAGTCCCCTCCCCACTGGACATATTAGTCACTTATGGAGAAATTGTAAGTCCTCCTCCGAAATAAAATATTAATGAATTTGAAAGGGAAATCCCCATTGGAAGAGATCACATAACATGAAAAGCCCATGGAAATGAGGACATAGAATTGTTCAGAGAAATAGATAAAACACAAGCTTAAACATTGCACATTTCCATATTTGGACATCTAGAAAAGCTTTCGAAAAATAGTCTAATGCCAGGCACCCACATGTTCCCAGGGAAAGCTAATATCGGCTAAGTATCGCAATAATTTCAATACGTGCTTGAGGCTAGTGGTTGTTTTCTGCCACTGGCATTCAAAGTTGAAGCTCCTTTCCTAAAACCACACCTTTAAGTGCTGAAGCATACAAGCAGGAAGATGTGACAGTATGAAAAATGCCACCTCCTCCCCTTGTTATGACACACACGGTTTCCCAAGTTACAAGTACTTCTCTCTGGTTTGATTCTTTAATGTAAAAACAAAAAACAAAACAAAACAAAAAAACCAGCAACAGCAAACAAAAAACAAACAAACAGAAAAACCCGGGGATAATTGTCTGAGCTTTCCATGCCTGTGGTACAGGTCTAGAAAAACCACAAGGAGGAAACAGGCAACACGGGAGCTGGTTTGAAATGCCTGCCTGCTGAGGGAGAAGAAGAACCAGCACGGCAGGGTTTTGTCGTTATTTTCCTACCAACAGGGTAGCTTAGGCTCTCCCATCACACAAATTCAATCTACGTACATCGCAGAAATTCAGTGTGAATCTAGGGAAAGAGAACAGGTGGGAAAAACATTGAAGTTTAATTCTCCAGTCCCCAAATATCCCAAGTACCTTTTAAAAAAAAATCTCCTTTCAGTTCATCCGTTCTTTAAACTCTGTGGTGGGAAAAAACATGGTGAAATAAAATGAAAGACTCTCAGATGAGACTGAGGACAGATAGCAAACAGGTTAACTAGGTAAGAGTACAAATGAGGAAATGGGAGCAAAGGAATTAGCAAGGGAAGTCTCCCGGTGTGGGATATCTTTGTGACATTTCGTTCAACAACTGTCTATTGAGCCAGTTACAGTGGTTAAGACCCCAGGTTTACTTAATATAAATAACTTAAAGAATTTTCCAGATATCAGAGAATAATACAGATTGTTAGAGAGATAAGGTAACTTTTGGTTATTTTAGTGTCTTAAGTCTAAAAACTATGTTAGTTTACTTATCACTAATATTCCTGTTAAACGGACACTAGGGAGCTTCCTACCATCAATATGGACGACCAAAGAAATCAGGATTGCTTGGAGTAAAGATTTCTAAAACAGGATACAGCAGAGATATGACCCACCCTTTTGCGACTGCAGCACCAAACCAGGAAATCACCTGTGTTTCACCAATCAGAACATCCTGTTTTTTTAATCAGACATGCCTTTGCACCACGTAATTATATTTATGGCTGGTAGTCAAAAAAATTTTTTTTGCTTGCATCTACCCGTGTCTGCTCTTTCAACTTGTCTGAAAAACAGACCTCTGAGTGTGTATCTTGATCCGGGAAAAAGGAGCTACCCTTGAATACACCTGGATGGTTCGAAGGGGCCTGTTTTATAATCTTAATGCCAGTTTAGTGAGCTAAGCAATGAACCTAGAAACCAGAATGCCAGCTAGGGCTAAAACGGAATCACTGAATGACCACAGGACTTCCTTCTTGGCCAAACTGTGAGAGATGACTATCATGAATAATATTAATATTCATGAAGCAAAGCCCTCTGATTTAGATGGCTACACATCAGTAGCTTCACTATGTTTTACCCACGGGTGCAAGGGGTGTGTGTGTGTGTGTGTGTCTGTGTCTGTGTAGTTCAATAATTTTGATGATTCTTTGTCCCCATCAAGGTGAGAAAATATTGAAATTGAGATCTAAGGATTCCCTTGAAAGAATCTTAGAGGTCATATACTTTATTTGTATTTTTTTACTTTATTTTTATTTTAACTTATTTTAATATTTCTAAGGTAATATTTTCATTAAAAATCCAAACAATAACGTAAGTTCCTTTTGTTCCTTTCAGCCACCATCCTAATTCCACTTTCCTCTCCCAAGATAACCAACATTAACTAGTTGTTACACTTCCTTCCACTCCTTTTCTATACAGATACATATGCAACTATGTTATATGTCTTTTAACATTAAATACATTATATTGCACTGTACATGTTTGCCTATTTTTTTAACTTAAAATGTTTAGAGCTCTTCTACATTTTACTCCCACCCCTTCATTTAGTTTAAGCTTCTCATTTTGCAGAAGTGCAAACCCAAGTCAAGTAGTAAAATGACTTTCCTAAGTCCAGATAGCTACACAATGGGGACCAGGGCACAGATGGTACTTTTAAAATCAGCCAAAAAAAAAAAAAAAAAAAATAATAATAATAATAAATAAAATCAGCCAAAAAGCAACGATTATTTATTGAGCAAAGTTTGCAGAAACTGAAAGGAGAAAAATCCACTCAGAATCCAATGTCTCTCCAACAGTTAAACATATTTTTTTCTCAGTTTAGCTTGTTTTTGTCTGTAATCAGACTTACTATTTTTTTTACATAGATGTATTGTAATCAAAGCACAAATTCCAATGGTGTCCATTTTTTTTCAGTTAAGGTCATCAGAAGTTCATGTTACTATGAAGCTGACTGGTAGTTAATTGGCAATGACTTGGTCAAGCCCTCTTCCACTAAACTAAGCTGCTTTCCATTGTGCTAAACCCCTTCCTCTCATTTCTCACAAGTCTCCCACTACTTGTTTCACTTTCCCCCTAGATCCCCTCAGAGAGGTTTCTGAATTCTTTTTTTTCTTAATATATTTTTATTGATTTCAAAGAGGAAGGGAGAGGGAGAGAGAAATAGAAATATCAATGATGAGAGAGAATCATTGATCGTGCCACCTCTTGCACGCTCCCTACTGGGGATGGAGCCCGCAACCCCGGGCATGTGCCCTTGAGCAGAATCGAACCCAGGACCCTTCAGTTCGTAGGCGGGGCCGTTTCTGAATTCTTAAAGAGCTCCCATCTCCACCCTGGGTCTCCAGGGGGATGTCTTTATTCTCCTGGGCCTGGTGGCCTGGGGAGGAGGGAGGGGGCGTTCCTGAGGTTCCCAAGAGGAGGCTTCAGAAACAGGCCCAGGCCCTAGCTGGTTTGGCTCCGTGGAGAGAAGGGTCCCAGGTTCCATTCAGGCCAAGGGCACATGCCGGGGTTGCAGGCTCCATCCCCACTGCCCGGCGTGCAGGAGACAGCCAATCAGTGATTCTCTCTCATCATTGATGTCTCTCTCTCCCTCTCCCTTCCTCTCTGAAATCAATAAAAATATATATTAAAAAGAAAGAAAGAAAGAAAGAAAGGAAGGAAGGAAGGAAGGAAGGAAGGAAGGAAGGAAGGAAGAAAGAAAGAAAGAAAGAAAGAAAGAAAGAAAGAAAGAAAGAAAGAAAGAAAGAAAGAAAGAAAGAAAGAAAGAAATCAGGCCCAGAAAGCCCGGGATCGCCAATAGCCACACCCCAGGGTTCAGCTTAGGAACCCCTAGAATTTACTGGAGTAGCAAGACTGCAGGGTCATTGTGGGGTCAAGTTGAGGGGGCCCGGCCCAGCCCTATCCACGTGACCCC